>NC_046157.1:51511410-51853910 GCF_011064425.1 Rattus rattus | reverse complement strand
AAAATGAAAAGAGAAAGCCAGAGATTGAAAGACTTAGATAATTCTGGGTCTTGGTATCAGATTGGTCATGGACTGGCTTTTTGTAAATCGAGGTGTGTGTGTGTGTGTGTAGGTGTGTGTGTGTAGGTGTGTGTGTGTGTGTGTGTGTGTGTGTGTGTGTGTGTGTGTGTGTGTGTGTGTGTGTGTGTGTGTGTGTGTGTGTATGTGTGTGTGTATGTGTGTGTGTGTGTGTGTGTGTGTGTGTAGGTGTGTGTGTGTGTGTGTGTGTGTGTGTGTGTAGGGTGTGTGTGTAGGTGTGTGTGTGTAGGTGTGTGTGTATGTAGGTGTGTGTATCATATACATGCATGTATACATGTACATATATATCATCCATGTTATCATTTATAATATTTATGTGCCTACTCAATCACTGCAATCTTACAAAGTTACATAAATATTAAGGATTTATCACAATTGTACACACGAGGGCACAGGCTCAAAGAGATGAAATAAAATAGAAGCCTTGGGCCAGTGAGATGTTTCAGTGGGTAAAGGCCCCGTCGTCATCAAGCCCAGTAACCTGAGTCTGATCCCTGGGCCCCACGTGGAGAGAGATAAAACTTGTGCAAGTTGTCCCCGACCTCCTTCTGCACACCATGGTGTGTGTGCCTCTGCCCCATACACATAGATAAAGAAGTGTCATAAAAAGTATAAATGTAAAAATAAAAGTATGTGCTGGGCGTCCTGTGTTGAACTGACACAGTTGGGATGGGCTCAGTCACACAGTGCCGAGCTGTGAAGAAACGTGAGACCGTCTCTGCTCTTCCCAGCAAAGGATGTTTATTCGAACGCATCATAGCTGCCAGTCAAAGCCTAGACCTTGAGAGAGGCAACATGGAACTTGCCATTCCTTAACTTCCTTTAATTGACTCTGAATAATACATGAGCAGCGAGAGGCTGAGATTTGGAAGTCTGGTAACTCCAGAATACTTGTAATCATAACAAAGTCGGTTTTTAAAGTTTATCTTAAGATGGGGCTGGAGAGATGGCTCAGTGCTTAAGAGTGTTTATTGATCATATGGAGAATGGGGGTTCAGTTCCAAGGGGATCTGACCTCCTCCTCCGGCTTCTGCAGGCCCTGCTTGTACACAGTGCACAGACATGCACACAGGCAAAAGGCCCATTTACATAAAAATAAATCTTTAAAAAAGTTTAAGAAAGTATACTGTCTTACGTCTAGATATAGATTATATATCTAGCGATAACAGTAACATATCTAGTTGCTATTCTATGAAGAGACACCATGACCAATACTGCATATGGAAGGAAATATTTAATTGGGGCCTTGCTTACAGTTTCAGAGGTGAGCCTATGAGCATGTCAGGGAGCATGGTGGCAGGCAGGCATGGTGCTGGAGCAGTAGCTAAGATCTTACATCCTGGTCCATAGGTAGCAAGAAGGGGGTTGTGGGGGGGCAAGGCTGCTGGGGATTTTTGAAACCTCAAAGCTCAATCCCTACCCCCATGCCCAGGGACCCACTTCCTCCAACAAGGCCATTTCCAAATGGTCCACCAACTGGAAACCCAGCATTTGAACATAGATGCCTACGGGAGCCATTCTCATCCCAACCTCCACGTCCACCATTTCGAAGGCACGTTGCTCTTTTTACTAATCATCTACCTATCATTTATCCATCCACCATTTACCCCACCTTGAGTCCATCCCATCCCCATCCATCCTTCCGCAGCCCCTATGTGTACCTTACGTCCTGTGCTCGGACATAGTTTTGTCGAAGGGGAGGTGAGTGTCCTGCCTTGGCTGAGTTAAGGGAGAAGCTGCATGTGTCAGAAGTTAGAGCACAGTCAGCAACAGTGCAGGAGACAGGAAGATAAGTCAGTGGCAGGGTGGGGAGGGTGTACCTCTTCCCCGAGGCCCACGATTGCAGCAACGAAACCTCAAGCACCACGAGTTTTACAGAACAAGCATAACGACATGCTGTGTGGTTCACCAGTGCTTTATAAAGGGTTTCTGTGGCTGCCCAGATGAGGCAGACACTGAGCTGATGGTCTCCCTTGAAAGGGCCACCTCTGGGACATCGTTAAGGACCCATTGCATGCTTGGAGGATCACTAACAGACCTTCATCTACCAACTGTGGCTTGGAAGACTGTCTCCCAAACTCGTTCGCCGTCGACCATTGAGCATCATGGGATACTTTTACGTCTCTCTCCTTGGACCTTTCTGTGCTTCACTCAACGTTAATAACACACGGATTTGTTCATTTTCACTAGAAAAATGTCACTGCCCGCTGCTGAGACTTTCAGATATTTATAACATACTGAATTAGGGAACTAATTAGGAACTGATCCCACAGGGCCAGAAATTCATATTTGCGTGTATGTGTGTGTATCTGTCTGTCTGTCTGTCTGCCAGTCTGTCTGTCTGCCTGCCCCCCCCCTCTCTCCCTCGCTCTCTCTCTCTCTCTCTCTGTCTCTGTGTATAGGGAGATGTCCATTTGGTTTTGGGCTCCACATCGATACCGTAGAACAAAAGACCTTCCAATTCCATCATAATTAAATAAGTAGAAGTCCTTACGAGGCTCTGTGCCAAGAGGTCTCTGCCTGGGAGATCGATTCTATTTACTGGCCCCATTTGACCCTCATTATTCTCTACATAAAGACAGTCGTCACATGCGAAGAGAAGACAAATGAAACACCCCAAAAGCAAACACATGTTCCTAAAAAAGAGTTGGAAATCTAAGTTTTGTTTGCCCCTCGGGGACATAAACTGTGTGGCCCCTTACTGAGGACACTGGCTATTTGAAAGACTTCCACAGTGGACCTACCTGTAGGGAAACTATAGCTTTACCCTCGATCAATCTCGTGTGAAGCCGATGTTTATGCATTTGGCTTATTTATTATAGACTATAGACTTCAATGGCGAGTCAAGACACGAGTTTGTACTTAGAGGGAAAAGTGGTCTGGGATTTTGTATTGATCAGTCCCGCAGAGTGATGAGAATTCACCGCTGGTGGAGGACAGACAGAGCAGGCATCGTTCACCAACCCTCCCTAGCTGTCTCTTGTAACTTCAGAGATTAAACCCATGGGTCGAAGAGCCTGGGGCTACCTTTGACCCACTTCACTTTCAGTGGCTTTCTGGGTCCTGTCCTTAAATATGACTTTAATTTAGTGATTAACATCTCTCATCTCCTGAGTTCTTTCCTCAGACTTCCTGACTCAAACTTCCAGAGGATGGTCTGACCTTGTATTTTTTCATGAGAGTCCTCCAAACCAGTATAGCCCAGACTGAGTCCTGGTGTGGACAGATTTTCTAGTTTGCTGGATGAAGGCTTTTTTCCTAGGTTCCTTGCTGTGGATCTGTACAAAGGGAGGACATAGATGGGGGGGGGCTTCCATTCTTGTCCCCAGTGTCCTGAAAGATGTCCCCACTATAGCACCTGTGACCTTAGAGTGCACAGGTTGGTGCAGGTTCTGTCTGTGGGTGAAAAAGACAGACAAATGGACAAATGTCTGTATTTACAAGCTCCTTGACCTCACATACTCTCTCCAGGAACCAGATCCAGTAGAGTCATATGTGGGGAATATTTGTGTCTGGATTTTTATAGCATCACATGCTGAACTATTTTTTTTTAATAAGCCATTCATTTTCCCTAGGCGCTTTCAACGTAATCAATGCCTTGTTGCAGAGTTGACCCATCCTTTCCCATGTTCCTGGACATCAGGTTATAGAAGCTTCCCAAGGAAGGGACTGGAGAGATGGCTCAGTTGACAAACTGCTTGCTGTGAAAGCCTGAAGACTTGAATGAGATCCCTAGGACCTACACAAAAGTGTGCCTGTGCACACTCAATTATTCCAGCACTGGAGTAGTGTAAACATGCAGATTTAGGACTTGCTGGCCAGCTAGCCTAGCCTACTTAGTTCCTTGTCCCACTGAGAGACTCTGTCTCAAAAAACAGGATGAAGGATCACTGGAAGAGCGACACCGAAAGTTGGCCTCCGATATCCATGTACACGCACTTAAGCGTGCACCTGTGTGAACACCCACCCCTCTGCACACACTCCCAGGGAGGGAAAACAGATGCTGTGTCAGCCCATGTGTGTGGGGGCTCCTAAAGTTCATCTATCTTCTCACTATCTCAGCGCCGCTGAAGACTTGGGGTCCCAGCCTGGATTACTCTGAGTGACTTCAGATTGTTCTCTGCTTCCTCGTGTGTGTGGAACTTTTAGAACAAGCTCCTCTCCTGCTTCTCTGGCCATTATTGTCTTTCATTTTGTCGTTGTTGTTGGAGAAATCCAAGAGCAAAGTGACGAACTGATTCACAGTGCTTCTTGTTTTCTGTGCTTGGTGTTTCTCTGTCACTAAATCATGGCACAGGCAAGGCTTCTCAAGCTGTGGGCCTTCAGAGGCAGACCTAGAGGCACACCCCTCAACGCTGACTGACCTGAGGTGCCAGTGAAGCAGAGTCCACATTAGCTCAAGATGTGCCCAAGCTCTGCCAAGGGAACACTTCTGAAACTGGGACAGACTTTGCATGAAACCTCATCTTCAAACTGAAACCATGAATAGAAAAAGGTGGTTCAGTGTGGTTTTTACTCAAAACCAGGTGAAGCTCTGTGGTTCAGCTGAGCTTTGACTTGAAGACAGAGAGGGCTCACTGTGTGTGGCTGGGTCTCATTTCAGCTTTCATGTTCCTTTTGGTTCTATTTCCCAGACCTAAAATCTGGGGGTCAAACGAGGGGTAGGACATGAATAAAATGAGATTGGCGTGGAATGGGGTCCAGATGAAAGCGGCCTCAGCCACGTTGCCCCTTACGGGTTTGTGTCTGTCTCCTCTCAGTACTCCTTGGAAGGATCTTTCAAACAGTAAGACTTTTAAAAATTACTATTAAAGGAAGAGGGCTATTAACACCGTACTAAAAATGGCAAAGGTGATTGGGCTCTCGTTTATGCTAATGAATCCATTAATAAATCTGTTTTTGTAACTCGGTTACTGAGAGCGCAGAGGGAAACATTTTAAAGCAATGGGTGGTGACTTCACACATGCCCGGATTTCCGTGCTTTAAGTGTCTTGCCCTGTAGCACGTCTGTGAGCTTTGCCACATTCTTAGAATGAGTTGTGATACAGACAAGGAGACTAAGTTCTTAGGAGTTGGATGGCTTGCCCAGCCACTCAGAGAGGAAGCATGCAAGTATAATACAGGCTAACATCCCTTCTCCCAGATACTTGAAAGCAAAATTGTTTTGGATTTCGGGACTCTTTATTTGGAGGATTTGTGTATGTATGATGAAGCATCGAGGATTAACTTAAGACCCAAATTTAAGCATGAATTTTATTCATCTCTCCTTGTATACAGAGGCTAATAGTGATTTCATTTTTGCCTTAGTGTCATTTCTACTGCTATGAAAAATAACCTGACCAAAGTTGACTTTGAGGAGAAAAGGGTTTATTCAGCTTGCAGTTCCAAAGTTATAGTCTATCAGTTTGAGAAAGTCCAAAGTAGGAACCCAAGCAGCTAGTCACACCACATCCACAGTGAAGAGAAAAGAGAGAAGATAGCATCCTTGATGTTTGAAGTATCTAGCTTTCTCCCTGCCTAGGGAATGGTGCCACCCAGAGGGGTTGGCATCAGATACTAATCAAGACAATTCCCCACAGACATGTCAGAGGCCAACCTGATCTAGACAGCTCCTCCATCGAGGCTCTCTTCTCAGGTGATTCTAGGTGGTGGACAGTTGACAAATCCTAAGCACCACAATATAATATTTTCCAGATATTTTGACTTGGTAAATGTCTGGCGTTTTCACAGAAGACAGTGCAAGGCTTTACAATATTGGATTGGGAGCATTTCACATTTTTCAGACTGTTGACATCCTACCTACACTAAATAGTTGGTCAGTAGTAGAGGGAAAACCCTCCAGATTTTGCCCTCATTCTTTCTATTTGCCAACTTTCTGCCCATAGAAACTTTTTAACTTGTCAAGCATATCACAAGATGCGCCTAAAGCCATAACATCTGGGTGAGGACTGCGGAGTACCCTGGGCTCCCCAAAAGGTAACTATGTGGGGAAAGGGGTACTGGGGGGAAAGAGGGGAAAGGAGGAGAGGGGAGAGAGGAGCAGGAGGGGAAGGGAGAGGAGAGGTCATTCCTGCTTTCGAAGGCAGGTAGGTGGAGATGGTAGACTGGAAACAACTTTGTAAGGCAGTGATGTTTGTGGCTCTGGAGACGAAGGAAGCATCCTGGAGTTCATGAAGAGGAAAGACAGTCTTGGAGGAAACACAGGTTGGGAAGAGCAGGGATGTGAAAGTTTCTGGAGTGGAGTGTTTGTCGTGAAGAATTGCAGAAAGTAAATTTTGTAAGATAACTTTGGCCTAAATCACAAGGGATTTATTAAGTATTCCAAAAGCATAAATACCCATATTTTCTATTAATATTCATTTTAACTTTCAAAATGAAGTAAAATATTGGAAAAGCTACAGGATCCACATGCTGCTGAGTCCCCCTACTCTTCCTAAAGACCAATCACTCGTTCTTCTTAGGGATGGAGATTTGATTGACATCAAGACAATAGGCAGGAGTGTTATTATTTTCCAATAACCTCCTGTTGGAGACTTATTTATTTGAAAAGCTACTGAGTTTATATGCACACTCAAGAAGCATTCACTAGAACCCATCCCTAAAGGGCAACCTTTGTTCTTGCGTTGAGAATATAAGTTCTGAGCAAGTTGCCAGTCTGGTCAATTGAATCGAGTCACTGACCCCATCCTGTTAGTCAAAGTTCTAATCTGATGGTTCAACATGCCCACGTTGTTGCTGGCTGCTTTACTGGGAAGAAGAGCTGAGGTGCAACCCCTAAATAGACTCTGAGCCATTGTTACAATGTAGGCAAAGGAAGATGCAGGCGCTGGCACTCCCGGACCGTAAACCTGCAGTTGCATAGGGTGGATTCAGTGTCTGTCTTTCACCAATGTCCTCACGTGACCCAAGGTTCTGGCAGAGATGCTGCCACCCCTCATTTACTCCATAGTTTTGCTGTGAGTCCTGGAGGCAACACAGAAACATCCAGCATCTGCCTGGTCTAGGGAATGCCTTACACCCGATTCGTCCTCTGTGAAAACGTTCCCAGTGAGCAGGGACTTACTGTGGATGAGAATACTCCTCTGTTGGTTTTCCACAGAATTCCACAGCAAGTGGTCCATGTGGGCAGATGAGTGGAATTGCTGCCATATATAAAAGCAACAGAAGTGGATGCCTTTCCTTTTGACCGACTGCCTTTAAGTATAGGACTAGTTCTGATTTACACTTTTGTTATTATTTATGCCTTCTTCAGGAGGGAAAAAAAAAACAAACCACTGTCTAACTTCAGGATTATTTTTCTCAAACCTGAGTCACAAGGTGCCCGGGCAAGCATTAGCATTTTGAAAGAAGACTGGTTTACTTTGGGTTTATAGGTAGGGGTGCTTTGTCTGCACGGATGTCTTTGCCTAACTTTTGCAGAGTGCCCACTGAAGGCCAGAAGAAGTCACATCCCTTGGAATTGGAGTTACAGACAATTGGGAGCAGCCATGTGCTGGGAATGGGACCTGGGACCTGTGGAAGAGCAGCCAGTGCCCCTAACCACTGAGCCACCTCTCCAGTTCCTGAGCATTGCTTTGACTTGTCCCGTCACGTGTCTGCCACAGTTTCACGTCTTTCACGATTTGTATTTCCCAGTCGGAAAGCACCAGTTTTTTTTCCCCCCTGATCTTTGCTGCTCACTTGTGAGACAGATCCAGGCAACAAAATCCCGGCATTTAGGAACAACCGTAGAAATAGCTTAAAGGATAGACGGAAAATTCTGCCAGCTCTGATAAACTGTGAGCTGTGCTATTATTTAAGCCTCCGTCTGCTTGAAAGCTCATTTTTCCTGTACAGAGACATGTTCTCCTGAGCCACCTGGATGAGAAATTTAGAAAGAGAGAAAAATGTTTCAGTGACCTCAGAGTCTCCCTTGCCAGAATTTTCAGACAGAACAGGACTTTTGTCTGTGCTGAGCCAGGCAGGCTCTCCGTATTCCAGGAGACAGATTACCGTTCTCTGTATTGAGGAGGGTCAGCATTCGGTCCTCCTGGACCGAGCTTCCACTTCTGAAATCTTCAGCCATGCATGGATAACTGGATCTGCTGGGGGTCAGGACCATTGCTTATAATCGGGGACATCTCCCGTGACCCCACAGCCTCAGCGATGACAGAAGATGGCAGAATCTCTGCTTTGAGACACTCCCCAAGCTTTATTTATATACTGGAAAATCCTCTCGAGCCTTTCCTGTAAGTCATTGTCTTACTGGTTCATATATTGTTTTTTTTTTTTTTCTGTTTGTTTGCATAGGCTGATAATCCAGAGGCTAGTGCCAAGCGTTCGGCATAATTACAATTCTCGACTGCCTTTATGGAGAGAAGTCTGCACGGTGTTCAGCCATGTGATTTATGGGAGAACGACACAGGTACGTTTGTGGCTTGGAGGTGATGATTTATTCCAGACAGACTTGGACAAATAGATGCTAAGATCAAACCGCCAGACCAGCATCCAGTCCGCCTGGGGGAGGACATATTGCTTGCTGTATGGCTGCTTTCCGTGACTGTATTCTATATATGTTCCCTAATATTTTGATTGCCTTCCCTGAAGAGATATAGAGGAATGGGTCACTTAATAACAGGGACCTGTTCTGAGATATGTGCTGTTAGGAAATCTCATTCTCCAGCGAATGTCACAGGGTGTAGTTATACAAGCCAAGACAGATTTGGCATTGTTGGGTAATGCAGAACCTCAGGAGGCCACCATGATACACACGTGATCTACTGTTTACTGAAACATGGTTAGGTATCACGTAATCCTCCGTCATCTGGTAATTTACTCAACATCGACATCTGGTTTCAGGTCCCATCTGTTCTAGAGTTCATTTGATCATGGTCTGATGATGTGTTTTAGGGACATAGAAATGTTAAGTTTGGAAAAGGTGGACTGAACTGCTCTTTGCAACCCTTTCTCCTCCTCCACAAACAATAGAATAGGGAGAGTGCAAAGGGCAGAAAAAACACACACACACACACACACACACACACACACACACACACACAGAGAGAGAGAGAGAGAGAGAGAGAGAGAGAGAGAGAGAGAGAGAGAGAGAGAGAGAGAGAGAGAGAGAGAGAGAGAGAGAGAGAGAGAGAGAGAGAGAGGTTCCTTTGTCCTAGCACAGTTCTGCGTCTGGCTTAGTGTTCACCTTATGCTAGGATAGGGTTGCAACCCATACTTATTTAGCAAGTTGTCACGTGCACTGAGTCAGTGCACACGAAGCATCAGCACGCACATTGTGCGACATGTGAACAGCATCTATGGTCCCGAGCATCACTCTGACCTCGGCGGCATCACTACTGAGAGGGCTTTGGACCGCTCTGGCTGTCACTCTTTTTCTGGGGTCTGTGAAACGTTAAGTGCTGACACCACTTGTCAATACATTATTTGGCTTCCAGATAAGATCTCACGGAGCCACCTAGGGAAAGCTGCACAAAGGAAGAGACCAAAACATATAGAGACATCTATGCAAGCCTGTGAGGAAGGCCAGGCTAGTAGGGTAGCTTATCCTGTGCTGGTATTGTCCTGAGCTCTATACAGACTAGGAATGGGAATTCTGTCTGTGAAGCTATGAGGGGAGGTAGTTGGTTCATATTATAACTGGCACGTTGAAACAGTACTTGCTTCTAAACGGCCATTTCAAACCGAGTTTGCTCCTTGGCCTTTCACTGTCCTGCTTTCTGTCTTCCTGCCTTACAGGCGGGATTGCCATTAATGTGATCATAGGATGGGTGATAAGGTGGTCACGTGCATTGTCTACCTGATGGTATTTAGAGTCACTATGGAGAAGTGAACTACCGGTGCATCGTCATTTGCCCCTCTCTGCGTCTGGACCATGGACATGATGCAACCAACTGCCTTTAGCGCCAGCCACCGTGGCTTTCTGTCTCAACAGATTGCACCTTCCATCAGTGAGCCAAAATAAACCCCCACCCAGTGGCTTTTGTCAGATCTTTCACAGCAACGAGAAAAATGACGAGCACAGCCACTGAGGAAAGTCTAGAAGTAGAGACTCAGCCAGGCAGAAGTCACTACGGCTGAGATTTTTCTTGTGGAGCCTTCTCTGTTGTCCTGAGAGAAACCGTTTCCCTGTTACTGATGGAAAGTTAAGTCTCCCTCAAAGAAGACCTCCTGTTCCAGAAACTCCAAACAAGAAAAAAAGTATCAGGCTGTGCGATTTTGTGTCAACCAGTAGCCCTTTCCAGAGATTCAAATGGAATGATTTGTTTTTCATGGTTTATAGGTAGCAGATAAAACTTACATGGAAAAATGGGCAGGCAGAAGTGGAAAATGAGACGCAGAACCTGGAATCGTCAGCTTAAAAAGCAATTTGTTTCATTTCAGCTGAGCCCAGGAATAACTTGAGGTTAACAAGTAAATATTTCTACTGGAAAGATCGGCTACAATTAGGTCACCAACTCAGAAAAGACGTAGGCGGAAATTTAAGCACCAAGTCTATCATTAAGAAGGTACCCCGTCAGCAGAACTGTCAGCTATGGATATGTTGCCTTAAAATGATGACGAAGCTGAAATATCAAAGGAGAACACGAGGAGGTTTTGGAATTGCCCCCCCCCCACCTCAGGTCCGCAGTCACCCAGGTTCCAAATATGGAGAAGGGGCTGAAATAACACCTTGGAGGATTCGGTTTGAACTCCTTGCTTTCTACACCAGTCTAAAATTCGGGAAATCGATGCTTCCTCTGAGGCCCGTGCACTGCCAAAGGCTGAGCAGGCGATGGTTTTAATTCAGGCAGCGGCAAAAGTGTTATTATCTTGGATACTGAGAGATGCTACTCTTATTTTGATATCATCCTGAGAAATGAGTGGAGTTCAGAACCTGTAACAGTGGGGATTTGCAAGCTTACCCAGGCACTGTTCCAATAAGGACCCGGGAAGCAGAGGGCTAGCTCTACTCGGTAAAACCCTTGATGTATGAGTTTGAGAACCTTGGGTCAATCCCCTGCACCCAAGTCAGGGGTGATGAACACCACCTGGAGCCGTGTGTGATGTTGGACACTTGAGATCCTAATTAGGGCAAGTGGAGACGGGGGTTGGGGGGAGTGGACAGCAAGCTCCGGGTCTCTGAGAAATCCAGTTCCAACCACACCCCTCAAGCTCGCTCGCTCGCACACACACACACACACACACACACACACACACCATACACACAGAGCACACATGCACACACACACACACATAGAGCACACACACACACACACACAGAGGATCACACTCAGGCTCACACACAGAGGCACACACACACACAGAGGCACACACACAGAGGCACACACACAGGCACACACACATACACACAGATACACAGAGGCACACACACACACACACACACACACACAGAAGCACACACACACAGAGGCACACACAGAGCACACACACACACACAGAGGATCACACACACACACACAGAGCACACACACACACACAGAGGCTCACACACAGAGCACACACACACAGAGCACACACACAGAGCACACACACAGAGCACACACACAGAGCACACACAGAGCACACACACAGAGGCACACACACAGAGGCACACACACAGAGGCACACACAGAGCACACACACAGAGGCACACACACAGAGGCACACACACAGAGGCACACACACAGAGGCACACACAGAGGCACACACACAGAGCACACACAGAGGCACACACACAGAGGCACACACACAGAGCACACACACAGGCACACACAGAGAGGCACACACACAGAGGCACACACAGAGGCACACACACAGACGCACACACACAGAGGCACACACACAGAGGCACACACACAGAGGCACACACACAGAGGCACACACACACAGAGCACACACACAGAGGGGCACACACACACACACACACACACACGCACACACACGATGCGAGGTTCTGCAGCCCTGTCTGAGAAGTAGAATATGGACAGTGAGTGCTGTAACAGATGGACTCAGCTCCGCCAAGAACGGGTTTCTTCTCTCGTGGATGTTTATCAGAGAGACTGAAAATACTTCGTTATTAATTCGACGTGTATTTTTCATGTTACTTGGGGGTTTACTAATGACTAGATTTTGCGAAGATTTAAACTTATCTAAGCCATGGAATTTGTAAGAATACTATTTTTTTTTTTAATCACTGGATTCTTACAAGAGATTTTACTTGACAATTCATCTATCCACTTGGTTGTTCACAGATCCAAAACAAGCCTGTCAATGGGCTTCTTCTCTCTTTTCCAAATCTCTCTCCACGGGAGCCTGGCTCGGGTTGTCCCATGACTATTTCCTCAGCAACGTAAACCTTCTGAGACGTATGCTTTGGTGTGCACAGTCTCAGGGTCAGGAGCATAATTAGGCCCTCTATGGAGTCTCTTTTCTCCAAAGGGGGCTAATGCTGGGTCACACTCCCTAAAGGGTGGGTCCTACCACAGCTGCCCGACCACCAGGCCGCTGGAAAGTGAGGTGGGCTCCCGGGGCAGGTGGTTTGGGCCACGTCAAGTGGTGGGATGTAGCCACAGGAGGAGAGGCATCGCTTCAGCCTCTGGTCCTTCTGTTTGCTTCCCTTCGTCAGATGTAGGAATGTTCAGCCCTAATTCCAAACTTCTCCATCTTTTCTCTTTTAGCAAAAAAATCACACTCATCAGTTTCTCACTCCCTACTCCATGATGGAATATCTTCGGGCCCAGTCTCATGCAGGCAGCCCAGTTGCCATTAGCTCATAGCACATGAGCCATACCCTTTTCATGACACATGTAGTCTCTTCTGCTACACACTAGGCACACGTTTCTAGGAACGGACCCTTAACTCCAACCTCCTTATTTTACTGTCATTTCCATCACATGCTAACTCAGGCAAAGAAGGCTGCCTGTTACATGAGGATAGCTCTTTCTGGGGTCCTCGAGTCAGTCAGGGTTCAGTTATAAAGTCAGAAGGAGTGTGTGCGTGTGCGTGTGCGTGTGCGTGTGCGTGCGTGTGTGTGTGTGTGTGTGTGTTGTTTGTGCATGTGTCATGTGGAGCTGGTGAGCAGGCCTTATGAACCCTTAGAATCGCAGAGGCAGCCATACAGCTTATCTGTGGGGAGAGACCCCATTGCCTTGTTTCCAACTCTGGTGTCTGCAGAGGAAACATGGCTAGAGATAAACCACAGAGGAAGGGATAGGAGAAGGGAAGAAAATGAAGATCTAGAGATAAGCCACCGGGAAAGAGATAGGAGAAAGGAGAGAATGGGAATGAGGACCCGAAGGAACAGTGGAGGCAGAGAGGAGAGGTTTCCAGACCAGAGCAATGCCTATCTAGTGGAGAAAATCCAGGAGGGGAAAGAGAGGAAGGAGAGAAGGCACGTGGAGCAGATGCTTCCTTGAAGAGAAAGTGGGAAACAGGGGACTCTGGGAAATAGGACCCATGGAGGGCGTGTCACTGAGAAAGGGGCTGTGGTCCTGACGGAGTCAACAGTGCTCTCTTGGGTCCTTGCTACTCTTCTCTAGAAGGCTCTTCCCAGTGGTAGCTCTTCTTGGAGAGGTTGGATGCAGCCCAAGGCCAGTTTTGGAAACATCCCTAGAAGTAAAGCATGGTGGGGGAGCCACGCACGGAGAAGGGCGTCCTGGGTGCACAAGTTAGACCAGAACCACAGTGCCATCCAAGTTGTTTAGTGAGTCCGTCAATTCCCGGAGGTCTGAGTCAGACAAGAGCGTCAATGGTAGCTTTCACACACAAAAATGCAGTTTGCGACACTCATTCTGTGTGAATTGTTCAAGAAGGTAAGGAAATCTGAGGGAAGATGGGCTGGGTTAGTTAGTAGGAACCATTGTAGAAAAGCCCTTCGCCCTTTCACAGTCCAGTCGCCGAGGCTCATAGTAGATTCGTGGAGCAGGGAGCTAAGGCTGGGTAGGTGGGGGAACTTTGGTCCTATAGCCAAGACAGGGTCCAGGACCGTCATGACTGGACAAAGAGGATCCCATGTGACAATTGTGGAGACCACAGTGAGCACAGGAGGATGGAGAGGAGGGAGAGTACAGCTAGTGGGAGTGAGGAAGGAAGATGAGGAGGAAGGCAAGAGTGTGCATGAGAAGAGGAACAGTCCAGAACATGATCTCTTGTGGACAGTACTGCATCTGCTCTGAAAGCTGTTAGCCTATGACGAGACATCCCAAGGACAGCCACATCCTCACCCGCCCCTGTCCTGCCCTGGTTTTAAATGTTGGAAGGAGGCAGGGGCATCTCCGTGTCCTTTGGGGCTTCCAAGCTCATCCTCCGTGGGTTGATTGTCCTTCCTCATAGGAGGGAATCATATCACTCTGGTGTTATAGGATTGCAGCCATTTTGCCCTATCCAGCATCTCCTTCTAAGACCGGGCCTCAGGCATGATATGTTCTAAAGGTGCCTGTTGCTCTCTGTTAGAGAACTCTTTGGATCCATCCCCTAGACTCTTAGGATCTGGTCCTCCCAGCATGCACTGTGTTAACTCTCACTGCTCTCCCCTTCAAGTCCCATCATGCCTCTGTCATTTGTCAAAGACTGGCTCAGCCTCATCACGAAAGGAAAAAGGTCAAGATTTGACACCAAGTATCATCATGTAGCTGGGGTAAGAGATTCCAAAATTGAGACTAGCAACTGTTAATGCCAAAAGACAGACACAGGAGAGCCCACGGGTGATGCAGCAGGGGAGCTGGGGTCCTTGCCATCTCCCCAATATTCAGGTCTTCCCAGGGCTCTTGGCTTAAGACTCCTTTCAGAATAACCTTTCTATGGATGTGGTAAGCTAGGCGGCAGTCCCAGGGAATCAGGTAGATGCTATAGTCAATGACCAGTGTGTTTTCTGAAGAGGAGACCCACAAGGTTCAAGGGAAGGGATGCTATGAAGACAGAAGCAAGGCCTACAACCATGCAGACATCTAGAATCCAAACTAGGAGTGTCAAGGGCTGTCTGGACCCGCAGACCCGGGAAGCAGCAAGAGGGGACTGCTCGATCCTGGAGAAGAACTGCAGCCTATGGTACCTTGATCTGGAACTTCCACACCCAAGGACTGTGAGGGAACAAATTTCTGTTATTTTCAAACACCCTATTGTGGTGATCAGTTACAGCAGTCTTTGGAGGACTTGGCCACCCAGCTCTTCCCTGCCTAGTCAGAGCCCCGCCCAGTGGGCCTCACTGTCCCTGAAGCCAGTCCCAATGCTACTAGCATGATTTAAGGGCCTGGGAAACCTCACCCGTGAGGCTTCATGCCCAGGTAAGTGTATTTCTTGGGCCCGCCCCCCTCATTACTGACTTCCATCTGTGTTCCTTTGAACTTCAATCAATGGCTGAACCCAGAAGGCTGTTTTGACTGCTGGCTTCTAAACTCCCCACTGTGTGGTTTTTTGGGTCAGACAGTCAGGCTTACTTCTGTGAATCATCACCCAAAGATTCAATTAGCTCTGGCTTCATCCACCTTGTGGCCAGGCCTTTGGGGACTGAGCGAGAACAGGAATCATTTAGGCAGTTGCTGAGGAAAGCCAGGCATGCCAGGGGCTCAAGGCGCTGACACAGGCGGGGAGCAGGAAGATTAGGGTGTTGGGACAGCAGGGAAGAATGAAGTCACTGGAGCTCAGGGGCTGGCACAGGGACAGCTGCTGATTCCTGACAGTAATTCAGGGTGAGAGAAAGTGGAGGGGCTTTGCTGTGTGAGGGAGGGGAGACAGGGGCCAGAGTCAATGGGAGGTGAGACACATGTTAGCAACACAGGGCTTTCTCCAAGACAGAGACTGAATCCTAGCACAAGTCTGCTGGGATAGAAACGGCTGGGAAGCTTCTTTTGAAGTCTGACATCATTAACAAAAATCCACATAAAACCAAAAAGGGAGAGGGAAGGAAGGAGGGAGGGAAGGAGGGAGGTGAGGAGGGAAGGGGAAGAAGAAGGGAGGGGAGGGGGAAAAGGAGGGAGGGAGACTGATTTTTATCTTAACAAAGAAGATAACCAGGAATGAACAGAGAGGTGCTTTGGATTTTCAGCATAAACAGGAATTCACTTAAATCCATCACAAAGTAAAGGTTAAACAAAGAAGCAAACAAATGAACAACAAGGTTTCTTGAGGGGTCTGGAAGGCACTGTACTATGGATGAGCTTGGTCCATGAGACAGAGCCCCCAGCAGCACCACAAGACTCAGTCTGAGAAGTGGCTTGAGTCCCGATCCAGGGGTGGCCCTGGAGTCACAGACCAGGGTTGGGTTTCCATCGAGAGGGGATGACTTTTGCTGGCCCCTTCTGCTCTGGCAGGAGTTGACCAAGGTGCTCCAGGAACTACTGGTTACGAACTGACTGGAATTCTCCAAGCAGGAGCAGTTTAGGACAGACGTGCAAGGGTGATCTCTGACTCAGACTGGAGTCCAGTCGCCCTTGGATTCCACCGGCTGTGCCATTCCAGGTCCACTCTGCTGAGCACTGTGACATCACCCACTGCCTTCGGAGTGTTTCTGTGGCTGGCTTGGGGACCTCTTCCCTGACTACCAAGCTCCTCCTGCCAAGGGACCACCTGCACCAAGAGACTGAGACCTGTAGTTTGCGATGTCTACAGAGGATCAGTTGCCTCCTCCTCCCTTGGCTGCAGAGCTAAGGAATGGAGATCCAACATCCTGCGGTTCGTTTTCAGACAGACTTCTCCCACACCTACGGTGCCGTCTCATGCTTTTGACTCTCTGCATGTGACAGTCCCTTGAGACTGCAGTTGGGTGTGTCCAGGGATGCTCCAGTCTCATCTAGTAGCGGACCAGAGGCAGGGCACCTTCAGGACAAGAATCTAGAGTGTGTGTCTTTCCTACCTTGGATTCTCACAGAGGATGATATCAATAGATTTTATTCAGAAGAGTGAGAAGATCCAGTGTGGCACACTCAGAGCTCTTGTTCTCCCTTTTCTGTTCTACACACCCCATTTGGGACAACCTCTTGGTTCACACATACCAAGGTGTGAGAGACTGGTGGTTTCCCTAATTCTGGTATAGGTAGGCAGCTCCAGCGAACCAGGGCAGAAACCAAGAACCCAGGCGCCGTTCCAGAGGCTGGAGGTAACCAATTGGTATCTCATCTCAAACGTAAACAAGAGCAACAACAAACAACACACGGATCCCATAGGTGACCTGGTGTGGTTCTAGACACCGAGGATAGGTTAAGCAGAGAGCCTGATTGTGGGTCACATCCCACGTAGGTAACACACTACTGAAGGCCATGTGCCCGTCACCAGATAATGCTGTGATTTCAGACAGTTACAGAACAATAAAATAAGTCCACTTTCCAAAAGACTGATGAGAGAAATCAAACAAGGCAGAGCTCACACGTCAGGTGGCCTTTGGCCATGTGACGGTCACATGTTCACACACACACACACACACACACACACACACACACACACACACACACACACACACGTCGTCTTGGCACAGAATGTCCGGCTGGGGTAACAACGGAGGCCAACTCGTGGCCAGAAACAAATTTGGTTTCTCCACCTCAGGTCCAGCAATAAAAAGGATGAGTCTGCAGGCAGCCTGCTCTGACCTTGGCAGGAGGGAACACAGAGACTCCTGGTGCCCAGCATCGAGGGGAGTTGGCAGCCAGGCCCAGTGTTCCCCGAAAGGACCGTGTTTTTTTTCCCTTACCTGGAAGAGCTGCTGGGGCCTGAGGGAAGTGAGGGGTTGGTGGGGGAGATGCTGGACTTCTGTGCCTGTGTGTGTGTGTGTGTGTGTTTCTCAGGCACTTCTTTGGGGAGGAGCCACGTGGCAGTTCTAGGGCTTGAGAAGAAGCCTCCAGGAGGACCCAGGCGAACTTCCCAAATAGAACCTTGGTGTCTTAGTGGTTGTGACTCATAAGCACAGGTGGTATTAAATGCTTGCAAAGGGACTTAGTGACCAGGAAGGGTGATGCAGACCCAGGTCATGTTAAAGATGGGTAATAAAAAGCATGGTTTTAAAGGAACAATCCTGGGATGATCAGGAAGTCAAAAGGCAAACAAACTGTCCTGATGGTTACCTATCCCCCAGTGACTTTCCAGAGGAGTTGTTTTCTCAGTGTTTGCTGAGCCAGGTCAGGAGCCCAGGGGAAGAGATGACTAGCTTCAGGCTCTCTCTCTCTCTCTCTCTCTCTCTCTCTCTCTCTCTCTCTCTCTCTCTCCCTCCCCTCTCTGTCTGTCTCTCTGTCTGTCTGTCTGTCTGTCTCTCTCTCTCTCTCTGTCTCCCTCTCTGTCTGTCTCTGTCTGTCTGTCTGTCTCTGTCTCTGTCTCTGTCTCTCTCTGTCTCTGTCTCTCTCTCTCTCTCTCTCTCTCTCTCTCTCTCTCTCTCTGAAGTAAAGGCCCAGGGATAAATTTCATGCTCCAATTTCTTCCTTGTCACTTCCTGGGTTCTGGGATCCTGGGATTTTCTTTTCCTGAATATTTCTAAACAATGACTCCTCTCCTGTCCTTCACAGCCAAGCAAGTGTCTTTGGAGGAAGCCATAGTTCTGACTGGCTGGCCACGGATTGCTCTCCATAGCTCTGCTAGTACACAAACATAGCTACTTCCTCTGAAGAGAGGAGAAAGCAGAGGCCATGATCACAGGGGTTTAAGGGATCTCAGGGATGATGTGAGGCAGGGAACTCACTTTGACACTCGTGGGATTATCTCAGGGTTCCAGGACATTCAAGGAAGGGAGGTGCTTTCCTTACAGTGTCAGTTCAATGTTTAAAACCAGAATAAAAGTATTGAAGAGATGTTATAAGCTTGCAAAGGGGATGAAGCATTTACTCAGACTGTCAAGCCCCTGATTGACATCTGTCAAGCCCCTGATTGACATCTGTCAGGCTCCTGATTGACATCTGTCAAGCCCCTGATTGACATGAGTGTTTTTTTTTCTTCTACTAATAAAGACTTGGGTGCTGATGCTTTTGCATCAGGAACTGACCGCAGCACCCTGTGCCTGCTGAGAGAGTGTTCTACCACTATCTCTCTGCACATCCTACTTGCAGTCTAGTTAGCCGATCGCCACAAGCTACCTCAGCTGCCTCAGGAAAACGGGAATAATTTCCAGCCTGGGTATGACTGGCCACCTCTGCCTTCATCCACCCTGAGCTCTGGTCTGGGGCCGTGACTGCTTTCCTGCCTGGGATTGTGACTTGTCCCCAGACTTGCCCAAGAACAGGTTGCAGGAAGCACAGGACAGCATGAGTCAGCTCTGGGCTGGTACCTGGAGGCCTTGGGGCTGGAGAGGAAGCTTGACCCTTTGAGGTCCACAGCAGGCTCTGGGAGAGCTGTGGGGATGGGTGAGGAGAGGGGAGTGGCTGGCCCCTAAGCCTGGCTGGGGACCGCAACTTCCCAGGGACCCCCACACACTGTGCCCCACCCTTCCCAGCAGACTTGCAGCCCTTCCAGCTGTGACCACAAAGGGTGGAACTGAATGGCCTGGGAACCAACTTCTTATTGGTTTTGGTAAGTTCAAATGATAGACTGAGTAACACGTTGGCATCATCGAATGAAGTTATATTACAGAGCTGGAAATTAAGCTCTGTGGTAAAATGCTTGCCCAGTATGTACGAAGTCCTGGGTTCAAGTTCAGCACCACTCAGAGATAGACAGACAGATGGACACAACTGTATCACATCTCACACATGTACACACACACATGTATACATACACACACACAGACACACAGACACACAGACACACACACACACAGACACACACACACACACACACACCAGTAGTAATCACAGCTCCCTTTGAGGGGGTGGCCCTGTCTCACTGAAAGATCTGTGCTAGTTACTTTCCTGGCTATAATTTGAGATTTAAATGCTGTAATTTTCTTGTTCCCTGCTATCATGCTGTTTATAGAACAGGCCACTGGGAGCTAATGGTTTTTCTTTTCTTTCTGCACTTTGTTCTTTCTGTGCCCTCTGTCTGTCTCTTGGAATGTACACATTGGGGCAAAAGGACCCATATCCTGTGTCTCTCACCCCCCCACCCCCGCCGCCACCGCCCTGAAGATGCCCATACCCTCATCCAGGCAGGATGTGAACATGGGGAATTGTGTCCACGGGAATGGAAGATCATGCAATGTCAGGCCAGGAGGAGTGGGCCTGTTGGTGTGTCCTCTTGTCACTGGGCTGGAATTGTCTCAGGTACCGCCATCTTCGAGCTCCTCCAAGTGTCAGGTTCCCCTGAAGCAGGGCTGAGCTCTGATCGGTACCCCAGCCTCTATGGGGCTCAGACAGGAGTCAGTGTCTGGGGGAGAGGAAGGGAGCCCGGCTGAGAGAGCAGAGAAGCCTGTGTTGGAGTTGCAGAAGAAGCAGTGGGGAAAAGGAAGGCTATCTCAGGGGGAGCTGGGGTGTGTCTTCATCCTGTCCAGGGTCTAAGACCGCAGACGTCCCTTTTGCAGTGCCTCCCGCATCACATGTCTGGCCTTTGGCGACTCTTTCTCAAGCACGGTGGACATGTTTATGAAGTAGACCACGAGCTCCTGGGGGCCCGTGGAGAAGGTGAAAAGGAGGGCAGAATCTTTGGCCTAAAAACAGACTTCCTGGCATAGTGTTGTCACTTCTCAAATAACGGTTAGCTTAAAAACAAAAAACCCCAAGACAGAAAAACCAAACTCTTTCCCCTCTCTGTGCTGTCCAATGGACTCTGCCTCATCTTAGAGTGATCGCCGGTGAGGGAGTGGGGTAGGGAATCGAAAAACCTGGGCACAGAAAGTGTTACTAAAAAAATGATGTAGGAACCCTGGTGTTTCTGGCTTGGCTCCCCCCACTTCCCCAAGCTTATCACTTTTCTTTACACAGCTCAACTCGGTGGCAAAGCCAGGGGTTAAAAAGAAGACCCAGAGCTGGAGGGAGACAGCTTAGGCCGTAAGGTGCTTACTGCAGAAGCAGGAGGACTTAACCAGACCAGTGCAAAACAGTTTGGATCGGAAAAACAAACAAACAAACGAACAAACAAAAAACAAAAAACAAAAACCTTGGGCCTGGGGTGGGGACCAGGGAGTAGACACAGAAGGATCCCTGGGAATTGCCCCACAGCCAAACTGAGGAAGGAGCTCCAGACTCCTGAGAACTCTGTCTCAAAAGACAAAGTGGGCAGCCACTGAGGAATCCGCTGAGGAATCCTCTCCAGCCCTCACCTCTGGCACCCCATGGGCATGTGCACCTGTAGAAACGTGCACACACGCATGCACTGTAAAAGTTGAAAAGGTGTGTGTGCACACACAAGCACACAAGCAACTTGCGCAATTATTTTTTTTTTTAAAAAAAAACAAGTATGTAAGGGGTTGTGTGTGAAGCAACAAGAGACAGAGACAGAGACCATCATAATTTTTTTTTCCTTTTTGCAAAATATAGAAATGTTGCCACATTTTCCATGAGATTCACTTTTGAGGCAAAGGGGTAATTTTGAACTTAAGATTTCTTTTTAAAAAAAAAATCTCTTAGTCAACATGGAAACATTCTCTTGGGAGAAGAAAATGACTTAGCTGTCATTATCACAGTGGGGACGCATATTCCCCAGCTCTCCCATCCCTTCCTAACATCACGAGCTGGGCTTTGGTTACACACTCATAACACGATAAAAAAAATGTGAGCAAAATCTTGCGAGGAAGAGCCCCGATAGCCAACGGTCGATGCACATTGGCACCGAGATCATCCATCCACCTCAACCTGAGAGCCCATATTTAAATTTAAACTGGGAGTAAGTACTTTACAATCTCAAAATATGTGGTCCTCTTGCCTCCGTGAGATGGGGGAGCGAGGGCTTTGAGTGGGGCTCTTCCTGCAGTGTATCTGGCCCTGAGTTCTTAGAGTCAGCTAACATCAAAGGAAACGGTGGTGTGAGGAGTACAGATAACTGGGGAGCGGGGGCTGCTAAAATTAGGGGTGAGGTAGCCTGGGCTCTGGCAAGGACCTTGTGGGCCATCTACTTCAGAGGATAAACGCTTACAGTCTAACCTTCAAAGAGAAAAGCTTTCTCCTTACTTAGGCCTAACTGTCTTCCAGAACTGCACAGCTCCGTGGCCTGGGGTCCTTCCTCACAATTCTTCGTGCTGATATTCAAATCCATTGCTTCTTGCTGTGGAGCCCTGTGTAATCCCGCAGTTGACAGACATGTCTCTTGGCCTGCAGATGTTCTAAGATGGCTTTCATAATCGGACACATCCCACACGCTCCTCTCCCCACCCCCTCAGTCAGATACTTCACAGAGTCCTCTCTGCATTTGGGATGCATCTGGTGAGGGGGGTTTTTGCAAGCTGGGGTAGCAAAGTCAGGGCCGGCCTCATGTGTGGGCTGAGGGAGTGGTCACATGGGACGCTGCTGTACTGCTGTGTAGTGTCTCACTTTCTCCCTCTCCCTCTCTCCCTCTCTTCCTCTTTCCTTCCCTCCCTTCCCCTCACTCCCTCCCTCTCTCCCTCTCCCCTTCCCCCCTCTCTGACGGCACATGTTTCCACAGCTACTGTAGCTAATGTCTACCCTTCAGGATTTATGCTTTGGGGATAACTATCACATCCAGGCTGGGCCCATCAGGAAAGGGTTGAACTCTTTTCTGTTAATATCTTGGCTTCCCTGACTTCCTTCCTCTTCAGGGACCATTTAAGGACACAAGAAAGTTTGAGAAGGGATGAAGAGAGGCAAAGGGTTGAGGAAAATTTTTACTCAAGTGGGGACTACAGAGATCAACCCTATTTTCCAGAGAAGGCCCTTGCGGCCTCCTCAGAAAGCCCACACGTCCAGCGAGCACAGTGGGACAGTCCCGCCACCTTCACCTTTCTCCTCTTGGGAGATCTTTCTTAGGCTTTGGGCACAAGAGGCCTCAGATTTGGAGAGGGAGGAGAAAGCCAGAGAGCCTCATTCACTTAGCTCTATTTTCTTTCTGACCTAAACAAACCACAAACTGTCTCACCCCAGCACGTACCCGGTAAGCACCACCCTGGAGTGGATGCTCCTGTCCCACCCTGGCATATACACCATAAGCACCTCCCCTACGTGCATGTCCAGAATAGAACCCCTTGCCTTGAAGGGGCCAGCCTCCAAGGCTCCCTTTCAGTAAGGAGAGGGGAGAATGGACCGGACTCCAGGCAGGTCTCCCCTGGCAAGTGGCTGAGATACAGGTGTGGTCAGCAAAGGGGCTCCAGAATCCAGGCCTGAGGGTGAGCAGGGCACACACAGCTGGGCAGAGCGGGCCTTTATCTGCTGCCAGCTGGACCCAGAGACCGGGTTTGGAGACTGGAGTGCTCTGTGTGTTCCTGGCAGATGTTTCCCAAGCGACTCTGGTGGCTGTGGCTCCAGGCCTGGCCCAGAATAACACATTGTTAGCATATGTTAACAGTCTGCATTTTCTCCAAAGATCACACAGTGCTTTCCATTCACCGCCCGTCTTGCAAGTGTTACTATCGGTTTTACGGTCAACAAAACCAAGATACAGTGAGGTTGGGGAGCACCCACATCTGAGTGGGAATGGGTTGGGGGTTGACCCTGGAGGTCTGTGCTTCCTGACTCTCAGCTGTTCTTCACCAAGTGCCCTCCTCGACAACGCCTTCCAGAATGGGCTCTCTGGCTGGCAGATCTCAGGGTCTGGTAGGAGTTAAAAGGAACACATGTTCTGATCTCCCTGAGAGAGTGGTATTCACACACACACACACACACATACACACACACACACACACACTGCAGTGTTTAGCATGTGGTGACAGATGAAAGATGAGGGACTCTGTTTCGGTACTGGGTTTCGTGACCACACATAGTTTCCTTCGCCCCAGAGGAAACACATGAAATCGAGAACGAGCGCAAGGGTTGCCTTCCTCTCTTCCCCCCTTCCGTCCTGTCTTCCTCCATCTAAAGCACGACCCTTTTTGTCCCCTGAACTTTCTGAGTAACTGGCCACTGATACCATTCCACAGAAAGAGGAACTGCTGGGCTGAAGCTAAGTGGAAATTTCCAGATGGCTTCAGTGGCTCTGAGTAAGGAAGGCTCCATGTTGCTGGGGCGGGAGATAAGCTTGCAGGGAAGCTGCCGACTCAGGCTGCATTGATGCCCTCGTAGGCAGAGGACTCCTTAACTGTCATTCAAATGGAAGCAAGGGATCTCTAGGATGGAGACTACCAACAGAAGAGTTAGAACGGGGAGAGCCAGGTCCTTATCGAGAGCAAAGGATGCCACCACCGGAGACTGTAAAACACAACCTGGAAATTAAAGTCCTAAATGAGTGGAAAGACAAAGCCATTGAGAGACTGTGTTCCATGCCATTGGGAGACTGTGCTCCATGCCATTGAGAGGCTGTGCTCCATGCTATTGAGAGACTGTGCTCCATGCCACTGAGAGACTGTGCTCCATGCTATTGAGAGACTGTGCTCCATGCTATTGAGAGACTGTGCTCCATGCTATTGAGAGACTGTGCTCCATGCTATTGAGAGACTGTGCTCCATGCTATTGAGAGACTGTGCTCCACGCTATTGAGAGACTGTGCTCCATGCTATTGAGAGGCTGTGCTCCATGCTATTGAGAGACTGTGCTCCACGCCACTGAGAGACTGTGCTCCATGCCAGAGAGACTGTGCTCCATGCTATTGAGAGACTGTGCTCCATGCCATTGAGAGACTGTGCTCCATGCTATTGAGAGACTGTGCTCCATGCTATTGAGAGACTGTGCTCCATGCTATTGAGAGACTGTGCTCCATGCTATTGAGAGGCTGTGCTCCACGCCACTGAGAGACTGTGCTCCATGCTATTGAGAGACTGTGCTCCATGCTATTGAGAGACTGTGCTCCACACCACTGAGAGACTGTGCTCCATGCTATTGAGAGACTGTGCTCCACGCCACTGAGAGACTGTGCTCCATGCTATTGAGAGACTGTGCTCCACGCCACTGAGAGACTGTGCTCCATGCCACTGAGAGGCTGTGCTCCATGCTATTGAGATACCAATGAAATCCCAATGGAATCTCTCTCTCTCTCTCTCTCTCTCTCTCTCTCTCTCTCTCTCTCTCTCTGTGTGTGTGTGTGTGTGTGTAGGTACACGTGTATATGTGTGCACACATATATGTGCAGATGTATGTGGAGGTAGGAGGTGGGACACACACCTCAGATAGTGTACCGCTCTTTCTTTTTCTTAGACATAATCTCTCACGGCCTGGACCTTACTGAGTAGGTGTGGCTGGCTCATTTGATGTATCTCTCATCATTGAGGACTGCCATCTTCGGTCACTGTTATATTACCAGCACAGAACACATAACAAGCACATAGACAATCCTCAAGATAACTATTCACTGAATGCACACGTGACTGCAGACCCTGCAGGAGATAAATATATCTGCACCTTGCCTTTTTGCAATAAAGCAGCTGACTACTAGAGGGGTTTCGTAGTGCTCTGGGGAGCACAGTAGTGCTGGACGGTGAGATGTCACCACACAGGTGAATCCATGTTGATTTCTTCGGCTTCCTCCATTTGAGGAGCAAGTTTGTTCATCTGGGTTGTTTCCAGATCCTCACTTCCAGGGCTCCCTGGATCACAGTCCATGTGAAATCACTTCCCCATCTGAGAAAGCCATCAGCGGATCTCAATTCATCTTAATCACCAATGGCTAAGGGGCCCTGAGAGTGGAGATGCAGTTATGACTGTGTGGGATGCCAGGACTTGGCTTCATCTGGGTGAGAGCGAGTCGCCACAGCAAGGAGCGGACAGCTGGCAGGAGAACTGCAGAGCTGTCTGTAAGCGAGTGAGCTGGATGAGCCGGCATGGGAACCTCCCGCAGGGAGACGCTTAGTACTTGTAGACGCGACTACATCCAAACAAATGTTCAATTCCATGCTTAACTGATGATTTCCACTTTGATGATGAGTGACCAAGGGAAAAGCCGTCTGTTCAAAGGTGACTCACCCGCCTCCTACTTTAAATCAATCTTGGGAACTTTGTCCTGGATTACATCACTGACCTCCTGAAGCTGGGAAGTCTCTGAGAGAACATCCCAGAACTACGGACTCTGTGTGGGGGTTGATACCTTGTGAGGGCGCCTCTTCATTCTCAGGAACAGCTGTTACCGAAGGACAGGAAGCCTGAGCTGTCCCTGAGATCAGCAAGAAGCTTTTCCTACCCTGAGGATGAGCAGACCGAGGTGACTACTAACCTGGACATGCAGCCAAGTGTCTTCAAAGCTCTCACAGAGCTAAGGAATAGCTTATTCTTTGCAAGCACAAGGACCTGAGTTTAAAAGATACCCTGGCTCGCACAGCAATGAGCAAAGTATAGAAAGCATCAGGACATGCCTTTTGTATGGATCCAGAAGCTGTGGAGTTGTAGTTGTATAGGTCTGGAATCCTAGTGTGTGGAAGGTTGAAACATGAGGATTATGGATCTGGGGGTAGCCTGGGCTACTTAATGTGAGGACAACCTAGGCAAGCTAGCAAGACTCTGTCTCAAACCAGCCAACCAAGCAACCAACCAACCCACCCTCAAACAAAAAACAGGCCAGTCAACTAAAAAGGTCTAAATGAAGACTATAGATAGATGATAGATAGATAGATAGATAGATAGATAGATAGATAGATAGATAGATACATAAGTTGCTCTGTAAGAGCAGCCGTTGGCACAACACTAGCAATGTGAACTTTAGTCTTAACAGCACATCTCCAAAGCCCCAGAATTAAATCAGCTCCCATCTGTGAGAACTTTAAGACAAGGCCAGCCTGAATCTCAAAGACAAAGCTCACACTCACAATTTCCACCCTCTCCTCTTCATTCTTTGCTGAAGGACTATTTCACTCTGTTGGGTGGATCAGTGATTATGTGAACTAAGACCTCAACTCCTCCCATCCCCCTACTCCCAGCTCATCCTGAGGCCTCTGTATTACAGATTTCCTTCTGCAATGAGACCATGCCTCTGCAGAGGAAACATTGACTGTTCAGGCTCAGAATGGAGACAGCCCATAGTTCAGGCTCCTGCTTGTGGTGTCATAGGGAAGTGACTGTCCTGTGTTTCCAGTGGACATTCAGCCCTTGAAGACACCAGACCTCCAAGAACACAGATAGCAGCCGTGCCTTGGCTTTAAGTTCTTGCCATGCTACTGTAACTGAACAACTTTTCTCTGATTCTCTCCAAGGCTCCAGGCTGGGACATTTTGAGTTTCAGTTTCATTTTTTGTGCCTCAGTGTCTCATGATTAATTCAACCATATCATTCCCCACCTGCATCACAAACCTTGAAGCTTGCTGCCCTACTGGGCAGAGAACAGAAAAGTTATAGTTACATCGGACCGATCTACAGAGTTCTCAAAGGATCTATGCTTTGTTGGGGTTGGACTTTGTTCTAACCAAACATTTTAATCCTAT
This sequence comes from Rattus rattus, assembly GCF_011064425.1. NCBI lineage: Eukaryota > Metazoa > Chordata > Mammalia > Rodentia > Muridae > Rattus > Rattus rattus. The sequence goes on along the minus strand of NC_046157.1, from coordinate 51,826,501 downwards.
TCAGTAGAGCTGTGGAGGAAAAGGAGAGATAGAGACAGAGTTAAGTATGTAGATAGATGAACGGACAGTGAATGAACAGATGGGTGGGTGGGTGAGTAGATGGATAGACAGACAGACATAAACAGACATATAGGTTACATTTTTTTTTATTATTATTATTTTTTCCGGGGCTGGGGACCGAACTCAGGACCTTGCGCTTCCTAGGTAAGCGCTCTACCACTGAGCCAAATCCCCAACCCCTATAGGTTACATTTTTACTCCCATAGCCCATATGCTACCTAAAGTCCTATAAACATCATTAGAATTCTATACAACCCATTTTAGGTACCAGAAAATAGTGCTTTTACTTCTAGAGCACTATGCTTGACGTAGCAGTCTTGAGTTAGATGGCTGCATACCTCCCCAAACTTGCTGCCCTACTGGGTAGAGAACAGAATGACATCTACCTGTGATGTCATTAATCTAAAACGTCCCATGTTATATATTTTATAATACATATTTTCTCCATCCATCTGTTTTTAAGCCTAGGAATTATCTGTTCTTCAAGCATAAAATATGTCACTTAGAAGAGTCTCTGAGGTTTCTGTAAGCGATATTAGATTTCTCTGAGCTCCACTTCAGCGCTTGTGAGAACCCAGCCCCTGTGGGAGAACCTGCTGGGGAACATGGGGTCAGCTGGGCTCAACATCTTTTGCTGCTTTAAGTACTGAACGTGGAGGAGGAGAAAGAGGGCTTGTGATCACGGCTGGGAGCTCTCACCCCTTGTATACCTTTGAGACACCTTGAGTCTCCTGTCCCTGCCAGGGACTGTGACCACACACCGTTAGGGTGTTTCCTACTGTGCTTTGCAGGTTTGTCACATGACCTTGACACATTCACACTTAAAAAAAAGTGTTTCAGCTGGAATGTGGCAGCCATCCAGGCTACCCTGGCTTCCTTCATCAGGAATGGCCGAGGTTGAATTTTCCCGGGTGACATGGCCCCATCTGGGCAGACTCACTCAAAGGCCTCATCCTTTTTGACAGGCGCATCCTCGTCTCATCCTCTGAGATGAGAGGACAGAAAGACTCATCTCTTCTTACCAGAGGTCCTTCAGAGCTAAGGAGCTAGAACTGCAGCTCAGCGAGGGGCTGCATTTTATGGCCTTTATGTGAGTTGTCTTTGAGAGAAGGATGTAGGGAAGGAGGCGGGGCATGCACACACATGGACGACCTAAGGTAAAAAGATTGAATGTTCCCAGGGTGTGGATAGGAAAATTACTTTGCTTCTACAAAAGCCCCGAGTGGAGAGTTTACCTAAATGTCCTTTTCAGAAAACACAAAAAGAAGGACATCCTATCTGGTTAGAATAAAAGTAGGTCCCCTTTCCAGCCTCCCACTTTCCAAGGCACCTTCCTCTAGCGGCCACAGAAGAAACCTTCTCTGGTGGTCCAGAGGTGAGGAACATGGAGGATTTGAGATGTGGCTCTAAAGGGTGACTTAGGTGGGTTAGGTGCGCCCTCTGATCCTATGAAGGTAATAATGCCAGCATTTTGGTTATTACATGTGAAGTGCTGGGCACAGGACTACGTAAGTGTGCGGCTTATTCTAGACAATGATAAGATTTGGGCATCCTTCTATGGCCTGGTCTGCAAGCATGGGGCAGAAATTTCAGCACATCTTTTGATCCTGAGGCTAAGGCTCGTGCGTTAGAGAGGCTCTGGGCAGGGACATCCTCAAACGCTTCTGGTATTGACTACCTTCTTCTTATCTGTGATAAGTACAGGACAAATCTACTTAAGGAATGATCTCCTGGGTCTCACAGTTCTGGGGCCCAGAACATCATAGTATGGGTGGTGTGGCAGAGGGAGCTGTGGCTGCCTCCTGTCCATTGCTAGGAAGCAGAGAGCCATGAAAGCTGGTGCCCAGCTAACCTTCTCTGTCTGGGACACCAGCTGTGGTGTGTGGTCATGTGACCATGTGTGACCGTGGGCCTTCCTACTTTAACCAGCCCAATTTAGAAAACCTTTCACAGGCAAGTTCAGGGGTTTGTTGGCTGGATGATTCTAGATCTCCATCAAATCGTCGGTGGGTCTTGGTGAACTCGTTGAGAGCGTTGGACAAAGGACATAGAGGTCACCACCCTTCCTGGTTGGTCCTGGCTATGTCTTGCTTCCTCTGTTACAGCCTGTGCCATTCTCAGATATAGGCCCTTGAAGGAGAACCACGCACGTGACCACCTGCTCTGTGAGTTCCTTTGCTGAACTACTATTGCCAGCAGCCTGCCACTCAATGAATACATGGTTGGCCTGAACAGGGAGAGCCTGCGAGTGTTAGGCAAACGCCAGCTCTGAGACATTAAACAAGAGGAAACACCATAGACTAGTGCATGGGCCACTGGGTGGGGAATACACGCTGAAATGGAAATGCTAGGCTATAAGGGGTTAAATAAAAACAACAGCAAAGTCAATCTCCCATCGTGATGGTCAACCTTGAAGGTTGCTTTGTCAATCTCCCATTGTCATGGTCAACCTTGACCATTGCTTTGACAGGATTGAGAATCCCCATGGATACGGCCTCTGGACACATCCGTGTGGTTCTCCTAGGACTGGAAACCCAAACTGAGACAGGAATGAGTGAGCAGGCTGAGCAGCAGGCCTTCACCTCTCTGCTTCCTGGCTATGGATATGGAGCGCCCGGGCTCCTTCATGTTCTGGGCACTGTGACTTCTGCCATGATGGTTGTACCCTGGGAATATTAGTTGGAATAAACCCTTTCTTCCTGGCATGACTTTTTGGTCACAGAAACCAGAGAAGTAGCTAACTTACCCACAGTTTCCCTCACTTACTTGATCGTGACTGCCAGAGATTTAGACAAGTGGGCACATGTGTACTCAGATCCCAGAGCTTGAGTCTCATGGACATAAAACACATTTCTATGTGCTGGACAGATGCTGTGCCTTGCCATCAAATGTCTCCTAGAGAAGAAGGGGGAGCTGCCCTTCTCCCATTGGGCAGAGTCACATGACCTGGACTCGTACTCCCTTATTGTTGCCTTAGGCTGACTGCCACCCTGCTGTTTGCTTCCTGTCACGCTATGGATGACCACAAGGGAGCCATATTCAAGTTGTCTTAGCATAACTCCACCCCTCAATGCCCCCCCAGTGTTCCTTTAGCATCTGTCTTATATCCCAAATCACTGCCAAGCGTCTCATGGTTGGACTTCTTCCCATCAAGAGAAAGTTGCCGCCTGTCCTGGTTATGACTCTAACTTCTCCTCATACCACACCCCAATACTGATGAGGCTTTTCCTTCAACCCCAAACTGTCAAGTCCCAGCATTAAAGAACACCCTCGAGCCTCCATGATGTTGAAATTCTTTCTCTTGACATTCAAAGCTCTGTAGACTCTGCCTTGTTATATGGGCCAGAGTCATTCACCCTACAGACTTTGCCTCCATTGTTTGCACATCCCATCAGTTCGGTCTTGCTGTTTTCAATGAACACATGCAATCCTGTGTTATCTCCATGTCTACTATTGGTGGAGCTTTGTGGCACTAACGACATCTTGCCTTCCTTGTGTGCTTTGGAAAACTATCCAACTCATGGGCAGTGCTGAAACCCACATCTTTCTAAAGCTCCCCAGCCCTTTCCCCAGACATGGCACACTCACCCTTCCACAACTCTGACACCTTCACCATGGTGCATGAGGATGCACTCAATCTGGCTCTGCATTAGTGTCCTCCTAGGAGTCTGTTTCCCTCTCGGCCTCAGGGAAGAGTCCTTTACTTCATGGTTGTTTTTCTATTGCTTGACCCTCTCTCCTCCCTGAGAACTGGAACTCATGTATGGAAGGAGCTCCACATGTGACAGAGAGCTGGATGAACGATAAACGTCAACGTAGTATGTTCTCAGAAGGATGGATAGCTGCTTTGTTTGTTTGTTTGTTTGTTTGTTTGTTTTTTAAATCAGCATTGGACTAGCAGACTGTAGCTTAGAGCCTACTCCAGCAACATTTGAAAAAGAGGAAGAGGAAATTAGGTCAATCCCTTTGTCCAGGCAGACTTTCTATTACGCTACATCTAAACGTTACTTGAATGTGCATGCTGAGGGCAGTTATGTCAAGGTCAGAGTCAGCAGCGGCAAGGCTAGAATGCGTCTGGGCTTGACTATTCCTCCACTCTTGTCTTCATCTCCTCCAACAGAGGTAGGATCTGAGGTGGCCCTACCTCTTCTAACCACACTATTACAGAACAATCATAAAGGTTACAGAATATGTGCACTTCTGGGGGAGATAAAAGTACATCTCTCTTAGGAAGTCCTGCAAAACCATACCTGAGAAGGTCCACTGATACAATGGGGGAACCACGGAAGAAGAGAAAGAAAACACAACAAAACACAGAGGCCTGCTGGTAATGGAGAGGCTGCCACTTGGGCTTGGGATGGCTGGTCATCCATGTGTTGAATTACAGGCAATTATCGGTGGGCTCCCTGTTGGCCGTAATGTAGAGCCATGTGTCAAAGGGAAATCTGATCTCTAAGGAGGGAAACCCCACAGCATCTTTTAATCCTGTGCCAACTCTGCTGGGTCCAAACCCTTCCACGGTGCATTTTTATTCTTGAAATCCGTCTAATAATTATTGGTAGAAGTTGATGTGAAGTTAAGCGTCTCTACCGGATCATCTGGTTTTTAGAGGCTCCAACGGGGGCCATGAAAATATGCAACTTTGAAGGCTGAAATAAATCCTGCTTTATGTCTTCCATACTATCTAGCAGTCTGTCCTCCAGACACCTGCACGTCATTCACCGGGATGGTCTTTCTTTAATTCTGTGTGCGTGTGTGTGTGTGTGCGTGTGTGCGTGTGTGTGTGTATGTGTGTGTGTGCGTGCGTGTGTGTGTGTGTGTGTGTGTGTGTGTGTGTGTGTGCACGTGTGTGTTGGGGCATATGTGCGTATGCGTATAGTAGGGTGTGTAGTATGAATGGAGGCCAGTGTCTTCCTTAACCCCTCTCCACTTTGTTCTTTGAGATAGAGTCTCTTACTGAACCTGGCGCTCACTGTTTTAGCTCAAGAAGCTGGGCAGCAGGCTCCCAGCATCCCTCCCTCCGTCCCTGCTCTCCAGGGCTAGGGTTACACACCTTGTTGCACCCAAGTTTTCATGTGAATGATGGGGATTCAAACTCAGGTCAGCAAACCATTTACCTAAACACTGAGCCAGCCATCTCCACGGCCCCACCAAAACGACTGAGGTGCTATGGGGCCTTGAGGCTTCATTCATCAGAGACTGACAGTCAGCTTAATGCATTTTGACCATTAGTGATAGTCCTGGGAATTTGGACGCTGGAGTTCATCAGATTCCTGAGCGCACATCACTGAACAAACGGATTCCCGGGTGGCACAAACCCTGTGCAAAGCTAGGCCAGCTGCATAGCTGTCGGTATCTCCTCCAAGTATATCATGGGCCAGCCAGAGCCACCCTCGCCCATCTCTGTCCCCAGGCCCCTATTAGAGCCAAGACACGTGCTTTCAGTCTGGAAGGGCTGAGACTAGTAGGAAGAGAGCACTGAAGTTCATTGCTCTCTTAAGTGATGGCTCCTTCTAGCTTCCTGGTCTCCAGGTCAATGTAGGCTATTTTCACTGAGTAAATGGACAGTGGGCCACTTGGCTTCAGATCTCTGACCTTTGGTTTCCACAAGTGCAGAAGGTGAGTTTCTGGGCATGGCTAATTCTAGGCTTATGCATCCTATCAGCTTATGCTACATACATCAACTATGCAAACCACATTCCACCTAAATATTCCAGATAAGCTCTGTCCTCAGACAGAGCTGCTCAGAGAAAGGCCAAATGTTGGTTGATGCTAGGCGGGGCTCTGACTGTGAAGCACACGCAAGCCACGTTACACGCTCTAGTTTCAGGGAGGAATTTCCCACACCACAACCCCTCTATCAGCAAGGAATTAACTCCATAAACCCTGGAATTAAAATTAAGAGGTGCCCTCAGGACCCCGGGAAATGGCAATCAGAGGCTGGTATGTAATGTTTTACTTGCTTTTCCTCCTTTTTGTTTTTGGGACAGGATCTCATGGAGCTGGGGACCAGCCTGGAACTCTTACATAGCCAAGGATGTCCTTGAACTCCTGATCTTCCTGCCTTTTCCTCTCAAATGCTGGGATTACAGGCCTGTGCCATCATGCCTGGTGTGGGACTTACCATCGTTCCTCTTAAATACGCAGACATCCCGTATACGTGACTGGGACTCACGGGCTCTGATCTCCCTCCCACTGAACATGCCCCAGTACAGGCAAGGTTGATGAGAACGTTCCTGTCTGCTTGGGTTTTGTATTTTCTTCCTATCTTTACCTTCTGGAACAGGACTTGGTATGGTGTGGTTCATAGAACATAGTTAAATGAACCAGCAGGTGAACACCCCAGCCAGCCAGCTACTCTGTCTCCATGGAGGCACTTGCCCACTGATTCCAAATGTGTCCAATGGAGAAAGAGTCATAAGCCCCTGATAGGAATGAAAGAAACACTCCATGTCTTGGTCTCTCTCCCAGTCTCAGGCCAGCATACCTGACTCCCGAGCCTTGATGGCTGTCCTACAGAAGGGGGTTCTGGAACACCAGCTCTAGGCTCTGGGGTTGGGAGCTGGGATGAAATCAACTCCCTGCCCTTTCTCCGTCTGATGATGAAGAGGCAAACACATTCAGGTAAGGTGGATCACAGTCTGGGAAGCTGACAGGGTAAAGACAACTGGAAAAGTGCCACAGGACTAAGGGTGATAGCTGATAAAACTGCAGGAACCAAAACCGGCTCGAGAGTCACCATCAAATGTCCTGCGTGGGTGTCGTCATTTGACGTGACTGGAGCAGAAGAGCAGCTATGGCCCCAAGCAGGAAGACCTCCTTCAGAGTTACCACAGCTGTAAGGCACAGTGGGATTCTAGACACCGTTCTCCTCTAGCCGGCTTCGCTCCCGACCTTTTAGTGGGCAATGCCGCTGTAATCTCTCAGTTCAAATGAAGTCTGTAGAAAGCCACAGAAAGCGGTGCGGACCCCAGAGATTAACGGCCCTTGGGAGGCAGCTGGCGTGTAACATGATCAGGGGCCCTGCTTCCTTCTTTGTGTGCTGGGCTCCGGCCCTAAGAATGGGTTATCGGATGTCTCCTGGCAGGTGCTATGGGATTAAGGAGGTAGCTGGCCAGAGGCAAACTTAGAATCAGGGTAGTTTAGTTAAAAAACGTAGGTGCCTAAAGTAAATACGATCTTTAGCTTAATCCCCCATAGCTAACGTTTGCTTCCAATTTAATAGCGAGGTTTGAAAAGTTGGTTGGCATGTGTATCTGCCATTTGTACCCCTTCGCACTCCGCACCGGGATCTATATTTTAACTCGGTGATGACGTCTCTATTTACCAGGCCTAGCGATCCCAAATCCCAAGTTGTTAGTGAGACACAACAGGGTAGAATACTAAAGTGTGTGGGATTTATTTGTTAAATCACATTGTTTCTTCTGTGTTAGGGCTGGACCCGGAGCCCTGGCGCATGCCCAGCAAGTATCTGCCTTTGAGGACTCAGAGCCCTCCTCTTATTTCTTTGAAACTTTGAGACAGTACCCATCCACTCACTTTCTAAGGTTGGCCCCGAATTCATGCTGTAACCCAGGCAAGCTTCGAACTCGTGATCTTCCTGCCTCGTATCCAAAGAGCTGCAGTAATAGGACTTCGCCACTGGCAAAGCTTCTAAAGTCACTTTCAAAGACTATTGCAAAGTCTGTAATACAATTCTGAGCCATGGTAAAGGACAGATTTTTTTTCTTAATGCAATGACCCTCACACATTCCTAAAGTTGCTTCAGGTTTCTGAATCACTGAAGAAAGACTGACCCCAAGGCTGGGGATGTTAGCTCCACTGGTATAGTGCCTGCCCACCACATATGAGACCCTCTGTCTGATCCCAAGTACCATGTAAATGGTAGAGTTCACCTCTAATCTCAGAATTTAGGAGATATGCGTTTAAAGGTCATCCTGGGCTATATAGTGTGTGAGGTCATCCTGGGCTACATGGATGGCACCTGTCCTATTTTACTGGCATCAACTCCCTTACTACACCTCATCAAGCCAGCAAGAAGTGCTCATTACCGTGCTTCTCACACATAGGACGCGTGCGCATGGGTATCTTGTGTCTGCAGCTACCACCTCCGTACGTATGCTGCCCAAGAGAGTAACCCATGAGGGGAATTTTGGAAAACAACAGTATACACTAACTAACACAGACCAGACAGAAGAGATCCCCCAGTATGGCGACTTTCTGTATGTAGAAACGGTAAGATCCCAAATTTGAAGTTTTAAGACCCAATTTCAACTCTGTATGCAACTTTGGACAACTATTGGGCCTTAAAGAAGCAGCAGCAGAAGCAGCAGCCACTACAGCAGCAGCAGCACTACTCTGTAGCAAAGTGCTCACCCTGAAATGTGTTGATGACTATGTTTCTCTCTCTGCCTCTCTCCCTCTGCCCCTCTCTCTTTTCCTGTGTGTGTGTGTGTGTGTTTGCTTGTTGGTGTGTATGTACATACATACAGAAGCCAGAGTTCGACTAGATATTGATTTTCAGGAGACATTCACCTTTTTCTTTTTCCTTTGAGCCATGGACCTGGGTCTCACTGAATAGCCTGAGTTGACTGACTCATGAGTCCCCAGGGTTCTGCCGACTCCTTCTTCCTAGAACTTGGATTACAAGCAGGTTCTACATGCCTGGCTCTTTAACATGGGGGCTAAAAGGATTTTTGTACTGTTAGTGCAGGAACTTTCCCAGCTGAGCTGTCTCCCCTGCCTTGAGATGCTACAATGTTAGGCAGGAAGGTAGTAGAAAGGAAGGTAACAATGATTTCTTACTGGTCAGGATTTTAAGACCAGAAGTTCGTTTTGGTAGTTGGAGACTCTGGGCAGTTTCAGGGAATCCTCGTGGCTCTGGCTTTCATCACAGGCTTGAGCCAGGCCATCCCTCTGAAGATGAGGAGGCCTCTTGTCTCCACTTTACCCTGTGTATTCCTTGCAGTCCATTCTCCATCACTGTGGCTTACTCCTGTAACTCTCTTAGCTATACGACGATGCTTCAGTAAGAGCTGGATGCCCCAATCTCCAAAGGTCTGGCAGAACTACTGCTGTATGGCTTAGGGTCTCAGGCTGAGGACAGGGGCAGGGTGCCACTGAGCTCCTCACAGGTTTAGAAAAGGAGAAAAAACAGCCTACAGAATGAGACGTGCTGAGACTCTGAGGTGATGAGGACAGGGGTGGGACTGACACCTTCCCACCCAGACCCACAGATGTGGGTGAGGCTTCACAGTTAGCTCTGAGTGGAAAGCCTGGGGGTGAGCTCTTTGACCCCAGCTGTCCCCCTTGGACCATCATGGTTTGACGGTCATTGCCCAGGGAGAGGTGAGAGACAGCAGCAATCCCAGAGCACAGCGAACCGGGGACAGTCGAATGTTATTAGGCAGAGACGCAATTTGAGTATTTCGTGAAGTTTCCAAAATTTCAGTTTTGCAAGATGCATGTTTAAACGCTCGCTTGCAAAATTCCTGGAAATTAGCAAGCTATACTCATAAGAGTGGGTGAGTGAGAACCATTGGAAGCCATGTTGTGGCTGCAGCGGGGAGGAGGCAGATCTTCAGGGAGCCCAGCTGCATGGCATGGGGAAAGATTGCCAATGATCATGTAACCCTGTCCCTCCTACTCAGAGGCCTCCCACACCCAGCTGCTTCAAATTGACTCAAGAATCCAGTGGCAGTCCCATCCACTGGAGGCCTGAACTTCACTTTCTGTACTTGTAGCAGATGCAAATTGGAAGTAAAAGGGCAGAGAACAATTCTGGGGAAACTGAGGCTTGGGGGTCAGTGTGATTCACAAGGAGGGCCACTGGGAGGTAGGGTACAGTGAGACTGAAGACAGCATCCGTAGCTTCCGGAGATTTTAGGGTGTCGCTGGTTTATCTATTGTTTTTAAGGTAAGGGTTTCATGTAGCTCAGGCTATCCCAGAACTTTGGATGTAGCCCAGGGTGACCTTGAATTCCTGACACCACAGATGTGTGCTACCACATTCTGAGTGTGAGGTGCTGGGGATGAAACCCAGGGCTTCATACCTGCCATGCAAGCATTCTATCCATTGAGTTACATCACCAGCCCCAGATTACTTTTACAAACAAAATAAAAGCATTAGATTTAAAATACTTCATAAAATACATGCATGTATATGAATTTATTATATATTTACATTTGATTATATTCACATGGTTTTTATATTATATAACCTGTTTTTTTACGCTTTTTAAAACTATATACTACATTTGTATCAAGTGTACATATATTGATATATTAAATAGATATGAATTTGTAAGCAAATTTAGCTTGGGATGACTCCACGGTGGAAGGATCCATTTCTTAGCCTTCCTTGCCAATAAGTATTTCTGGCTAGTGAATTGGGAACAGATTCTGTTCTTGCAGGGAACAGCACATGTTCCCTTCAGAACTCTCTCCTTTTGCCTGCAGAGTAGAGATACTCTGTCAGGGACAGCAATGGCTGGCCATCTTGAATGCTTGTGCTAAAAGGACAGTCATGACAGAAGGCAGGCTGTCAAGATAGAAGAAATCTGCTTTTCTATTACTGTACAGAAGCCATCCTGTGTCTACACAAAAGACCTCTCGTCACACCTCTCATCTTGTTCAAGCCCTAAAAGCGTGTCTACAGACTAGCAAACTCTGGAGCATAACTGTGATAAAAGAATATTCTTGATATTCTCCAAAGTCTTCATAATGCCTTTAATATCTCAAGCTGTGAATTCTAGAACCTGTCCTGAAAAGAGGGCATTGCAGAGCTCCCTGCTCCTCTGTGGTCCCTCTTCCTGCCATCTCAGTTAACCGAAGCTTTGCAACCCGAAAACATTAAATGGAAAATTCCTAGAATGAACGTAAGGTCTAAACTTTGCACAGTTCCAAATGGTCTGATGAAAATGTCAGCACACACCACCCACACCTGGGCCGTCAGTCATCTTTGTCCAGAGTATCCACATGTTGTATGCCACCCTCCTGTCGGTGCCGTGGTATTGTCTCAGCCATTGGATAAATGTTAGTGCCACTCCAGTGCTTATGTTCATTAAAGTAAGCTTTATTTTACTCAGTATTGACCCAAAGCATGAATGTGGGGATGTCGGCTACTGAGAAACATCACAGAGAAGCCAGTAGGAGCTGACACATCTCTACCAAAAGGGGGGAAAATACATACTGAGGTGGCTAACATCTTCAGTAAGACCCAAATCTATCTATGAGAGAGTGAAGAAAGGAACAGAGATCCTCGCCAGGCTTCCTGTCTGTGCATAGACTTCTATAGTTATGGTGAGTGGCAAGTGAGGAAGGGAAGGCTGTCAGGGAGAGTTAGATCCTCTCTTGGCTGCAGGCAAGCATGGGAGTCCTTGTGAGCATCCCTGGGAAGAGAAGGGATGAGTGTTCCTCCATACTGCTATGCCAGGCTGTGTTCTTTTCCTTTTTCTTGGATAGCCATGATTCAGAGGGAAGCTAACCCTTTGAGCACATACATGCTCTACCACAGTTCAATAAGACGCTTACTTTGTGACTCCCCATTCTCCTCCCATGATGCAGAAACTCCCATATCAACTAGGAATTCATAGCATGGACCGTGTTTTGTGCAATACCCACCATATTTGGAGGAGGAATGAGGGGGCTGAGTTTTGGAAACAGCCAGAAGCCACTGAGGACAAGTGTCGTTGAAGGCTAGCAGTATTCATCCTGGTTAAAGAAGTGAGTGAAACTTAAAAAGAAGAAGGGGAATTTTCTCTCCCTCCAATTGGTCCAATAACTCAAAATGTTACCGCACATGAGCAGATCCCAGAGTCTATAATAATGACACCGTCTGAACGGTGTCTTGTCCGATGGGGACTTTGGAGGACACAGATGAAAGTGTGGAAACTCTGACATGCATCTTTTTTAATCGGCCTTTCAGCCTACACACTGTCGTATGTTTATAATAACATGTCAATAGTGGAAGGAAGCCCGCTGGAGTTATGTCACGAAAACGGGTAACAGTAATGGGTTAGTTGGGGTCATTCCCTGACAACCTCTTGTCGACTTTCTTACGATTAGGCTCTATGCTACCTGAGGTACCCAAGCATCCTTCAGGGCTTCCCACATCTTATACACTCATCTCGAGAGGCAGCTGGGTTTCCCCGGCGGACTCCATCTCATGAGACAACAGAGCTGGAACTCACTCTCTTCCCCACTCCTGAGACGCGGACATTCTTTGGCCTGAATCCTTCCTCCTTCAGGGTTATTAAGTTAAGCTGTTTATCACCAGCGTCTGTACTAGACACCGTTGGGAGATGTCTGGATATCTGGACTGGGAACAGACATCTCAGCAGAAATTAGATGAGAAAAGCCACTCCAGAGCGAGGCCACGGGGGTGAAGGATGGTGGCGTGGGATGACGCCAAAGAACAGACATGCGCAGAGGAAAGACGTGCGCAGAGGAAAGACACGCAGAGTGCCATCCACTCAGGGGACATGATCAGCGGGATTGTTGTCCTTTTTGAAGAGCTTCCTGGAGGAGGAGATGGGAAATCATAGGGTTTTCTAGAAGTCCTTAAGAATAGGCTTCTCCCAGCCAAGATTTATGGACTTTTATTTTATGCGTGAATGAGCGCCAGCATGCTTGTCTGTGCGCCACATGAGAGCAGTGACTCAAGAGGCGGCCTGTAGAGGGCGTTGGTGCCCTGAAATGGATTGCAGGCTGTTATGGGCTCTGTGTGAGAGCAGGGAACCGAACCCGTGTTCTCTGTAAGAATAACACACACTTAACCACTGAGCCATCTCTCCAGTCCCTAAGTTATTTTTGCTTTTGTTATTAATCTTTAGTTAGCATAAAAATAGCAGGTTTCCCCATGACATTTTCATGTGTATGAATGTGTGTGTGTGTGTGTGTATGTGTGTGTGTATGTGAGTGTTTGTGTGTGTGTGTATGTGTGTGTGTGTGTGTGTATGTGTGTGTGTGTATGTGAGTGTGTGGGAGTGTGAATGTGTGTATGTATGTGAGTGTGTATGTGAGTGTGTGTATGTGTGTATGTGAGTGTGTGTGTGTGTGTGTATGTGAGTGTGTGTATGTGTGTACGTGTCTTTGAGTGTGTGTGAGTGTGAATGTGTGTATGTATGTGAGTGTGTATGTGAGTGAGTGTGTGAGTGTGAGTGTGTGAGTGTGTGAGTGTGAGTGTGTGTCTGTGTAATTTTGCTCATATTTATCTCCATCTCACTCTCCAGATCCCCTTACCTCACTGCCTTCCCCTGGTCCCCCTTCTGTTATCAGGACATGGATATAAGAACGTATTTATCTGGCTTTTTATTCACACAAATAGTGACTAAGGGTATCAGTGGGTTTTTCCCGGTGTTCTTGAGAACAGCAAGCATGAACTGAAACTCCAATTAGGTGTCAATGTCCAGAAGGTCTTAGGGAGAAAGAGGATGCTATTATGCGTAAGGACTTAACATCACCCCCTTAGGTGCCATTTGCTGTGACATAAGATGTCCACTTAAGTGATCCTGTGTGTGTGTGTGCATGTGTGTGTGCGTGTGTATGTATGTGTCCACTTTGTAGCCCAACACAGCCTCAGAGTCATTGCAATCCCCCTGCCTCAGCCTCCTGAAAGCTGGGATTATAGGTTTTAACCACTGCACTGACTGTCACTACTTTGAAAAGCAGGTCCTGTAGAGCCAAGGATGCAGCTTTCTTGTGGGTCCCACTCTTTGCTTCAGAGGGTCAAGCTGTTTGGTTCCCAGTGAGCTTGTGGTCATACTAGTGGTTACCCACTGACTCCTCATCTGCCTAGCTTATCTGATAACAGGAGGAATGGGGAAGAGCTTTTAATACCCCCTGAAAGGGGAAGGAAGATGGGCATGAAGCTATTCACAGCGTGGAACCAGGCCAGGGCACATGACTCCAAGAAGAAAAGCTATCTCCATGGTGGACCCTAGTGTCCCCTTCACTTTTGAATCTGGTGTTTCAACTCCCAGTCACTGTCTTTCTGTGTCTCTGTCTGTCTCCCTCTCTCCTCTCTCCTCTATTAAAACCAGGTCATAATAGCCCATGACATAGAAAGGCAAGAACTCTAGGTCCTAAATGTGTCATTTTCAAGACAGTTTAGTTCAGGACCAGGATCTGCAAGCCTTGCTGCCCCCCCAGAGGTGTCAGCAGCCCATCAGAAGTTAGGGTTCCCTGCAACCCTCTGTTCAGCTCTGTACCGCACTCAGGAGTTCTTTTAGGAAAGCAATGGTCCTAGTGACCTAGGGGATGCAGCAAGTGGCCTGCAGAGCCAGCAGGGCACGATGGAGGGATGGCGAGATGGAGGGGACAGGAAGGGAGGCGGTGACACAGGTCTTCACAGGGCCGCTGCAGCTAGGAACTGCTGCAAAAGCAAGCTGCCCACGTTATCAGCGGCGCGCAGGCCTGCGGTTTTCTCGCTCTTGCAACCCGGCTTCAACTGCCGGTTTATTTTTCGACAAACAGGATGCCTCCATCTGAGGCTGTCAGCATCCCAGGCTCTTTGAGAAGAAAAGAGGTAGTGAGGGCCCCACCCTAGAGCCCTGCCGGGAGGGGTGAGAGGTCCTGTTTCTAGATGCTTCCCAGAGAAGTGAGAACCCAGCAGGTGCAGCTGCTGGGGTTCAGGAGAGTGTCAGGAAGGGCGGGGGTGAAACTTACACCTCCCACCCCTACTAGGCTCAAACGACTCCTCCTCAGGCCCCACCTCTGCCTGGGTCCCAAGTCTTAAGAGTTCCCACTACAAGGGATAGGCAGCTTGGGCATGGAGAAACGTGCTTCCTAATGGCTGGGCAGAACACTTGGGGGGCACCAAATGCTAATCCAATGGTTCATAGACCAACCAGTCCTGAGCTGAGAAGCACTGGGACTGCTGCCATTAAAATGCTAATGGCTGTGGAAAGATGTAGATGGGTGTGAATTTACTCCCTGCTTTTATGGGAGCTACTTTGTTAATGGGAAATGGAACTCCTTTATGTTCTAGAAGGAATGGGAATTTGAAGCAGGGTAGGGATTTGAAAATCCCAGCTGGAGAGGTGACTTGGCTGTGAAGAGTGCTTATTGCTCTTCCAGAGGACCAGAGTTCTGTTCCCAGCATCCACCTCAGGTCACCAAGACTGCCTCTAACTCCAGCTCCAGAGTAATCAAATGCTTCTGGCCTCTGAGAGTATCTGCAGTCACATGAAGGCATGCGCACACAGACACACACACACACACACACACACACACACACACACACACACACACACACACACACACTCTAATAATAAAATTTTTGTAAAAGTCCTGGCTGGATTTAGGAATTGGCGAGAATTCAGATTAGTCTTTCACCTGGGGTGAGATCTGACAAGAGACACTCAAAGACGTGCAGCTGAGCCACAGCCCTGCCTGTTTGTCCTGGGAAGCCGTCTTCTCCATGTGGCCCTTCACAGACCCATTTTTCTGGAAACTGGGTCACTGTATTTAATGACACAGAATTTAGAGTCCAGATTTCAGACCTCAAACTTAACTTGTTCTCAAACTAAGTCTAGCACTGTGGCATGAAGGTTAACATTCGTGTTTTTTTTTTTTTTTTTTTTTTTTTTTTTTTTTTTTATGTAATTAGCAGTGTTCTGTGAGAACTGAGAAAGCAGACTAGGAAATCTACTGAGTTTGGCTTTATCACCAGGGAGAAGGCACGAAACCTACCAGACGCTCCAGGTAGGAATTAGATTCGGCTACATTTTGCTCAAGCCTGAAGTTGCATCAAGATTCCATTTGACTTCACCAAAACCAGTCAAGTTTTCCTGTTACAGACTGCCATTCTGCTTTAAGGGCCATTAAAGTACAGAGTTTCGGGCTCCCCCTGACTTGGGGTTTCTCATTTGAGCTTTAGAGATCTGTACTGCCAAGCCAAGGACTCTGAGGTGTGCAGAGTTCAGGCAGCTTGACTGTGGCCTTCTGAGCACAGGACAGGTTGCCCCTGGCCCGGCCAGATGTCATTCTTGGATTGC
The DNA here is from genome assembly GCF_011064425.1 of Rattus rattus. NCBI lineage: Eukaryota > Metazoa > Chordata > Mammalia > Rodentia > Muridae > Rattus > Rattus rattus. The sequence goes on along the minus strand of NC_046157.1, from coordinate 51,810,443 downwards.
TGATGTTCAACTGAGTTAATGTTTTGTTTACAGAGTGTTTTGGGACTAGCTTTGCCTCTCTACCTGGCTGGCAAGATCTAGGAGGCAGTTTTAGGCAGTTTAATGCTGGCATTGTTGGTCATTTTATAACCCAGAGTCACAGACATGGACCACCCAACAGATCTACGGATGCTCGTGACTGCTAAGTGAGCTAACAGTCGTACCTACGTGGCTTGGGATCAGAAGAAGCTGGGGGAAACTCGAGGTAGCGAGTGGGGAATGTTTTATGCGAACCTGGTTATACGGTTATGAAAGGTGTAGTGGAAGTGGGGGAGGGGAACGTGAACCCTCTGCTCAGCTGTCCGCTGTGTAGATTAAGGATGGGATGGCTTCAGATATTTTATATCATGTTATATCTTCAACTCACCACCTCCGTAGACCAACCCATGGGTGTTTTCTCTATACTCTCATCCTCCAATGGTGGACGGCCTGGGAGGCCTCTTCCACTTGTTGCTCTAGAAGGCTTCCTTCATTTTCTGCTTGATTGGTGGTCATCCCAAACCCTCACCTCTAAGCCCAAGTTAGAGGAACTCAGTCTCTTATACATAGCTAGGCAGAAGGAAGGCATGGTTGTATGTGACTGAATTAGATTGAGGAAAAGCAGTAGAAACACCTCATTTTACCCCAACATGGCTAGCATAATTAGCCGTGTGGTCTTGAGTTCCGCTCTCAATCTCAGATGGTATTGGTTTGTCCTCTGAACTCTGAGGCACAGTGTGCTCGTTGCCACATCAGCTTGACCGTATTGGCTCATGGGCTTTGGGGAAGTCCACGACAGATATTCGATGAGCTTTTGAGAAAGTCAGGGGGTTGGGTCTCCATCCAGTTTACTTCTTTGAGGAAAACGTTCAGGTGCCCCTGGCCCTTCCTTCCCTTGGGTCCACTGCCCTTGAGTCTTTAGTTCTCCCTGAAGGGACTCTTTTGGTTTCTGTAGGAACCCTGTCCTTTTGGAATGCATTTGTCAACAGCCCCTCTGCAGCAAAGACTCCCCTCCCTTCCCCTTATCTTCTCCCTCCAGTCTTTGATCTTCAGTCTCCAAAGGCTTCCCTCTTTCTGCTAGACCCCCCCTTCTATCTCTTGTGCTTCTCTGATCCTTGAAGTCCCTCTAAGATCCTCCAGGCCTAGTGCTGAGGGTGGAGCTCTCTTTTCTTCAGGACACAGGGGGTAAGATCCCCCTCAGAATGTTGAGATCTGCCTTCCACAGATAATAGGCCCCAAAAAGGCTGAGCCCCTCAGCTGTCATCATTTCTCAGACCTTTGAAGTTCTGTGGTTGTGTTATTTATTTTTTAAAACAGGGAATTGGGCTGTGATCTGAAGATGTGCCCAGTCGCTTTCTCAATTCTGGTGGTGATAGATGTGTGTGTATGTGTGTGTGTGTGTGTGTGTGTATATGTGTGTGTGTGTACAGAGCTGTGTGTGTATATATATGTGTGTGTGTGTGTGCAGAGCTGTGTGTGTGTGTGCAGGGCTGTGTGTGAATGTGTGTGTGTTTGTCTGTGTGTATGTGTGCATGTGCACACAGCTGTGTATTTGTATATGTGTGTGTGTGTTTGTCTGTGTGTGTGTGTGCATGTGCACAGAGCTGTGTATTTGTATATGTGTGTGTGTTTGTCTGTGTGTGTATGCATGTGCACAGAGCTGTGTATTTGTATATGTGTGTGTGTGTTTGTCTGTGTGTGTGTGTGCATGTGCACAGAGCTGTGTATTTGTATATGTGTGTGTGTTCAGAGCTGTGTGAGTGTGTATGTATGTGTGCATGTGCACAGAGCTGTGTATGTGTATATGTGTGTGTGTTCAGAGCTGTGTGAGTGTGTATGTATGTGTGTATGTGCACAGAGCTGTGTGTGTGTATATGTGTGTGCAAGGGCTGTGTGTGTGTGTGTGTGTGTGTGTGTGTGTGATCAGAGCTACGGGGGATACTTTCTAGGAAATAAAATAGGAGGAGTGCGAAGGATTAAATCTTTCTCTTGTGATCCTGGTGATTATATGAAGTTGGATTTCTCTGCCTTGTCCTCATTTTGGGTGTGAACATTTCTTGTTTTTCTGTGAACTGCTATGTTGTTTTGGCATCTTTGGACATCACCTACCCATATCATCGTCTCTTTCCTCTCTCATTTGAGTTGTGACCACTAGAGACAACTCCAGACACTGATAAGTCACCTCTCTGCCCTCACATGGCTTCCTTCCCCTTGTTATAAACAAGGGGTGTGTGACACTCTCCTGGTGTAGAAGAAATCTGATAAGGAGCCTTACTCTGGAAAGCCCTCAAATATGACCTAAGAAGTGAGAAAGAAGCTGAATGAACAGGCCTGCTAGAAAGACCGAATCTTAGGAAAGAGTGAAAAATTGCAAAGGGATTAACCAGCAACTGTGGGTGCAAACATCCAAAGCCACGCCAAGGAACAGAAGCCTCTTGTCATTGGTCTGGATGAAGACGCTTCATATAGGACCCTAAAGGCTGTGTGAGCAAGTGGAAGTAGACGAACAGGGGTGTACCAGATTAGAAAATCTTTCCAGTAAACTAAGCTGTTAGCAGGGAAGAAGGTGTCCTGCTGAATCAGAGGACAGAGAGACAAAGGGTTTCCTCCTCAGTACACACAGAACTCAACAACTCCACCGCAAGACGAGAAATAGCCAGGTTAAAACGTGGGCAGGGGACTTGGAAAACTATTTCCCGAAGACATATGAATGGCTCAGGAGTATAGTTAAATTTGATCAACACCTCTAACTGTTAGAGAAATACAGGGTAAAGCCTCCATGATGGGTCACCTCAGACCTTTAGGATTCCCAGAGACTCCTCCCAAAAACTCCAGAGCTGTTGAAATATGAGTATCTGAGGAGATGGACCCACTGTGAGCTGCTGGTGGGAATGCAGATTAGTACAGCCACTGTGGGACACAGTTCGGAAGTCCCTTCACAGCCGAACATCAGAACATCACCCCATCTCATGGGTAGTGTTGTCAGGCTCTAGAGTTAGCCAGGAGTAACGAATACCTGTCAAAGGCTTTCTAGGTTAACTGAGGTGAGAAGCCAGGTCTTGACTGTGGGCAGTGTCATCACCAGATGGGGTTCTGGACTGAGCAAAAAGGAGACGGTGAAGATAAGCACCAGCATTTGTCTCTCTCTGCTTCCTGACCAGATGCAGCAGGAGCAGCTGCCTCAAGTTCTGGGTAATGCACCTTCCCGACTGTGATGGGCTGTACCCTCAAACTGTGAGCTAAATACACCCTTCCTTCTGCAGCCTGTGTCTGTGAGGCACTCCACTGCAGAAATGAGAGAAGTAACCAATACACGCACACACACAAAGACACACACATACAGACACACACACAGAGACACACACACAGAGACACACAAGAACACATATACAAACACACAAAGACACACAGACACAGAAACACACAGACACATAAAGACACACACACAGACACACAAAGACACACAGAAACAGAAACACACACAGACACACAAGAATACACACAGACACAGAAATATACATAGACACACAAACACACACAGATACAGAAACACACACAGACACAGAAATATACACAGACACACAAAAATTCACACAGACACAAAAACACAAACACACATGCACACACATACACATATGTGCACACACCAACGCATACGCACAGGTACACACAGACACATACACATATACCAACAGCCAGCATTCAGACACACAGACACAGACACACACAGAGACACACAGAGATATACATATGCACATACCAATGCACATGCACAGGCACACACAGACACATACCCATATACCCATGGCCAGCATTCAGACACACACAGAGACACAGACACAGACACAGACACACACACACACACACACACACACACACACCTCACAATAAATTTAATGTAAACTATCCCTTGACTGTAAAAAGGATAGTATTAAATACTACTTTGGCTTAAAAGAGGAATATGCTTATCTACATATACCTAGTCCCTTAAAAAATGTTCTTTGGAGCAGACAACAGAGCATGCATGTCCTAGTCCTGAGGAAATGGACTAGTTCTTAGGGCTAGTCCTCTGATTTTACTGTTTTAATTTTCTAGTTGGTGTAACAAATGTTGGACAGAAGCAACTTAGGAAGGGAAGGAGGAAGGAAGGAAGGGAGGGGGAAGGGAGGAAGAAAGGAAGGGTTTATTTAACTCTGTCTGTGGATGCCATGCTACAAGGCTAGGGAAACAGGCAGCAGGAGCCCGAGGCAGCTGTGCCCACCCATCCACAGTCAGGAAGCAGGGAGAGGTGGATGATGGGCTCAGCTCACCTCCTCCTTCTCTTAAGACTGAGTCCCTCATCCTCCCTCCATCCAGGGTGGGTCCTCTCTCTTTAACACGTCTACTCTGTCCTATTCTGGGAGGCTAGACCTATGCAGAGGTGCGGCGTCTACGGTGGCGGCGTCTCACGGAGAGCGTCTCTCGGTGGCCAGCGTCCTGGTGTGCACGTGTGCGGTGCGTCTGGGTGCACGTCTTCACGGGTGCGCGTCTGCGGGTGGCGTCACGGGGTGCGCGCGTCTACGGGTGCGTCTTCACGGTGTGCATCGTCCCACGGTGAGCGGCGTCTCACGGTGGCGCGTCTGGGTGCGCGTCACGGTGTGCACGTGTAATGGGTGCGCGTGTATGGTGTGCGTCTCACGGGGCGTCACGGTGGCGCGTCTACGGTGTCTTGGCGTCACGGTGAGCGTGTTCACGGTGTCTTGCGTGTACGGTGTCGCGTGTGCACGGTGTCGCGTCTATGGTGTGCATGTCTATGGTGGGTCTTCGTTCCTCTAAGTTGCCAATGAAGATGAACCAGTAGGGACATAGGCACTGATTTAAGCCAATTAATTCAGAACAGAGAGACCCCAGGGTGGCTGTGCACCCCAGAAAGCCATGACTCGGGCTGTTTAATCTGACACTGTCTTCAAGACAGAAGTTGAAGCAGCCTTGCACCACCTCCGGTCTCCGCCTCGGGTCACCTCGGGCCTCCCACCTCGGGCCTCCGTTCCAATCCCTACCTTATATGTCTTTCCTTTCTGGTGATTAAAGGAGTTAAGAGCAGAGGCAGAAGGCAAGTAGGGGAGGGTCATGCCAATGGTCAGCATCTTCCAGCTATGAATGGTGTGTGCACGCACATGTGTATGTGTGTATGTGTGTATGTGTGTGGGGTGTGTATGTGTGCATGTGTGTGTGTGTGTGTGTGTGTGTATGGTCTGTGTGGTGTGGCATGTATGAGCACTTGTAGGTATGTGTGTGTGCATGGTGTGTTTGTGTGTGTGATGTCTGTGTGGTCTGTGTGGTGTGTATATGCGCTTATAGGTATGTGTGGTATGCTTGTGTGTGTGGTAGGAGTGTGTGTGTGGTGTGTGGTGTGTGGTCTGTGTGTGATGTGTGTGTATGTGTGGTGTGGTACCTCTGTGTGTGTGTGTGTGTGTGTGTGTGTGTGTGTGTGTGTGTGCATGCACACTCAGCATGCAAATGTGCGCATGCCCACACTCACTGTGATTTCTATGCCTGTTTAGAGTCAAACCTGCCATTCATACAGAAATAGCTGGAATGTAATCTGTCCTGATTTTCAGTCCAGAGTCTGCCATTATTGGTTGCTGGAAGACTCCCCAGGGGTTCCCAAGTTCTGACTGAAGGTAACAGCAGAAGTCACTATGAAGGAAAAGGAAAGACAGATGAGGAGCTGGGGCAGGCAGAAGGCTGACCTGGCCCTGGAGTGGTCACAGACATGCAGGACAACTGTAAGGAAGGCCAGCAGGGCTGCGGCGAGCCCTCGGTGAGCCCTGGGATTTGATTTCCCAGTCTATTGTGTGCTGCACAAACACAGCAGCTCTTGGCCTTCTCCAAAGGAGCGTCATTACTTTATTACTGTTTTTTATTACGGGATAATAATTAGCTTGAGCACCTTTTAATTTCTCCCCATCAAGATGTTTGCGTAGTAACAATTAGAGGCTGGCAGCGCTTAGCATCTACGGAGAGTCTCTCGGAGCCAGCTGGGGCTGGCATGGAGACTCTCATCCCTACGGTATCCTCGCTTGGGGGCCCAGCAGAGACCGGAAGGGAATTGGAGAGAATGTGTAATCCCTGGCATGAAAGTCAGGTGAGACGCGCTTCTGAGACAAGTGCGGCTCAAGGGAGGAAAGCACACAAAGCCCTCAAACCTCCTGACTCAGTGGATCCAAGGCCCCCACTGTGGGATCGGAGGATGCGCTGCAGACTTCTGAGCATAATGTTTCTAGAGAAAGACCTACCGTGCCCAAGCCCTCCTCCCTCAGGAAGCACATCTCTGCCCGCTGTGTGATTGGCAGATAATGACAGCGAGGTCCTGCTCACAGGCCTACTTGCTGTCACAGCCGAGTAAGTTGCTTCTGGCTAGAGTCTTTATTTCAACCACAGAAATGAGATGAAGGGTTTGGTGTAAGCCTCTGTGCTAACCCTGGTCAGGGTCAGAGGTCACAATCAGGGTCAGGGTCATGCGGGTGCCGGCTCCCAGAGGCTCCTAGATTTCTGAAGGACATCCTGGTGGTGGAGTATCCTGTGGACGCTTCCCTATCTAGGACGTGGAGCCTACGCTAGAGCATGGAGTCAGAATCTCAGTCACAAGCTAGAGCCATCCTCCGTGTCAAGGTCATACACATGCAGGGTCAGATGTGGGCCACTTCCACAGACCCCTCCTTAAGGTTCTCACGGGATTTGCTCAGGAAATTACAGAGCACAAAGATGCAGGACATAGACATGAACGCATCCATATTTGATACCTCTTTGGTTGCAAGGATGTCCAAAATGACACCTCCTTCTATGTCTGAGGGATCTAAAACTGATGGATAAAAGCCATGAAGTGCTGTGAAACACTGAACAACAGTTGACTGTCCCCAGCCTGTGGAACACTGCAAATCTGACTGTCCTCAGCCTGCTAAGAGGGCCAGGATGGGCACTCAGGGAAGCACGGGTTCCTTGCGGGAGGCTAAGGGAGGACGGAAAGAGTCTCCCTCACAGGATAGCAGTGGTGGGGAACAGCCTGCAAGTGAAGACAGTAGACAGGAAGCACGGACTGTTTGGAGAGAACATAGACCACTGACTGCACCCAAGGGCACCAGAGCAGTCCAAGACTGACTTCCAGGGCAGTCTCTACTGTCCTCAGGATACAGGAGCCATGGCAAGCCTGCAGCTCTGAAGGGCTCTGCTTCCTTGAGGGTCATATAGACAATCTTTTTGGTTTGGTTTGGTTTTTGAGACCAGTTTCTCATGTAGCCCAGGCTAGCCTGAAGCTTCTGATATTGTTGCCTCCACCTCCTGACGGCAGGTATGTACTACCAAAGCCAGTTTTGACAGTGCTGGAGATCCAACCCTGGGCTTCGTTGCACACTAAGCAAGCACCTTATCGATGGAGCAACAACGCCAGCTCCACATAGACGTTCTCAAAACCCACGTGTACCCTCTGCAGGCAGACCCCGGGGCTCTGTAGCCCGGTGAATGCTTCTGTTTGGATCTGGCCAGTGTGTCCCTGCAGCCCGGCCCCCAGGATTTCCTTCCCTTCTGCATGTTATGGTGAGAACACAGCTCATGGGGTGATGTGAAGAGTTTAATGTTTAAGTGCACTTGCTCTCACGCCTAGTTAAGCGCCCAAGGAACAACGCCTGCCACCCCACGCTTAATTTAAATGGATTTAAGTTACTGCTCAGCCCAGGGCTCTCGCTTTACCACAGATTGAGGTGAACGGGCTGTTTTCTCCTGCTCAGGTGCCTGGTTCCAGGAAACACCACAAAGCCACGCCACCTTCTGAAGTTAGAAGAGGCGCCTCCCCTGCCTCGCATCCACGGCAGTTGCCACAACTGCTTGTTGCTTCTTGGCATTCTCTGGGTGTCTCCCATCTTCTGTGTTTCATCTCTGGCCTTTCGACAGGTGCAGACAGGTTGGGTCACTTCCTTACTTTACAAATGGGACCCCAAGAGGTTAAAGAATGGCTCTGGTAGTAGTTTATGGTGGCTAGGCAGGAACCAATGGCTGTATGCAAGGTCTTCCCTAAGAGGGTAGGGGCCAATGGCTGGATGCACAGCCTTCCCCAAGAGGGTAGGAACCAATGGGTGGGTGCACAGCCTTTCTAAAGAGGGTAGAGGCCAATGGCTGGGTGTAAGGCCTTCTCCAAGAGGGTAGGGGCCAATGACTGGGTGCACAGCCTTTCCAAAGAGGGTAGGGGCCAATGGCTGGGTGTAAGGTAAGAGGGTAGGGGCCAATGGTTAGGTGCAAGGCCTTCCCCAAGAGGGTAGGGGCCAATGACTGGGTGCACAGCCTTCCCAAAGAGGGTAGGGGCCAATGACTGGGTGCAAGGCCCTTCCCCAGTAGGGTGGGAATCAATGGCTGGGTGCACAGCCTTCCCCAGGCAACTGTCTGCCAGGTCTGTCTCTATGTTAGTATCTCTTTGAAGACGACCCATTGAAGAGTGTCTAATGGTCCAGAAAACTAGAATCCTCTTGGATTCCTTCTGGAATGATTGGGATGGCATTGTGAGTGGGGAGATAGAAGTCCTGAAGGATGTCCACAGAAGCACGGGGAAGCACAGGGAAGCACAGCGCGGTGTGCGTTTGAAGCCTTTCCATTTCACTAGAGCTGGGTTTTACGATGCGTATCCTGTAACTGTCTCAGCACCGGCATGATGTGCCCCTCACCACTGCAGAGCTGTGCAAAGATCGTGGACTGGCTTGACAGTCTGTCAGGACTGGCCACAGTCACCAAGAGGCTGAGGTGGCTGACACTCCTGCTGCCTATGGAGAAAGGTTTGTCTGAGCCAGTGTGTCCTGAGAATGCCAGTGGATTCCCTGAGGCCTGGCCATTTTGAGTGCCGGCCCGTGAGCATGTGATGGTGGATGTGAGGGGAGAGCTTCGTGTCTCCTGAGAGGCCTCATGAATCGGGAACCCTGAGCTTTGCTGAGGGTAGGAACTGCAGTCTTGTTTCAGAATTTCCAGGCCAGCTCCTCCTGCTTTTCAACAGCTCCCCTCCCCCACCTGGAGGCCACCCCATTCTCTGCAGCCACACTCCCGATGGCGTTCAGAGAGCTGCTTTAAATTTTACCACAGACACCCATTCAAATGAACCTACTTAACGGCAGCATTGCCCAAGGAACAGGTGTGTCATCAGTGCTGGGTTTCTGGGAGATGGAGGGTCCATGGGACCCAGGTCCCTATCACGAGCCTAAGGAAGAGTCAAAGACCCAGGGGCCTTAGGCGTCTCCTGCTTGGTGTACAATGCTGATAGATGCTTGACCTGCCAAGGGCCCTGGGGTCTGACCAAGGCAGAGGAGTACTGATGCCTGCTGACTCCTTAGACTCTGGAACTGTGTCAGCCCCCGGAGTACAGTGTCAGCCAAGCTCTGGGAGACAGGTTAAGACCCAGTTAAGGCCTCTGAGAAGCCAACCTCTCGAAGCTCTGATGCAGTTTCCTAAAATTCCTCTATCCAGGGTCTGTGGAGAAAGCTCAGAAAGTAAAGTATTTGCCTTGTCAGTGTGAGTCCAATCCCCAGACCACACATAAAAACCAGGCACCATGGTAACCTGCTGTGAGCTTAGAGTCTCTGTGGAGCAGCGCTCACTGGACGGCCAACCTTACCTCCTCCGCTAGCTCCAGGCAGTGTGTCTGAGGAAGCACAGCTGATACTCTCCCCTGACCTCTGCATACATACATCACACATGTGCATGCACGCTGTCCTGGTACACACATGAATACACATGCCCGTCCTCCCTACTCCCAACACACACACACACAGTAAACCGGTTCCAGCTAAGTGTTCCCACCAAATATTCTGACCTCTCTTTGTAGACATTTAAGAAGATACAAAGTTACAGCTTTATAACATAGTGATAACCATCAAATGAAACTGTAGAGTCACTGTGAGGTTACACACGCACACACAAATTATACAGGAAACATGCACATATGCATAGTGTCGCCATGTGGAACAGTGTCCCACAGTTCAAATGTCCCCTGGTCATTTGGATTTTAGACAGATGACCTGTCTGACTGAACTCTGTGCCCAAGTTATTTCTTTGCTTTGACAATGAGGGGCAGATGGGAGGCAAACCTTTTGAAAAGGAAAACATGGTGGTGTGGTTGATTGGGTGCTGGGCATGGCCTCCTTTGCTGGTGTGGCCTCCTTTGCTGGTGTGCACACTGCTCTCTGGAAACCCCGTGCTCTGTGCTTGAGAGTCCCAATGTGGGTCAACACTGCCACCACCGTCCTTTCTTCCCTAGGGAGCCGAGGGCCAGTAGCTTGCCCTGATCTTTACAAGCCAGCTCATGGCCTTTCTGTTCTTACCTGTCTAACTGTGAGAGGTGCTAACCTCCATGGCTGGTGCTACAGCTGCTCCCAGAAATCATGGCTGCAGTGCCAGAGCCCTTGGTACATTTTGAGGCTGTAGTTGAGGAAATGAACATGGACAGCTAGCAGCCATGTTGTGAACTTTTCACAGGAAAAGGCAAGTGTTCATTCACTGGCCAGTGACAGGCCTGCTTGGCATGCTTATAAGGAACACAGCAATGGAGGAAGGTGGCCTTGGCAGTTCATATACATACAGACATGCAAAGGTGCACATACATACATAAATACATACATGCATGCATACACACATACATACATACAAACACACACATACACTCATAAGAATGTACACACTACAAACACACATATGAACACACACAGACACACATACACACACATGAACACACAGACACACATACACACACATGAACATACACACATACAAACACACATATGAAATACATACACATATATGGATGTGCACATAACACATGTACATACATGAACATACACACATACAAACACACACATATGAACACACAGACACTCTTCTTCTTTTCAAGGTTGGTGACTTAACCCAAGGTCGCACACATACCAGGGCAGCTCTTGATTAGTGAGCTGATCTCTACTTGTTCTTTTACTGTGTATTTGAGACAAGATCTCACTAAATTATCCATCTGGCCCTAAACTTGCAATCCTCCTGCCTCAGCTCCCCAGTTGCCTCTAGGCAGGGCCTGGTTTCCTTTGCTCTTTACCACATACCCTTATCTGCCTGTTGAGTAGAACAGCAATTTCTAGAGTTTTCTTTGGGCTCTCCTAAGGAAGCTCTTCCTTGTCATGTTTTCAGAAGAATATCTACACTGCCACGACCACGATAAACTTGTAAGGAAGGAGGAAATGCTGCCTCCTGGAGCGGCTTCCTGGGGCGTTTGGTTTATTGAGCAGTCTTATCTTATTCCATTTGCCATTCAGAAAAGTCCCCTCCAAAAAGTCCTCCTGTGAGAGATGCTCACCCCTGCCTGCCTGTGCAGATGCTGTACACAGCGAGAGATGCTCACCCCTGCCTGTGTAGATGCTGTACACAGCGAGAGATGCTCACCCCTGCCTGTGTAGATGCTGTGCTCACTGTGAGAGATGCTCGCCCCCGAGTGCCTGTGCAGCTTCCCAGCTGACACACATGGAGGCTTGATTAGAAACCACCAGAATGCGCCTTGACATTTGGACCAGTGGATGTAAGTCTTTAGACCAGCAGAGTGAGTGCTCAGCAAACCCAAGGAGGAAACTCAGAACTCCATTTTTGAGACTGTTTCTATTGGAGTAGTAAGGGGGTGTGGGGGGCGGGCGATACAATGTCTGGGAGAATCACTGGTTTAAAAGAAGCCTGTCCAAGGCTAGGTAGTGAAGGGTTGGAATGGGATGGTAGTGCTGTGTACAGAGTCATCAGTCATCAAAATGCACACCCATCTTGCTGCAAGGTGAAATGGGGCGTGTATATTATTTCCTCCTTCAAATGAAACCCAAATAAGGACTTTCTTTCCTTTCTTTTTCTTTAAATGAACCATTGACTCTCTCAGAAGAGAGAGATTTGCATCCAGACTCCGGAAGCTGACAGGGCCAATGATTACCAAGCAAAACCAGCCTTCCTCAGGCAGTCATATGAGGTAAGAGTGAGAACCCTCCTAGAAAGAGGGTCTCACTATGGTTATCATCCGTTAGTTTTTGTTTCTATGTGAAAGAAAAAACATCCTTAAGTAAATGGATGGTAAGTCATTTAAAACTAAGTTTCACTTGACTAAGGGATAGAGAGATGGCTGGGGTATGTATCAAGGCCAAAGCATGTGTGAGGCCCTTGGTTCTGTCACCAGTGCCACAGCGAAACATGAAGAAAGTTAAAAGGGAAAAGAATGGGAGGGAGGGAGGGAGGAGGGAGGAATCTATAATGATTCTGTGGAAAATAATTCTGTAAGAAGCAAAACAAATCTCTTCAAGACACAAATTAGCCCCTGGTAGTGGGTCTGGTGGGAGTCTTTTCGTAGGATTGCTAGCAAATTGGGGACTAAGCATGATTTTGAACTTGGACACTGTAAGCTGCCACGCCTTGTGTCCCATTGATTCAGCTCCCTCCCCTCCTCTCCTTACCCCCCACTGCTTTGTCTTGGTGAATCAAGTGTGGACAGACACCCCAGCCTCCAGCAGACCAAGGAGGAACTTGGTGATTCTGCGTGCACACAGCTACCTCTTGATGTCTCAGAGAGGGAGGGGTCCACAGGTCCCCACCCCCACAGAGGACAAAGTCCCTCTTACAGTGGCATGATATTTGCATAGAACCTATGTGCGTCCTTCTAGACATGAGGACTTTCATATCTAACGCTATGTAAAGGCCATGCAAAGGAGGCCATACTACTCAGGGAAAGCAGATAAGGAAAAGAATCAAGTGTGATACACAGTTCGGATGCAGTTTTTCCCCTCAGTATCTTCCCCTCCTGTTGCTGGCTACATCCACAGATGGGGAACCTTGGGATACAGATAGCCAATCATATCTGCAGAGCACAGTCAGCTTAGAAACAGTGATACAAGATGGGAAGGTAGGGCCTGCCTGGGAGCTCACCTACCGGATGCTGTATGTTCCTGCCTTCTGCATCTCATGGTGTGCACGATAGAGACAGCTCCCTTCCTTTACCTTCGTTTGCTAAATGTGTATGCTGTCCAACTGCATGCTAAGTATTTACATTTCTATCCATACGTCTGGGCAGCTCTCAACACTGGGCAGGAAGCTTCTTTTTTGTAACGGGGAGTAGTTAAGGCAGAGACACGTAACTTCAGAAAGAGCTGAGAATAAGTGATAAATGAATATTCATCCCTAGAGGGGATATTTTTTTTATCAGCTCCCTTCCCCACCACCATGGCCCCCCAGACTCAGGGAAGATAGGGGAAGAAACAGGAAGAGCGTAGGAGCCAACGGACAGAGAGGAGTGCTGGGGAAGACTGGTTGGCAGGACACGGTGTGGTCACCGCAGACGTGGTTACTTGGTCGCCTGCACAAGATCCACACAAGATCCAGCTAGCCAATCTTCCAGCACAGACTGGGGAGGGGCTAAGGAGGTTTAACTGAGCAACTATTTGGGGGTTGATGGGTAAGGAAGGGGGAGCATTCTTCTTTGGGGATGTGGTGATTGTTAGTTGGTCGTGCTCCAGTGGATGGCCCCAGACCCCTATGGTCAGCGCAAAGTGGACTCAGTGGGTGGTTATGAAGGCAAGCAAGGGTTCTGTAGTGATGACTCAGTGGCTAAGAATTCCCAGTGCCCTTGCCTTGCCTGTGTGTGTGCTGGGATCGGGGCTCAGTTCCCAGCACACACACAGTGGGTACAACTACCTGTAACTCTAGCTCCAGTTCCATAGACTATGCACACACATGCACTCAGACGCTTAAACACACACTCTAAACCAATCGATCAGCCACACAATCAATAAATAGGGGAAGAGGACACGAAGTTGCAAGGAGGTATGTCCAAGGGCAGATATGGGTGGGATCGGAAGGGAAAACAGGGAGTGGAATTGAGTATATTTCATGGTATAGGCTTATGAAATTCTCAACGAATGAATTGAAATAGATACCAAAAAGTATAAAAATAAAAAAAAAGGAAGAAGCTTCCCCTTCTGAATAAAAAGACCGGCCCATATGACGCAGAGGCCTGCCAACTCCTTTCTGCCTAGACAGAGTCTCAGGTGCTCAGCCATCTTGGCCCTGGCCCAGCCTGGTGGAGCCTGAAACAGTGATGTCTTGTGTCCCTTGTGCACCAGTCTGGGCTGCTGGCTCCACACACAGACAAGCCTTGTCTGCACCAGCCGCTGTGGTCAGCTTTTCCTCTATGTGCGGCCGGTGCACACTCACTAAGGAATCCAAACAAACCTTTTGTTCTTGTAATAAAATGTATCGCTGTGAGCACCCTTGGGCTCCGGGTTAGCCTCTGTGCTGTTGTCTCTTGGCACCCGTCAGTGTTACCAGGGCTGAGAGAGGGTGATGGAGAAAAGTGAGGGCAGAGGAGATGCCCTCAGGAAGCCGAGGGAGCCCAAGAGAACACAGGAGGAATGTATGAGCTTGTCTGACGTGAAGGTTACAGGTGGTTTAGAACCAACCCTGTTGAATGTGAGAGATCCTTGGGTCATAACACTTCCTGATGGTGGCCATTGTCCTCAAAGACCTCAAAGAAAACACACATTCCTCCCCCCCCTCCCTCCCTCCCCTCCCCTCCTTCCCTTCCCTTCCCTTTTTTTCTTTACTGAGACAGGCCTCTGTATCCCAGGACAGCCTCAGACTTCATGTAACTGAGGATGGTTTGAACATCTGATTATAAATATGGGGGTAATACAGTGCACCCATCTTCCCCAGTTTCTGCAGTGTTAGAAATGAATCCCAGGACTTGGTGTATGCGGGCAAGTGCTCTCCAAACTGCACTGCCTCACTGGCCTGGGAACGCTCTTTTTCTGTCTCAAGGGGTGCCACGGTTATATTTTGCAGGGTTAAAAATGTCAAAAAGGACTTAACATCTTATTTAAGCTTGAGACTTCTTACATGCAGAAAAAGCACCGTGGTTGGTGGCTCATGATGAGAAAGGACAGTGGGGACCAAGGGACAGATGTGGGGTAAACACCATATTTGTACACTAAAGCATTCTCAATCCATTTCTCTAGCCCACTGGGAGATAGAAAAACACCTCAGTGTCTGAAAATATCTTCTGTGTGTGGAATGGTAGAAAACTTTTCATACCAAAGTAAAACATTAAAACAACAACGACAAAAACTTCTTCACATTGCTAAGCTGGAATGTGTTTCATGGCTTTTAAGGGGTTCAAAGATTTCACACAGGAACTTGGTCATTGAGCAGCAAGCTCTTCTAGAATGTTACTAACCCCCTTTTGCAGAACTCGAAGTAGACAGAGCTTCACTATTGACTCATCTAGGTCACTGGGAAGTTACCTGAGAAAGGCCTGAGCTTCCTGTGTGGGCCTCCCCCCCTGGCCCCAGCCAGACAAGAACTCGAGAAGCCTTTATCTCTGAGCTTTGATGAAGACTTGTCAATGACAAATATCATGGAGAAGAAGAGGAAGCCACTGGTTGTAAGAGTCCCAGAGAACATGCATGTGTTTCAACAGGACAAATGGCTCTCTTTAGAAGAGCCTTCTAGACCCTAAGGCTGCATCCGGATCCTCAGGAAAGTGCCTGTGCTCTCTCTCTCCCTGTGTCTTGACCCAAGGCTCAGCCTCGGTCATCATCCATGTAGCTGTTCAGGGTCTGTAGAAACTGCATCAATGTATCTGTTCAGGGTCTGTAGAAACCGCATCAATGTAGCTCTTCAGGGGGCTCCAAGATGCTTCTCGCCTCCTGAGGTCATTGATAAGGAGAAGCAGGGTGGGGTCTGAGTGCCGCCAGGGGAGCTGACTAGCTTTTTGCCTCCTGTGTCTCTGTATACAGGGTTCTGTAACTACATTGAGCCCTCTGTTGGACTACCTTCCCCTCCTCTCTATCTTCCCTACTTCTAAAAATTCTGCCACTTCCTCCAGGGAGCCTTCCTGGAGTCCTCCATGGTACTGTGAGCTCTTTTCTTCCCTGTGTGGATAGCACAGGTCAGCCAACTTACTGGCTGCTGTCTTAGCTAACTGCATCTTTGTTGGCTAGCCACTGTGATTGGTGCTTGCATGTAGAGGAGCTGAGCTCTTCCACCGGCCATTAGGTACTCTAACGGTTTGTTCTGCAAGGTAACAAAACTCAGGTTTAGCCAGGCATGGTAGTGCATGCCTTTATTTATTTTTTTTAAAAAAACATTTTAATACTTCTTTGAGAATTAAATAAAGTTCATTTTGATCATATTCACTCAACTCATTGCCTTAACTGTTTCCAGATCAACCAACATATACTTCCCAGCCTTCCTAACGCTGCGACCCTTTAACACAGTTCCTCGTGTTGTGCTGACCCCAACCACAGAATCATTCTCTCCGCTACTTCAGAACTTTAATTTTCTACTGTTATGTATCCTAATTTATCTGTATTTTCTGATGGTCTTAGGTGACCCTGTGAAAGGGTTGTTAGAGAACTGCTGTTTTAAACCCAGTTCTCGGAGGCACAGGAAGGTAGATCCCTGTGAGTTCCAGGCCAGCCTGGTCTACACAGTGAGTTCGTGACAGAGTGAGAGCCTGTCTCAAGCAAACAAGTAAAACCGACCAGAGCACCTTCTAAAAAATCAACATCACCTTACTCTAAGCAAACAAAGGTAACACAAGAAAAGTGAGGCTCCTGGGCTCCTGGGCTTAGACTAAAGGGAGAAATGAGAGGGGGGGAGAGGGAGGGAGAGGGAGAGGGAGGGAGAGGGAGAGGGAGAGGGAGGAGAGGGAGAGGGAGAGGGAGGGGAGAGGGAGGGAGAAGGAAATATCCTGTGGTGTTACCTGTGCACTCTACCTTCAAACTTCCTATCCCGTCTGTTCTTAAAAGCTCTCTTTCTTCTACAGGCAGACACCTGGCTTTTCTGTGTCCCAGCCCCAGCCAGCCCTGCTGTGTCCCAGCCCTGTCCAGCCTTGCTCTGCTGCCTCCCAGCAAAGGGCCACGTCCTTCTTGAGCTCATCTTAGGTCTGTCTCCAGAACATGGAGGGATCTTGTTGCTTCTAACTGCTCTGGAAGGCCTTCGGTTGTTTAATTCCAGGTTTCGCTGCCATCTCTGATGATCCTTGCCTCTTCCCTCATTTAATTCACTGTCATCTTTGTGACGCCTGTGTATATGACAGTGTGTCTGTGCACACCGTGTGTGTGTGTGTGTGTGTGTGTGTGTGTGTGTGTACATGGGTGTGCCAATGGCATTCCTGTGGAGGACTTGGCAAGAGTACTTGTCCTCCTGTCTCACCTCCTACACAGCAGGAACACAGAGATTACATACATGAGTATCTGGCTTTTTATATAGGTTCTGGGGATTCAAACTCAGCTCCTTATATTTGTGACAAGTGCGTCACACAGAAAGTCACCCTTCCAGTTCCAACCAACCACTTCCTGTCCTGTATTTAATATGTGAAGTGCTTGTAGGGTTCTCCTACCCCCTCAGCCACGCGGCCAGGGTTGGCAAGGTGTCCTTGGGGATTAGCCTGAGACACAGGGCAATCCTGCCGGAGGGACCAGGACAGAGGTGGTGGATTTCCGGGCTCTTCTGAAGCTTGACCTTCTTGGACTTCCGTTAGGTTACTGCCGTCAGTATACAGAAAGAGTGTGAGGTGAAGGCTACGAGGACACGCTTAGATCGTTTTTAAAACCTTTTTAAAAATTAGTTTCATCATGCATGAGCAGCCTCAGACATGAAAATTCATCTCACAGGGGTGGCAGGGTCTGATTCTCCAATGACCAGGGCTCCATCTGGCCACTTGCTTTATGCTGGCCTCCTTATGGACCAAAGGAGGCAGATTTGCCAAGACGCTGCCATGCCAGGGGCTACATCATTCCCTGACACAAGTTCATACGTTTGGGTTTTAACCGAAAGTTCCTCAGAATGTGTCTGCGCTGGGTATAGAACATTCTAGAAGCAATCAGATAGAAGGAGGTACGGGAGTGTGCTATGCTCTGTCTGATGTCCTTATAAGAGGAGGTGAGGAACTGGGTTTGGTAGATCTCGCCAGCAATCATAAGACTCTGACTTTTAAGAGGCTGGGCAGGAAGAATGTTAGGATCCAAGGTTATCCTGGGCTACACAGTGAGTGCTAGATCAGGCTGGGCTAAATATTGAAACATTGAGAGAGAGAGAGAGAGAGAGAGAGAGAGAGAGAGAGCCAGAAGAGGCAACAAGTAAGTGACTGAGAGAGACACTCCCCACAAAAAAACCCCGAAACCCCAAAACCAAAAAACAAAGTTGCTGATATTTTGGCCTCAAACGCCTGGCCTCCAGACCACGAGGAAACACATTTCTGCTTTTTAAGTCAGCAAGTCTGTGATATTTTGTTACAGTAGCCTGGTCACTCACTAACAGGTTCTGCAGGATGGACAAAGCCACACACAGTTCCATCTATGACTGGCTGTCCCCTAAGTCTTCTGGGGTGTGAGAAGAAGTGTCTCCACGCCTTTAAATAGTGGTGACCGTGTGTTTATGGGAGAACACACCGCACACAGCTGGCCTCGGTTCTTTGATTCCTGTTGAACAGCTCTGCCGGATGACTCGAGGCACAGAGCCACACTGCTGAGATTTCTACCCGTGGTTCTAGGAACTCAGAGGCATCTCAGCATTCAGGCTTTGCCTAGACCACTAAGCCACTTCTAAGAGCGAGGTTGCCCGAGGCATTTTGAAAAAACGGAGGGGGGGGATGTAGCAGCTCCCCCAGCACCTCCTCTCCACCAGTCATCTCTTTTGTGCAGTTCATTGCACCTTCTGAGGGGACCAAGTTGGGGTTCTGCAAGAGTTTCACGTCTCCAACCGCGTGTGATAGTTCCTGAGAGTCTCGACCGAGTCTTATCTTCTTGCTTAGGCAGACTAAGTGGGAACCTGGTGTGGGGCGATAGAGGGGAGAGGAGCTCTCTGTGGTAGACCACATTCTTTTTGCGTGCCACTGTCTCAGATGCTGGCCCAACTCTCACGAGAAAGGGAACAATGGCTTCCTTGGTTCCCCATCTCTGTTTTCTCCCCGTTTCCACAGTGGTATCAGGCTGAAAGTGAGTTACAGGTTTCCTCCTGTGATGATTGCCGGGGACTGATAAAGTACCAAGCCAGGAGGAAAACAAGATGCTGGGAACCACCCCGCTCACAGTGGCTGCTCCTCCCGGAGGGAGCACAGGCCATAAATTACAGGCAGAAGCAGCCACCGTGAGGAGCCCTAGGAGTAGTCAGCCTGCGGCATGGGGGGCCAGGAGACTGGCTAGGAGACAGAAGCAGGGTGAGGGTGGTGGGGGTCTGGAGTTGGGATCAAGTGGAATGAAAAAAAAAGCCAAGTATTGCTGCCGTTCTGGCTAGAGTGAGTGTCATGGGTAGCTGATGTGGGCCATTTAATCCCCTGTGTTGACAGGTCCCTAGGACAGAAGGAATGATATTAACAAAGGAGTTGTCAAGAGCTCCCTCAGGTTCTATGATGAGGCGCTAACTTATTTATCAGCTGTGGCCTCTGACAGCCCCTTTCCCTCCATCCGTTCCAGTTTGCTTGGAGGAGGAAGTGAGGCCTTTTCAGACGAACTGTGTTGATTTAAAGGGGAAAAAAAGCAACAGTGTATATATGTGATGTATGCATTCTGTGTTATGTGCACATGTGCATAGTCACGTGGGGGTGTGCGAACACATGCATGTCACAGTGTACATGCGGGAGCCAGAGGATAGCCTTTCGAGCTGGTCCTCACCTCCCATCTTGTTGGAGACAGGGTCTCTTTGCTGTTTGCTGTTGCATACACACTCCAGACTAGCTGGCCCGTGAGCCCCCCTGTAGGGATGCTGGGGTTACGGATGGAATATGCCACTGCACCTGGCTTTTATAAAGCTTCTAGGGATTCAAACTTGGGTCTTCACGCTTGCATGGCAAGCATTTACACGTCTCCCCAGCCCTTTCTGGGTTTTGATGAGAACCAGGATCTGTCCAGGTAGCCTGCTGAATGTAAACAGACTCTTGCTCCCGCACTGGGGAAGCAGGTGCAGGCGTCAGGCTCGTTTGAGTTCCTGGTTACCGCATCCCTAAGTCCTTCTGTCGGACTCACAGGCATGCCAGAGGGCAGCACTGCAGGCTGCAGTCAACCTACGGTCCGCTGGAATGTTCAAAGTTCCCTGCTCCTGTCTTCCCGAGTTCATCTAATAGGAAACAGTAACCGTTCGGAGCATGCTTTGAGAGGAGAGTAAGCCAGGCATTTTCCTACAAAGGTGACTTCCTTAACTTGTCGGCTGCCCAGAGGAAACACAACCTGTGAACAGTTGATGGCTTCTCACCAGAGGCCCCCAGGGCTGCTGTCTCTGCCTAACTCTCTGCAGGACACTGGGAGACACGTGACTCAAACCTATCTGTCCCCATGATTCAACCTCACTCAGTTTTCTCTGCCGCCAGCAAGGGAGCACTTGGAAGCCCTTTAATTTAAAGCTTGGAACTGGTTAATGACTTGCTTTCTTCTCCTCCTTAAATCCTGATGCCACTCCCCAAACCCAAAAGTACATGTGCCGCCACACACACACACACACACACACACACACACACACACACACACCATACATACACACACACCTAACACACACACACACACACCTACACACACCACATACACACACACCACACACATACACACACACCTAACACACACACGCACTTATACCCCATACACATAGACACACACCACACCACACACACACATACACAGCACACACACATGCACACACACACACACAGGACACACACACATATATATCACATCACACATAATATACCACATGCACCTAGACACACTCCACACCACACACACATACACAGCACACACACATGCACACACACACACACACACACACACACACACACATACATACATATCACATCACACATAATATACCATATGCACCCAGACACACACCACACCACACACACACACACACACACACACATGCACACACACACACACACCTATCATACACCACACACCTAACACACACGCATACACACCTAACATGCACATAAACACACACCACACACATACATACACACCTAACACACACACACTTATACCACATACACATAGACACACACCACACACACATACACACAGCACACACACATGCACACAAACACAATATATCATACACACACACCTAACACACACATACACACCTAACATGAACATAAACATACACCACACACATACACACACACCTAACACACACACTTATACCACATACACATAGACACACACCACACTACACACACATACACAGCACACACACATGCACACACACAGCACACACACATATATATCACATCACACATAATATAACACATGCACATAGTCACACACCACACCACACACACATACACACAGCATACACACATGCACACACACCTATACACAGCACCACACATGCACATACCACACCACACACACACATAGACACAGTACACACACAGTCACCCACACATACACACAGCACACACACATATGTACCACACCACATACAATATACCACATGCAAATAGACCCACATCCCCCCCACACACACATACACACAGTACACACAATGCACACACACATGCACGCATACATGCACACATACACATATACCATACCGCACACACACATATACTACATATATATATATATATATATATGGAGAGAGAGAGACACACACACACACCATACCCCCACACATACATACCACACATACATACATATATATATACGATACACACACACATTCACACCACACACACACATACACACACACACACACACCCTGCCCCTTCCTCCAGTTTTTATGTTTCAGCATAGACCTCCACCACAACCTCAATAGCCTTTGTGTGACAAAGTAGCGGGCCAGCCCCCCCCCCACTCGGCTGTATGAATAATAATGACTCACAGATACTGGTTGGGTGTGCACAATAATTTATATCCAGAAAACGAATGATTCCCCCCATCCCACTCGGCTCTGCCAGAGTATTGTACTGCACGTCGGGACACACGGCCATGTCTTTGTGATATTTTTATGCCACTGTTTTTATTTACTTATACTCAGTCCCCATGTATCGTCAAAGACCCAGCAAGCACACACAGACTCTGTGGCTGGACTCCAGCTTTGTAAGTTTCCTAAGAACTGCTGTAAAAATGGCAGGGAGGTTGAGGGACCTCCGTGGTGCCTACCCAGGAGTCTGTAATCTAGTAATTTCTGCTGTGAGAATGTGTGGACTTAGGAAATGGCTTCGTAGTTCTTTCTGAGAGAGGCCGTGTACCACAACTTGCTGGCTTTCTGTCTTGAGCAATGCCTGGCTGCCTCTTTCAATTGAGGCTGAAAGAAAAACCACAGCACAACACAGCCTCTTCTGATGATTTTTCCCAGAACAAGTCTGCCCAGATCCTGTCCTCTGTCGAGTGGCCACTTTGGCCCTGAAATCTCCATGCTGATCCAAGGTATACCTGTGAGCTGCCTCCCCAAGCCCACACTGCTGGCACCGGCTCTTCCGGTCAGCTCAGCACTGAGCCCGCTAAACCCCGGGGCAAGCTGAACTCAGCACCCGGGCCAGACAGCTTGCTGCCTTCAAGTCATTCAGGGCAAGGCACAGCCAGCTAAAACCCAAAGAGTGTCCTCCGAGCCAGTCCTCTAATCTCTGGGACTTGAAACGAGATCGGCCCAAAGCACTGGATACAACTTTCACCCAGCAACCAAGTATTTCAACAGCCTAACGAAGCATTGACTAAAAGTCCCTGCAGCACGGCGTCTGACAAACAATAACCTCACGGTCTCAAGAATCACTGCCCTCTGCTTGAATGCCTACTCCCACGAGCCGGCAGGGACCCCAGGCAGGCACCGGAGGGTCCACAGGCTGCCATCTTAGTCCGTGCAAGGCTGAGCGAAATCAGAAATAAAAAGACCAGCGTACTCACCTCTCACGAAGCACTGTGGATATGAAGGAAATGACTCAAAAATGCTGTCTGAAGCCATCGTTTCCTTTCGAAAAGGCACCTCTCCCGAAGGCGGGGGATTCGATGATTTCTTTTACCTTCAGAGCAAAAACCAAGAAAGGTCACTTACTCTGACCTCATCGCCCACCATGGCTCCCCGAGTCTCTTTCTACACGCAACCTTAACACCTCTGCTACTCCATGGGCCCTGTGGGGTGGGGGCTGGGGGGGAAGTATTGTCGCAGAAACAAATATTCAAATTGTTAAAGATTAAAAAAAAAAAAGGAAGAAAAAAAGAAGCACCGCCTATGCTGTGGGCTGAGCTGCTCACCGCTCTGCAAAAGTCTGTGGTTTGCATTCAGTGTGATTCGTCCTGCCTGCTGACCACTGTGCTGGGCTTACACTTCTGACACTGCCAGGGTACCCAACTTGTGGTTCTGTGGTTGTTTATGAGGTCCAAAGAAGTTTTCACACAACCCAAATTACAAATTTAACTGTTCCCCTTTCCACAACCCACCACCATTGGCTCTTGCCAACCACGTGACTTAAGTGATGTCAATTTCTTTTTTTTTTTTTTTTTTAAACTTTCTGAGCTATGCCCTTCCTGCCCTCCACCTGCCCTCCCCCAGGCTGTGTAAGAAAACAGTTGAGCAGGGCTTAGAAGAGAGGGGCTGTGAAGGAAAAAAAAAAAAGCACAACAAACAAACAACAAACAGAAATCCCCTGCCTCAGTCTTTCCTTGATGTCTCTCTGTTCTTTGCAGATTTAGTGGTGTTCAGATCCTGTTGTTATTTGTGGTTTGAGGAACAACTGATGATTTAGATAAAGATTGCCTTGCTGTTTATCCAACAGCAATTCTACGTTGGCACCAACTCGCTGCCGAGCCCGGATGCGGCTCTCGTGGCTTAAACGCTGGGCACCAGCTCGGTAGAGCTGGGTTCTTGGTAAAAGCAAGTAGGACTGAGGAGGAGGAAAGTCGATGAAGAGCCCATTTCTGTGAGTGGCTGACCCTGAGAGGGCCAGGCTAGCAAGTTACTGACATTCCAAAGCTTGGGGAAATCTAAGATGTTTTTTAACTGTGGGATGAACAGACCCTTCTAATCGAAACCCAATCGACGTACTTGGTGGCTTTCTTCCCCCTTGGTGGACAGACTTTTGGTAAGCAGAGGAAACCGGGGTGAGCTCTCCACACTGGCACCAACTCCCACACTCGTATTAGGAAGTTTTGAGGAAAGCAGAGAAGGAGAATTTCCTCACAGGGCAGCGCCACAGCCTGTGTGTAGCTGGCTGCTTATTTATTGCTTGTACCTATAAGGGCTGCCGATAGCCTTTCTCTGCTTGCCTCAAAGAAATGGTCCAGCTCACACTTCTAGGGAAAATTGCTCTTTGACTCCATGAGCAGCAACCCAACAAACCTACCTCCTCCCAGTCACCTGAGGGGAATATTATGCAGCCCTTCTGCCTCCGGCAGTCACATTTTCTGGGGGTGGGCAATAAAGAGAAGATGAGTCCACGGGTGTGAGCTATTCTGTTCACCTCTACCCATTTACCTCCCCAGTTTCTCTGTTTTCCTTGCTGACAAGTGAGGTCTTCCTCTCTCTGTAATCCCCAGGTGAGGCCTGCCTCTCTCTTCTTGCTTGGCTCTTCCTTTCCCTCTGTCCAAATCCCCTCAATTTCAAGGTTCGTCCGGATGAGAAGCTGTACCTTGAGTAGCGTAGGTCCAAGTGCCAGCCCTGGAGCCCAAGCCCCAGGCATGCAAGGTGCATCTCTAAGTCTGAACCCCTGAGGAAACTCTCATTTGGTGTTGATGGAGCTAATTTTGCACACGCAGGGGCTCTGGGGTATTAATGACACAGGTCTCTCTAAAGGACCAGACTCCCATTGTACCTGATCCTGCTTTGATCAGGGCGAGAATTAGAAACCCAGGGATTCTTTCTCTCAGGCTCTCTGAGCAGTTAGCAGCAAATGCCCACACTTGGCTCACACTCGAGAAAACAGTGGCCTGTACGTCTTTTATGAACCTTATTAATATCTAAACATGACGTGCGCTTTCACGTGCCCTTCTCGATTCAAATCCCTTGTTAATATAATCCCCATTATTCAAATCCCTTGTTAATATGATCCTCATTCTGTCTCTGCGTTGCTGCGTCTAAACAAATTCCAGCCCGGCACTGTCGTCGTCCCCCTCCCCCGCCCCCCAAGTAGAATCTCCAGTCAGGTCGTGCTCTGTTCCGCGACTTCTAAGCCATGGGGAAGCTCCCAGGATCCAAGCCCACAGCTGCAGCTTCTTGAAGGTGACTCACTTCCCAAGAGCGAGACACTCAAGTGTTCATGCACATTAATCCTGTAGTCATTTCACTTCAGAAACCCCCAGATGCTTTTAGCCTTAGGCGTGCCCACGAGGATGGTTTAGATGCCCAGAGTGTCTCTGCCTTTGGGGGTCTTCATAGGGCAAGGCGGATGGGTAGGTAAGAGCTTTCAGGATAGGCTTCTGGTCCACTTCTGGTCTGCAGGTCTCACCATAGGCTGTCATCTCTGGGCCCTGGCTACAGCGAGGCAGCAGGGGGCAGAATACAAAGGCGTGAGTCCTTGGCCAGCCCCGTGATGACAGTCACACGGAAGCCCAAGCAAGACTTCATGGCTCACCAAGACGGCAGCCGTTAAAGCTTCTCTCTAAGACCATGACAGCTAGGAGAGACTCAGGTGGCTGCCAGCAAACTGCTTTTTTACACTTCCTTGAGAGCTCAAAGACAAAATAGACGCGTCTGTCACCGCCGAACTGCCTAAAGAAATACTTAATCCCATCTTAGGCAGAACTGTTGAAGATTCTTTAAGTTCTTGGGCGGACCCACCCCGCCAGCCTCGTTCCTGCTGCTGACTCAGACCCCAGGCTGCTGGCCTGGGAACCATACTGGGGCTGCTGCAGGGGACTGTGGCTCTGCCAAAGAACGCCGCAGAAATCTTCATACTCCGGTTGGCAAAGTTACCGAGATGCCACTCTCCAGGGCGGGGTGGGGAAACGCTCAGGTGTCTTTGTTAATGGCCCCTATAAAAATACCAGGGAAGGTTGAAAGCTATAGAGTTGCATAACCCAGTAATTAATGTGGAGAGCTCTGCGCGCAACCCCATCCAATTAAAACACTCTCTCTCTCCGGTTAGGGTTTTCATCGTAGGGTAACTTTGTGCTTTCTCTGAAGTCTACATGTAGATGCGCAGATCCTCTGGACAGAAAGCATGGGTACGGATGGATGTCCTCAAACTAGACTGAATCAAAAGTCCTCAGATGATAACACTGTTAAGACGCCAAGTCATTTCTATAGAGTGTGGGTTGTGCATGTGTGTGTGTGTGTGTGTGTGTGTGTGTGTGTGTGTGTGTGTACATGAGTGTCTGTGCTCACAGGAGTGCCCAGCATGAGGAAGCCAAAGGTCTTTCTCAAGTGTTAGCCATTTCGTTTTCCCTTTTAAAGACAGGGGCCTTCAGTGGCCTGGGGCTCGGGCCTGGGGCTCACTCATTAGGCTAGACTGGCCAGTGAGCCTGAGAGATACCCCCTGTTCCTGCCTTCTCAGTGCTAAGATTCTAAGTGTAGACCCTTCAAGGTGGATTCTAGGGATCAAACTTGCGCCCTGTGAGGTCCACACTTTGCTCACTGAGCTCTCTCCAGACCCCGCACAGATTTTTCTCTTTGTTGTTATATCTTTGCTCTGCAACAGAGGCAGGAGCTGTTAAATGTGTTACACCAGCAGCGAGCTCGGGGATTTATAACTGACGCACAGACATCAAAGCTCTGTGGACTGAACAGAACTTGCTCTAGGTAGCTCTGACAGCTAAACTGACTGGAGAACCCGAGGCTTCTTCCTGTTTGTTAACAGCTTTCCTATCTGGACATTTACAGCGCATGGTGTGTGTGTGTGTGTGTGTGTGTGTGTGTGTGTGTGTGTGTGTGTGTGTGCATTCGGTATGTATGTTTGTGTTTGTGCATGTGTTTGTGGTATGGGGGTTTGTGCATGCATGGGGGAGGTGGGGGATGTGGCGTGTACATGTGTACGTGTGTGCATACATATGTATCTGTGTGTATGTGTTGTGGGGTTTGTGTGTGTGTGTGTGTGTGTGTGTGTGTGTGTGTACAGTCCTGGAGTTTTCCTCATTTGGGTAAAAATCAAAAGTGTAAATTTTAGTCCCTAGAAGACAATTTGTTAGCCAAGAGGGTTTTTAATATTCATTTCCAAGATCTTCCTAGATGATAATATGTGTACTCTGGGAAAACAGGAAATAGAAAGAAAAGATGGAAGGAAGGAAGGAAGGAAGGAAGGAAGGAAGGAAGGAAGGAAGGGAGGGAGGGAGGGACAGAGGGAGGGACGGAGGGAGGGAGGAGGGAGGAGGGAGCAGGGAGCAGGGAGCAGGGAGCAGAGAAAGGAGCGAGGCACTGAAACCAAGTCCTTAAAAGAACACTGTCTAAAGACCTGACAGCCATCTAGTGACATGTTTATAGTGAAGAGTTTGAGTCATTTTGCTGTAATCCACAGAGACCCCAGAGTAGCAGCTATGACCGGTCTGGGAACTCGCCAGGAATCAAAGTCTTGGCTCCGTCCTCAGTCTCCTGGGTCGGAATCAGTCACAGTCCAGGCCCCCGACTCCTGTGCACACTGAAGCTGGGGGAGACTCCTGAGAGCGAGGGAGTAGCCTCACTCAGCTATTCCAGCATTTGGAAAGAAAAGGAAGGAGGAAGGCCACCGTCTGGCCCTGTGACATCCCCCCCACCCACAGCGACTGAGGCAGCCAGCCTTCCATCCTGCCGCCCTGGCAGAAGCTCTAAGTCCTGAGAGTTTCCGCACAGCAGCCAGGACTCTCGGTTTCACCGAGTTTGTAGCTCTGGATGTGTGTGGAATGCTGTGTGCTGTACCGGACAGTCACCATGAGTCCTAACAGCAGGTGCCTGCAGGTGGCCTTGGCGTTCCCCCCTCCAGGCCGGCCCAACCCCTAGGTCCTTCCCATGTTCTGTAGTCACGACCACCCTGAGGCCATCCTCTGACCTTCAGAGGAAGGGCTCACCTCCTTTGTCCGTATCTCCACAGCTTCCTCATCCTTCTTGTGCCAGATGCTCTATTTCCACGGGTACCCAGGAGGCTGGTCACTGACTACTGGAGCATCTGAATCACTTCAGACCTGCCTCAGGCCACAGAACTTGTTTGGGGTAGCTCTCCGTACAGACCGTTTGCCTTTCTGTTCTTGCTGCCACTTGCTACCAGGAGGGCAAAACTGGGCAACCCGAACCCACTTTGGTAGAAATGTACCGTGTTCACTGTTTGGTCAAACAATGGAGACAGTCTGGTAGTTAGTACTCCTCTTCCCAGCCCAATGTTGGGGCTGATTGTGTCATGCAAAGATCGCTAAGGGAAATGCAAGTTTCTGTGAGAGAAGCCAGAGTTCACTGGGTCAGAAGGCTCCATGTCTGAGCTGGTGTTCAGCGAGCACTTGGTCCTGAGGACTTTGGACTTTTATTGTGAGTGTTGCCTCTTTTCCTGCTTCTCTGTCAGTCAAATGCACAGCCTCCCACAGGGCAAAGCATAAAGCCACCTTTATCACTGGGGTGCCATGGGGATCAGTAACTGTTCGGACTATGCAAAATGGTTTTGAATGAACTAAGAGAGAGAATTGTGGTTGGGCATTTCAATATGGAAACAGCCAACACGTGAATTTTAATATGGACACGAGCCAAGTATCATACAGGCATGGTGCCAGGAACAGAGAGGTTGGAGCTGAAAACAGCCTTTGTAGTTGATGCTAGAGAAATTTCAAGTGTTGATCACTTTGTATACGTGTGTGTGTGGTTGTGTTGGTAGTGTGTGTATATGTGCGTGGTTGTGTGTATGTAGTTGATTGATTGTGTGTGTGGTTGTGTGTATATGTGTGTGTGTATAGTTGTGTGTATGTGTGAGTATGTGGTTTTGTGTGTGTGTGGTTTTGTGTGTGTGGTCTTTTGTGTGTGTTGTATGTATGGTTGTTTGTGTGTGGCTGTGTAGTATTGTGTATATGTGTGTGTTGTGTGTGTGGTTGTATGTGTGTGGTCTTTTGTGTGTGGTTGTGTATGGTTGCATGTGTGTGTTTGTGTGGTATTGTGTATATGTGTGTGATTGTGTAATTGTGTGTGTGGTTGTATATGTGTGTGTATGGTTGTGTGATTGTGTGTGGTTGTGTGTGTGGTTGTGTGTGTGGTTGTGTGTATATGAGTGTGTGTATAGTTGTGTGTATGTGTGAGTATGTGGTTTGTGTGTGTGTGTGTCTTTTGTGTGTGTTGTGTGTATGGTTGTTTGTGTGTGTGTGTGGTATGTGTATGTGTGTGTGTTGTGTGTGTGGTTGTGTGTGTGTGTGTGTGTGTTTGTGTGTGTGTGGGTGTGTGTGTGTGTGTGTGTGTGTGTGTGTGTGTGTGTCTGTGTGTGTGTGTCTGTGTGTGTGTGTGTGTGGTTGTGTATGTGTGTGTGTGTGCATGTGTGTGTATGTGTTTGCTTTCCACATTGTTTGAATCAGACTTCCTTTGTTGTTTGATGTTGGGTTTTATATTATTTTTATATGAGCACTGGGAATATATATTTACTCTGCTATACCTGGCTTTATATGAGTTCTGGAGATTCGAGCTCAGATCCTGATGTTTGCACAGAAAGCCTTTTACCCGCTGAACCATTGCCCCGACTCCAATTTGTCTTGACAGAGTCTCACTACATATCTAAGGCAAGGCTGACTTTGACCCACATCCTACCTACCTCTGCCTACTTGCTGAATTACAGAAGTGCAGCTCTAGGCCTGCGTTATCCGTTTTTGAGCCCCTTGCTTTGGTATGATATAACCTAGTCCTACATGTGCAGGCTAAAATTCTTTCAGAACCTTAAAATTTCAAAAATACATGAACTCCATTGAGAAACAAAACATTGTCAGTTAAAATGATGTGGTGTGTATTTCAGTTTCCTTCTTTTTGGGTTCCTTTCTCTTCCTGTGGACCATTTAGAAACTGGCTGTATTTCTGGAAAGAGCAGGCAGGAAGATCTGGTCCATGGTTCTGTTTCAGATTTCTCTCCCTCGGGTTCTTGGTTAGTAACAGCAGAGAAGGAAACTGAGGTATTACTTTGAAGCACATCTAAGTACCACATCCAACAGAGTGGCCCGGAGACTCTGTGCCTCCCTGTAGTCACACATTTACCCCCTTGTTCTGACTGGGCTTCAACACAAGCCTGGGCAAGTAGAGATTTGAGGTGGAATAGTGCCTGCCCTTTAGCGTATGCCCAGGTTAGTGCAGCAATGGGGAAGTCACACAGAAGACAGCCAGTTGTCCCAGTGATAGCATCTGCACTCAGCTGATCATCAGATGCTCAGTGAGCCCCACAACTACAGATCGGGAGGTGGGCGTGGCAGTGAGAGCCCAGTGTAGTACAGTGAGCATCTGCAGAGCTTGGGAGAACTGAGCTCAGTGTAAGGTCCAGAGAAAGCCAGGCAGGCTCAAACAAGCAGCCCAGCGGCTCCCCTTCCCCTCTCCTCTTGCCTTTCCAAGCATGAAGGCGTGAGGGTTCACTAAGCATGTGTTCCTGGTCTACCTAGGTTGTAGCACACACCAAAGTGGTGTTTCTTTCTGAGGCAGAGCAATATTCCACAGTATCTGAGACCCACACTTGTTTATTACGGGACGCACGAGCAGGGATGCCGTAGGAACAAAGAGCATACGCTCTCCCAGCCCACCCCATGGGTGCAATGCTGGTTCTAATACACTTGCCACTTTGGCGTCTGAGACTGTGATTTACTGGACACAGGACCTTTCTTATCTAGTCAAGCAGTGGAGAAACTGTCATTTCACATATCACAGAGGGGCGATAGGACAGTGTGGTCCCAATTCCTGGTGTTCATCGTAAGCCAAGGCTAGCCTCATCTAGGCAGTGAGACCTTATGTCTTCATCAAGGAAAACAACAGAAATGGCTACTGTAAAACAAATCCAAATAGCTTTTAGGGATGTAAAGGCCGGGTAAATCACAGCGAGCGATTTACCAGGTGCCCTCAGCAGCTCCTCCCTGGCAGTAATCGATCAAACTTAACTTGGGCAAGAAAGAGTTTCTCCAGCTTACAAGTCCTGATTGCAGCCCATCACGGGGGAATCCAGGACGGGAACTCAAGCAGGAGCACTGGAGGCCATGGGAGAAAGTTGTTTCTTGGCTTGCTTCTGGATCTGTGGTCAGATCTCTTTCTTTTGCACCCCAAGACCACCTGCCCAGGAATGACACCGCCCATAGTGAGCTAATCCACCCGCATTAATCAATAATCAAGAAAATACTCACTCAATGGCCCATGGGCCAATCTGATGAAGCTATTTCCTCAGCTGAGGTTGCTTTTTCCTAGGTGTGTTAAGTTGACAACCAAAATTAGCCATCGCAGTGTGCGTGAACAAATGCGGTACTCACATACCGTGGAATATTACTCTGCCTCAGAGGGAAATGCCAATTTGGTCTGTGCTATAACATAGGTGGACCTGGAAAACACATTTCATGAAATAAAACAGACATCAATCACCATTGTGGTTCCATGATACAAGGTACTTTAAATACTTTCTCTTACTTTAAAAATTTTGTGTGTGTGTGTGTGTGTGTGTGTGTGTGTGTGTGTGTGTGTGTGTGGTGTCTGACGAGGCCAAAAGTGTTTTGGATCTCCTGGAGCTGGAGTTACAGGTGACTGTGAGCTTCCCAATGTGTGTGGATGCTGGGATTCAAACTTGGGTCCTGTGGTAGAGCACCAATCACTTGTAACCACCGAGCCATCTCTTCAGCCCCTCAAGTTGGATCTTAATTAAAATATAACTTGAGTGAGTTTTTCCCTTATAGGAAATCTCCTGTAGCAAAGCTGGCTTCAGAAACCAACAAGACCCCCACACTCAGCCGCCCCCCCTCTGGAGATCGGGGTACTGATTTCTGTCTTTACAACGTCCTTGCTTGGCACGAAAGTGCAACAAGCCCCAACTTCCCATAGTCCTTTAGCTCTCCCTCCACTCTTGGATGTCGCTCTGTAGACTGGGCTGGCCTCAAACTCACAGGGAACCACCTGCCTCAGCCTCCCAAGTGCTGGGAGTACCGGCGAGCACCGCCATGCCCAGTGGCAGTCTTAAAGTTGGTTTACCACATGGAGAGCTCATCTGAGGAGGCAGTGGGGCTACGGTCACCCCAGCGATTGATCTTTGTTTCCTGCAGCGTCTTCATGTTCATGGGTGAAGACGATTTTCCTTGACTGGCAGTGGTCACCTGCTATCCGTTCTGCTTTGCAAGGAAGCCACCGTCTTCTTTTGGATCAGCCCAGTGCCTAACAGCAGCTTTCTAGGCTTCTGTCACCCAGGAACCATGGGGTTGGGCAGATTCAATGGCGTCACAAATGTATCCTTTTCAATTTTGCCAATGGAAGTGCAAACGAAGAAACCCAGTGATGAGCCCATGGCAGGAGCACTGAGACACTGTGCTCTGCCCAACTTGGGTCTGTATTGGCCTTGGATCCCTCAGGCACCTTCTCCTTAGGAAATGGGATGAGGGGATGGGGCAGCAGTGAGATTCTATGGGCAGAGTCCATACCCTCTGGGAACACCTCAGGATGCTTAATTAACCCCACTGACCACTGTAGCTGACTTTGGCTTATTCGAGTGGTTAGACTAAATGTACTGGAAAGAGTCACGGTAGTCACGTGACTCCACAGTATGGCCGCCAAGCCCTCACCTTAACGGAGTGCCGTATTTACTCTGAAGTTCAAATTTACCTTCACCAAGGATGCTCTCCTCTGATAGAAGGAGGTCAGGCTAGTGAGTTAGCAGGAAAGAAAAAGGCAAACACCACGACGGCAAAGTGTATCATTAATTTTGAATATTAGAGAGAGAAGGAAAAAGATCTATCTGTACATGGTTCCTGTGCTGCGTGAAACACGGAGGAGTAAAGGGTTTTTTGGGTTGGTTGTTTTTTTGTTTTTTGTCTTTTTTTCCCTGTTGATCCGAACTCAAACTTTACCAGGTAAAATGACAAGAACCTCTGTGTACCCGCTTGCCTGTATACGCAACATGTGCGTATGGCAGGATCCCCTGGAGACAGAAGTGGTTTGAGCTGCCTTATGTGGGTGCTGAGAATGGATCCAGGTCCCCTGTGTGAGTGAGTGTGTGTTTATCCACTGAGACATCTGTCCGGCCCCACTGGGTAATTTTTATTAAATTCATTTCACTCACGTCTCAACCTCTGCCCATGGTCAAGATGTGAGATTCCGGTGGGTGCGTGTGTCTCTTTAAAAGCAGGGAGCCTGAGGAGGGAGGCTCACATCCTGAGGGGCCATACTGTGGAGTCCCAGGACGTTCCATCTGTGTGGGCTGCTGTTGGTTCCCTCCTTCCCTTGTCCTGCACCCCTTTCCGGGGCCCTGGGGGATGTCAAACGCCAGCCTTACCTTGCGAGAGGCTTGCCCAGCTGTAAGAAACAATGGCAGAAGGGACCCTTGGCTTTGTCTTTTCCCGTGTTGGACTCACCTGCCTCTGGCCTGGGAGGACACATGCGTTATTGTTCGTCTCTGCTTCTCTCCAAAGGGGAGCCCAGGCGTGTTAATTACGGGGTGGCAGCTACGGTAGCTGCAAGTGGATGACAGCTGGGTGCAGGGCACGCTCTTGCAAGAAGAGTTTTGGGTTTCCATTGTGGTCCAGGCTGTAATCCCGGGCCTTCCATCTGCCCTAACTGTTGTTTTAGGTCAGGAACAATCGGCCAGGGCCGAAAACATAAACACCCCCCTGCGCTGGTTCTTATCATTTTCCTTTCATGTTGGCTTAGGAAATACACCTGAGAGAGCGAAGGCTCACAATGAACCCGGCAATTACCCACCACCGTGGGCAGGCAGCAAACGCTCAGAAACAAGAGCCCCAGGATGGGTGGCTGCTGGCTGCAGGCTCACCTCAGGGCCCTGCAGCCACATCAACACTGAAGACACAGCTCCCCCTCCTCTATCCTGATATCCTGAACAACTCAAGCTTCCTTCCAGCAACCAGAAATGGTTTGGAAGCTTCCCCTGATTTATGTTAAGCAAACAGCTACTAGTTCTGGCTAAGTGTGGTGCTGGGTGCCGGGATATCTAATATATCTATATTATAGTATATATAATTATATATTAAATTAATAAAGATGAGGTAGGGCTTAGCCAGTTGGCCATCTATGACGGTTAATCGCAAAAGCGTTAAAAGCAAAATTGGGTGCACAACCCCCTTCCCTCCCGGGTATGGCCTGGGAAGGAAAATCCCAGAGCAACATTGAAAATGGAGATGGACTCACAGTGAGGCTCTTGTGTGCCAGGCATCGTGTCAGCGAGGAAAGAAAAACAGACAAAAATAGTCCTTCGTCATTAAGTCCTGGAGCAAGAAGGTCATGACATGAGTGTGAACTCGGAAGGCACTGTACATGGGTTTGAACCCCAGCTCAGCCACCTCAGCTACCTACACTCTACCTGCCTTCAGGCTTAAGGACTGGGTGCTCGGCTTCCTTGTCTGCTGGGTGGGGAAGACACAACTGTGTCTTTGCAAGACTGCTGTGAAGTGGCAGTAATGGTATTCAGGAGTCCCCGAGGATCACAGTAGGACTAAGCTGGTTGATGCTTGAGAATCACTTAGAAAGATGCTTGGTACTAACCACGAACCAAGGACACAGTGACTCTCCTGGTGCGGCTTCTGTGCTGCTATTGAAAACTGACGGGGTTGAGGACTTAGCTCAGTGGTAGAGCTCTTGCCTAGCAAGTGCAAGGCCCTGGGTTCGGTCCTCAGCTCCGGAAAAACAAAACAAAACAAAATTTCTGCTATTGAAAACTGACAAACGTCCTACCCTGTGGTCTTTTCCATAAATGACGGAGAATGGAAAAGTACTTCCAAACCCATGAGGAGTCTGGGAAGACACGGCTTCATACTCCTGCTCCTGCTAACCAAGAGATAGTAAATTAGTTAAATGGTTTCAGTCACTTTCTACTTTGGGTCTCAGATATCAAGGGTGTTATTTCTTTACATCGTTCCCCCCGAGTATCATTAGAATACCAGTAACATGAACCATCAGTCAAAACATTTATATTCATTGCTACCTTAGTCAGAAATCACAATGGCCTTTTGGTGGTTAATCGATTGTTAATGGGAACTCTAATCGCCTCCCAGAGGAAACACAGCCCCGCCCAGGCCAGTGAGAGAACTGGGATTGAGTTAACTGAGGTGGGGAGATATACTATAAACATGAGCGGCATCACTGCATGGGATGGGGTCCACATCTGAATGGTCCCCATCACCATGGCCCATCACTGTACTGTGAAGTCTAAACAAATCCTTCCTTAAGTTCTCTTCGCCAGGTGTTTCACTACAGCAACAAGAGAAGTATCTGCTGCGGGCCTCAGTGGGTGGTAGGACTGAACACTCTAGAGACTCCTAGAGACTGACACCATGACATGCTTAAGGTGTCAGTGACCTGTCAATCAAGGGAAAAACCAGCCACTGGCATTGGGGTAGTTTGTGGTCATGGTCAAGTTGACCAGGATGGCACCATTGGCTTTAACCAATATCCAACAAGTCTGTTCCTCTCCACTGCTCTCAGCTAATGATTGATCTCTTGTGAGCTGGCTCACGAGTGTGCAAAGCATAGATGCTGTATGTGCTAAAAAGAAGGAAAGTGCCCCTGCCGACACCCTTACTAAATGATTGTGGATGCTCGGGCCATGTACTTTGTCCACTTACTTAATACACCTTGACTGATACCAAGCATGTGTTGGGCTCTGGGCTTGGTATGGGGGAAGAAGACAGATGAAGACAAATAGTTGAGAAATGAATGAGACAGGCTCTTGACCTCAGGGTGCTTATCCAATGAGAGGGAGACCCTGGGAAGAAGGCCACCGACATTCCACACATTTCCTTTGCTGGGCCAAGTACTGTTATGCTCTACTCTCCAGTTCAAATTTCACCGTCCCTACTAGAGTATTTTATGAGTTGGTATTGGCCTCATTCACTACCTTTATTTGGGTTGAAACTGCAATAAGCAGCCATTTTTACAGCACCTTTCTGGGCCGAACACAGGCTTTTGAAAAAAGTCCATCTCTCTTCTGAATATCGTTGTCTCTCTCCTACTGTAAAGGACTCCATGTTAGTTATCTAGACCCCAGGCATTTCTCTGTTTGGGACAAATCTCATGGCTCATCAAATTTCTTCTGGTTTTGATATCCCATAACTTTGTTGGAGGGGAATATGTGCTTTCTGTTCTTATGACAAATATTTTGGCTAAAATCAACTTAATGGTAGAAAAGGGTTTATTTTGGCTCACAGGATATAGCCCAATGTGCAGCAAAATCAGGAGAGGAACTGAAGCAAGATCCAGGGGTGGGCTTGATTGCTGTTGTACACAGCACCACCTCTGACCAAGGAACTTACCTCACAGCCAAATGAGGTGTGAGGAGACCATAGAGGATGCTGCTTGCTGCCTGGTTCACAGGCAGGCTTGTGCTCAGCTACCTTCCTTCAGTGGTTGAAGGCCACCTTCCTAGGGATGGTGCCACCCATAGTGGACTGGGCTCTCATACTTCAATTAACAGTCAAGAACACCCCATCCGACCCCAGATACGTTGCCAAGCCAGCCTAACCTAGGCAACTCACCAATTGAGATTCCTTTCTCAGATGACTCTAGACTGTGTAGAGTAGATAATTAAAGCTAATTGAGACAGGAGATAAAATTTTTTCCTGCAGTTTTCTTTCCCCCAAATATCTAGATGGTCAATGCTACAAGTACATTTTCGGTACACATTGTCTTCTCGCCATAACTTTACGTTGTAGTCATCTCTGCTATTCCATTCTCTTGTATTTGTGCATGTATACTGGGGACAGCAGCATGGGAGTAAAATTTCCTTAAACTTGATCATGTTTTCCAGGTTCCTGAGCATCTTAGATATCTGGTTATCAACTTATTCCAATTTTTTTTTAAGTCTTAATCTCTCTTAAACACTAGAACAAGTAAAATCAATTTTTTTTTTGTAGTCACAGAGATAACGAAATTTTGCATCTCTGCCCAAGGATGGGCCTACACTGACAGAAAAGACACAGAATGACAAGAACTTGTCTTCTAGCAATTTTTCTTTTACTCGAGGTGATCAGAAGAATAAAAGAGCCCTGTTGTTCTAGTTTGCTTTCTGTTGCTGGGATCAAGCATCATGGCCAAGAGCAACGTGGTAGAGGGAAAGTTTTATATGGTTTACAGGTCACAGGCATCAAGAGAAGCCAAGGCGGGAGCTGAAGATGGAAACCTGGAGGCAGAAACTGAAGCACAAACTGTGGAGGAAGGCTGTTTATTGGCTTGCTTCCCATGGTTTGCTCAGCCTGAATTCTTAGACAGAAGTTCAAGACCACCTGCCTAGGGGTCACGCCGCCCACAGTGGGCAAGGCCCTTCCACATTAATCATTGATTAAGACAATGCCCACAGACACGTTCACAGGTCAGTCTGGTGAAGGCAATTCCTTAATTGATCCTCTCTCTTCCCAGGTGACTCTAGCTCGTGTCAAGTTGAAGAAAAGCTAACCAGCATAATTTCCTCATGAATTTTTAGTTATTAAGTCAACAGTCTCTGAAAGAACAGTCCCTTTAAAAAGGAGAATAAGAAGTAGTCAATAAATGATGGGCAAGTGCCTGCTGGTGACTTCATCTACACTTGGATGAATTAAGTAAGAGTTTATTAATTACAGCCAGAGGTGATGCCATTAGCCCATAATACCAGTACCTGGGAGGTTGGGATAGGAGGATCAGAAGTTCAAGACCAGCCTTGGCTCCATACTCAGTTTGAGGCCAGCTTTGGCTACATGAAACCCTCTATTTAAAAACAAACAAACAAACAAACAAAAAGCACTCATTAGCAACAGTTGGGGTTGATTAGTTTATTAGACCTTTCATTAGAGGATCACCTGCCACGTTCCTGGCACCAAGTGTATTCTTATTCATGTTATCTTATATCATGTATGTGTATCTTATCTCATGCTCACAGGATCAGTTGTAGCCTGTGTCACAGTTTGAATGTAAAATGTCCATCCCAGGCTCCTGTGTGGAATGCGTGGCTCTCAGCTGCTGCCTCTCTACTGGGTGTGTTGTGGAAAACTGGAGGCAAAGCCTATACAAAGTGGCCACAGGTCCCCGGTTCTGTCTCCTGTCTCCATGCTCTATCCTTCAGGGATGAAGGACGAGCCCCTGTCACAAGCCCCATGCCAAATGATCACGGACTTTCTGAGACTGTGGGACAAATCAGCCATCAATCATCCCCTAAATTGTTTCTGATGGGGATACTGGTAGAGCAGTGAGGAAAGTCACCAACAGGCCCATTTTGCAGATGAGAAGACCAAGGTGCAAGCTCCACAGTTGGCAGAGTCACACTGGAAACATGGAGAGCCATGGCTCCCCACCCACACAGGCTGCCCCAAGCCCTCCATGGCTTACTACTCACCCACTCCACAATATGTCCTTCAGTTTCCATTCTAGTTTCTTAACCAGAGAACTGCCTGAGATAGGAAAGAGGGAAATCATCTCCCCAGGAATTCAAATTTCACACGCTCTGGGGCCATTTACTTGAGATGAATAGAACTATTTTCTTTAAAGTTCACAGGGTTCGTAGGAGTTAGTGCCCAGTTTTATGGTCTTTCGTCTGCATAGTACATATTATTTATAAGGTGTTCAATTATACTACAAAGTGGCCCTAGGTTCCCTTGGAGATGTAAAAAGCCTTGTGGAGGGATAATACAGCTTGGCTGTGTCTGGGCCTGCACTTCTCTCTGTCTTTATGAAAGGCAGGGTGCCTTTGGGTCACGTTAGATCTTATTCAATGGAAGGCAGTGTGACCTAACCACTCACTACAAAATGATTCTCAATGACAAACCTTTCCTGCCCCCAAACACCCTGGCCACTTCTTAGCCACTCACATTGTTAGTGCTGGCCACGTCTGACTGGCAGCTAGAAGTATCTTCTCTGACAATTTGTGGTATTTGGACTACAATGAGGTGAGCAATTGATACAGTGTTTTTAGCCGTAGGACTCTGACACATTTTTGTTGAGCATCTTTCCGTCATCTGTTGCCACAATCCTGCTGCATTATACACGCACACACCAGCAGAAGGATCTTAGCATGCGCGTCAATGCTCTTGGGTCTGTGGGTCTGCCACCATGGCCCCAACAAGGGCCTCAGGAGTTTAAGGTCAGCTACAGGTTGGGTGAGCAGCTCTGCTGATGTTGGCTGAGATCTCCCATATGTTGAGATTGGTTGGTCTAGGAGGTTGAAGTCAGCATGAGTCTCTTTCCCGTGTCTTCTGATTCTTAAGAATGTTGGCCCAGGTCGGATCATGTAGAGGTTACAGGGAATGAGCAGATGTGAGTGTAGTTCTCCGGTTTGAAACAAGCTTGTGAGGGGTGGCCACCATTTCTGCTGCTTTCCTTCTTCGGCTAAAGAAGGTTTTAAGCCCAGCCTGGAGCAAAAAGTGCAGTGGTTCTCGACTTAGGAGTTGCATATCAGACATCCTATGTGTCACGTATTTACATTACAATCGATAAGAGTATCAAAATCACAGTTAGGAGAAGGAACGTAACAATTTTATAATCGTGGGCCAGAAGTGCACATCAGACCCCTGGAGCTAGACTTACAGGAAGTTGTGAGCAACCATGTGGGTGTCAAGAAATGAACTTAAGACCCCTGGAAGAGCAGCGATAGCTCTTAACCACTGGGCTATCTCTCCAGCCACTCCTTCTGCCCCCCACCTCCCCAATTTTCTTTTCTAAAAGATATAACCCTTGCCTGTGTACAGCCCTCAAAATCGCCTTAAATGTCAGTACACACAGAATGTACAAAAATGTCATTTCTAACCTGCAGTGTAGATTGGGGCCTTCCCCTTGGTATCCTCAGAACTCATGAGCTGCACGAAGTTCCACTAGGCGTTTGTTTACCCCCCTCCCCGCCACTCCCCAGTCTGAGGCGCAAGCGCATACAGTCCTTAAGTCGGATGGAGACAGGTTGGATTCAGCTAATTCATCCCATCCCTGTCTCGCGTAAAGAAGCAGGGGGTTAGAGAGTGGCCTTGGATGGAAGCTCCTTCCTGTGGACTTCCTCGGGTTCTCAGTCGTCAGAGCAAAATGGCTGATGGCTGCTTAGTTAGGGATCTGGGAATGACCGCGCAGGGCAATCTGGTGCAGATCTGGCCAACAGCAGCGGCTACGCGGTGGTGGAAAAGACAGTGCTATCCTGTTTTCATTAAGTGTATTTATAAACACACTGAACATGAAACATTTTCCCTTTCTTCACAGTGATGGATGATTATATATCTATGAAATGTTTTCATTTATTTGGCGCCAGGGTAATCAAAATCAGTTGAAACTGTCCCAGCGAAGGGAGAGAAAACAAGCCAGCCTGGGACAGCCCCGGCCGCTTCCCTCTTGCTCTTCTGGTAGGAACTGCCTGGCAGAGAGGGTCCCTCACAGGGAAGCAAGCTCTTGGGAGGGGTAATTGCTCCCAGCCCTGCTCGTGGCTGTAGTCCACCGAAGCTGCAGTAGGAAGAGCTTTCAAAGAGCTCGCCTGCCTTCTGGAAGCAGCGTGGGAGCGGCAGGGCCAGCCTGTGCGTGACTCTGTTTAGGCTGAGAGGGAGCTTCGTCCCAGAAAACCTTTGTGAATGAAACGGAGTGGGCTTTCATGTCTGCCCTGGCCCGTGTTCTGGGTCAGGCGCCCTGATCTCCAACATCCTGTTTAAACTGGTGTTTTCCACTACATACAGACAAAACTATTTCTATTCTGAGCGATTCGTGATTGCACAGAGACTAGCAACGGGGATTAGGTGGGGATGCAGGGCTGCCCTGCTGGGGAGAGACACAGAAAACAGACGCCCAGTCCTCTGCTTTTGATGTTTTTTTCCTTTCCTTTTTTCTTTTGGACAGCTACAGGACTTAGATCTGCGCTTTACAAGTTCAGCCTTCAGTTGAGAAGGCCACTGTTGTAGTGAGTTTATCCAGCCTAAACCACAGGATAACGCTCTTCGCTTCTGGTCCTCGTTCTGCCTTCTGGTTCCAACACCGACCTGTTTACAGGCCAGAGAACTAAAACCTCGGTGGGAGAAAGAAAAACAAAATGTCCCTGGCCATTACTCATCACCTTTAAGGGAATTAAGTTGACTGTCAGAGCAGGAAAAAAAAGACCTTCACCTTGTGGTCAGGTCCAAGAACTTGTTTAAGAGAACGGGAGGGGTTTCTCAGTGGTTTGTTACAGTAGAAATAGGCCACTAACACGGTGAGGGAGCCACTAGACAGACAATCCACCTGGCTTGTTTTCCTGAGAGCTTGAGCGAACTAGGTAGTCCTTTTCATTTTCTAGACTTCTAAGGAACAGGAAGGGTATAGAGCCAGACCGCTTCCTATTAAAAGGCAACAAAATTACGAGCATGTGCTTCCACCATTTTGACCATGTGGAACCAAGCGAGCAGTAATGGAGCATGGAAAACCAAGTAAAATAAATCCTCCTTATCAATAAATTAAAAACAATCTCAGTTCTTGAGGGTGACCTTTGAGGGCCTCCATTTTTTTTTAGTTCTAAGAAAATGGTAACTGTATCCCAGCACTGTAGATAGACCAGCGTTTCACTGTTCTTGGCTGAGTGGCCCCTCCTATGGGCTTTTAAGCTCAGACAGTGGAGTGGATGAGCTCTTCCTGATTTGACCTGCGTGATGCTGGAGCTCACAATGCACACTTGTAAGGATGCAACTGGAATAGAAATAGTAACATTCAAAGGTATCTGATACAAACAGCAGCTTCTTCTCTGGAGGGACCAAGGCGACTTCGGCCCCCGATTAAACAATGAGATTTCCCACTTCTTTCATTGCCACTTTTGTCTATCGACTTGGAAGTTGTCCAGTTTCTAAAAATAACCAAGGCTGTAAGTGATAGAAGGGTGTACGTTATTTAAAATTGTTTCTGGGGTGCTGGCACAGCTTTAGAAAGACAAACTGTATCAGCTTTCTCTAGATAAAAGAAACACTATGACCAAAAACAGCGTAGGGAGGATAGGGTTTAATTGGCTTATATTTCTATACCACATTAACTATCAGAGCAAGGCAGGCCAGGAACTCAAGGCAGGAACCCAGAGGCAGGCACGGAAACAGCAGCTGTGGAGGAAAGGTGCTTATCGGTTTGCTCAGCCCGGTTTCTTATTCGATCCAGGACCACATGCTCAGGGGTGGTGCCACCCTTTGTGGGATTGGTCCCCTGGTGGGCTAGCCCACACCAATGAATAATCAAGGAAATAGCCCAGGAACTTGCCTGCAAGCCCATCTAATGGAAGCATTTTTGTTCAGCTGACGTTCCCTCTTCCCGATAGCCCTAGCTTGTGTCAAGTTGGCAAAGCTTAATCAATACACAAATGTTAAGTATGGCAGGAAAAGAAATCTGTGTCCTCTATCAGTTTTTCATAATTAAAAACTAGCCACTGTAATTTAAAATATATTAGTAATAATTATAAAAGAATGTGAGAGAAAGATGCTTTGACCCAAAAAGATGGATTGAGTAATTTTCAAGATGGTGACCTTGACTTGGAACGTTTAGATTTTTCAATTAGTTGGTGTGAAACCTGGTACTTTACTAAGAGAGGAACTAATTAATTCAGTAACAGGCAGCAGGCCCAAGTTCCTCCCAGGGAGATAAGATGACATCACCTCAGAGTCTGAGGAGGCAGTATGCAAATGTACCTTCAAATCAGCCAATCACGTTGGTTGAGATATACTGAACATAGCCAATCGTGATCACCCATCCTCTTCAAAAACCCCATTATGTCAGCCTCCAGAAGAAGGCACGGTGAGCCAAGAGAGGGGCATCCAGCCAAGTCTTACACAAATCCCTATGATACATTTATCTCTGGATAAATAGATCATCTCACTGACTTCTATGGCAGAGAGATCCACGGAATGGTACAATGTCAGTGTCTTCCTGAGGAATGTATTTCTGCCACTATAGCCAAACTGACTTGTTTAATAGGAGCTTATATTATTTTTTCTTTTTCTTTTTATAGGCATTTCAGTCAGTTTCATTCAAATTTTATCTAAAGTGGGAGCATGTTCTTAGATGTTGAATACGAATTTTGAGGAAGACCCTTACTCAGAGTTTAGCTTTATCTACATTATTAACTCTCCTTTCTTTCTTTTTTTTTTTAACTCTCCTTTCTTGCCAGCGTGTTGGATTTCTTAAAAGTGAGGTGCCCTCATCCTTTCTTAGTGTTCCGCAGGCTCCATTTCCGTGTTTGGCTTCCCGCCCACACACTTCCTGTTCTCCCAAGCACCCCAGCACCTCTCATTTACACTACAGAAATTCCAGGTCTTCATGTAGGCCCAAGACCTCACACACTTATCCACCCAGCTACACTTAGCTGAGCCTTTATAATTAGTGAATGTCCTAGATATTTTTACCGCTACACTGAAGAACAACAGACTGGGTAGTTTACAAACAATGGGTGCCTACTTGGCTCAGAGTTCTGGAGGCTAGGAAGTCCAAGAGAAGGATGACGCTGGTGAAGGATTTGGGGACAGAAATAATGGAAGGCAGAAGGGCAAGGGAAATAGACCAAGAAAAGGCCAGACAGGCTTTTATGCCAGAACACTCTCAAAATAAGTAACAACATTGGCCAATTCCTGAGGACAAAGCCCATGAGGTAATGAGGCCAAACCACACATGAAGGCCACGCCCACGAACGAAAGCCACACCCATGCACGAAGGCCCTGCCTGCTCATGAAGGCCACTGAAGTCCTCTGACTATGTGCTGGGAACAGCACTGTTGGGGATTAACTTCCCAACACCTGAACTTGAGGGATACAATCAAACCATAGCATCCTTGTTCAAAACTCATTAAGAATGTCAAGATGGCGACTGAAGGGCCTTAAACCAAGGGTGAACATGGAGCTTGGGCGAGCCCTCAGGGCGCACCCTGGAGAAGCCAGAGCTGACTATACCAGTAACCATACTCTTACATGCATCCTTCGCAGGCACACAACCCAGGACGATCTTAGAGCACATGGACTCTTCTGCTTTTACTAAAAGCTCTTTTAACCCAACACCAACTGTTTATAACTCAGATATGAGTGCTTTCTTTCCTCTCTTGATCTGAATAAGGACCACCCCACCCCCATTTCCTGCAGTCTGAGTGACTGGTTCTAAGGCTGTGCTAATTATTTCCCTTATTATAAGTATACTATATAGAAAACTTTAAAAATAATGAGGAAGGAAAAAAAACTCATTACATACAAAATACCACAACTTAATGGTGAATACTGGTTTACTTTGCTTTCTGCTGGTGAGATAAAATGCTCTGGCCAAAAGCAACCAGCAGAGGAAAGGAATTTTTAGCTTTTACTTGCAGATCACAGCCCATTGCTGGGGGAAGTGAAGACAGGAACTAAGGCAGGAACCACAGAGGAAGGCTGCATCCTGGCATGACCAGTTTCTTGTACAGCACAGATCCATCCACCTGGCTAATATGGTACCGCCCACAGTGGGCATAGTGGACTGGGCTCTCTCATATCAGTCATGAGTCAAGACCCTCTCCTACAGACATGGAGATAGGCTAATCTGATCTCAGTTGAAATGCCCTCTTCTCAGGGGACTCTGGATTGACAAAAACTAACCAGCATACCTGTTAGTCAGATTTTTCTATGCACCCTTCTAAATTATATATGTAAGAATTTGTATAGGCTCTTGTGTACTTTTCAAATCTAAAGTAGGGTGACATGATCTTTTTTTTCACTTAGCAATAGCAACACACGCCATTTGTATGTTAAGAAATATCTGTAAAGTGTTCTGTCTACATAGCAA
Organism: Rattus rattus; assembly: GCF_011064425.1. Taxonomy (NCBI): domain Eukaryota; kingdom Metazoa; phylum Chordata; class Mammalia; order Rodentia; family Muridae; genus Rattus; species Rattus rattus. The sequence continues at coordinate 51,765,629 of NC_046157.1, read as the reverse complement.
TTGACATCATAATCTCTCATGGTTGGTTAAGAATTATAAGGGCGAGTGAGAGATGTTTAGAAGAAAAGAAAGACAATACAATCCGTGCTAATTGCTTTTGCTACTGTAATTTCTACAGCTTTCCATTAACCCAAAGCAAATGGGCATTCAAGCAAATGTGAAATCTGAACCCAGGTCCACACAAAGGCAGAGGTAGCCCAGGAACTGCAAGGACCTGGGACTTACAAATTCGTGCAGAGGAAAGGCCCCAGTGTCTGCACATCCTCCAGAGCCTTGGACACTGTAGGCTTGGCAGTTGTTCTGCTTTGGAGAGAGGGGAGCCAGAAGAGTTTATGAAAGAGAGAGTGGGGACTGAGACTTGCAGTGGTGTTGACAAGTGATGAACAGGGCAGCTTCTGAGCCAAGGAACTGTCACCGCGGAAACAATCCTCTTGCTAATGGCGAGCCTTTTGGTTGCAGTCAGTCAGTTCACACACTGGAAGAATCTGGCCAAGCTCTTCTTGCTTACGAGAGACAAATGCAGGGAGAGGGATTGGCTTCCATCTTCAGAAGCCCAGCGTTTTGAATTCCCTGGCCGTATGTCTCCAAGTGAGAATTCAGGTCAATTTTAGTGAAAAATTATACTTCTTAAAATTTTTTTTAACATAAACCACTTGTAAATTATTTCCCTGGTGTCAAGTACTTTACTCTTATGATATAGCCGCCTACTGTGGCTGGTTTGTGATAGAACATTACGAGCACAGACGCCTCATTCCCAGAGAGGATGGGACGTGTTCCTGGTATTTATATCAAATCAAAGAATTGCACAATGTGTTACAGCAGCTTACTGGGCCCCTATACTGGCTACAAAAGACTTCCTGGATATATACCACAAGAGGCTGCATCAAATGACCACCAACTTAGTGGTCTCCAACAACGAACGAAAGGTTATTCTTTCAATAGTATGGGAATCCTGAGGTCCACAATTAAGGTTGTATGCAGGGCTGTCCTTGTCTCTTCCTGGTTCCATTGCTTCAGGTGTCCTCTGGCTGTATCACTTCAGCGCCCGCCTCCATCTTCTCATGGTCTCCTCTGTGTTTGTTCTGTCTCCTCCTCTGTCCCTAACCAGGCCACTTGCCTGTAGAGAAAGTCTCCTGTGTACTGTATGGATGCAGCAGCTGTCAGTTAAAGCTGATTGGCTTGAAGCTGAGACAGGAAATAGAAGGCGGGACTTCCTATAGGCAGAAAGGATTCTGGGATAGAGTGGCACATGGGAGATTGGCACGGGAACATGGAGGAGACAGAAGCTAGGAGCTGAGCAGAAAAGATGTTCGTATATATATTTTGAGCATCAGAATTGTTATTCCAGGAGCTTTGGGAAAGGAGGAAACCCCCGCTTTTACTCTCGCCATTGGAGTTAGGGCTCACCTGGATATCCAGGGTGATCTCATCTCAAGATCATGAACTCTATAAAGACCGGGACTTAGTTAGCTGTAGTCATCAACTTGACACAGCCTGGAGACATCCGAGAAGACAATCTCAACTGAGAGACTTTTCAGGAATGGCTTGGGGGATGTGTGGACCGAGATTCTCTTGGTTGTTGATTGACATAGGAGGGCCCAGTCCACTCTGTCCTTGATTCTGGGCTTTGTTAAGGAAGTTGGGGGAAGCAAGCGGTCAATGAGTGGGACAGTAAGCATGTTCCTGCACAGTTTCTGTTGTCTTGGTGGGAGGTGATGCCCCGTGGAATACTAAGTGAGCGTGTTTTGAGTCCCTCAGTGAGGAACTGTGACCTATGAGTTTGAGCTAACATGAACTCTGTCATCCCGAGTCAATTTTGACCAGAGTGCTTTATCACAGAAAAGTAGGGGAAATTATAGCATCATCCCTAATAAGCCTGTTTTCATGGGTGTCAAGGCCTTTGAAGTAGACACATATTTTGGGGCGTACCACTATGACAGAATCTATGACAGAAGGATATTTAGCTGCTGGCATGTCCCTAGAAGGGACTTCTGAGTCCCTGTGGATAAACATGCTCCCCCTGCTTTCCTCTGAGTCCTTGTGGGTAGATGTGGTTAGCCTGCTTCCCTCTGGGTCTTCGTGGGTTAGACATGGGTCAGCCTGCTTTCCTCTGGGCCCTCATGGGTAGATGCGGTCAGCCCACTCTCCTCTGGGTCTTTGTGGGTAGATGTGAGTCAGCCTGCTTTCCTCTGGGTCCTCATGGGTAGACACGGTCAACCTATTTTCCTGGGTAAGGCTGTGGTAAGCAAGAAAGAAACTGGAGCTAAGGGCTGTCTGGGCTGAAAGGCAGTCAGGGCTGTGTCTCTCCAAATCTCTACGGCAAAATGGTGTTTGCGGGTGCTAAGAGTCGTTCAGACAGGAGAGGGAGAGGAAGCTGTGCTTGATGTGTAGTGCATGTGAGATGGCGACTACCCTAGCAGCTTCCTGTCTACAGATAGGATATGCCTAGATGACACAATTCCTGCTGACCCACCCCTGTCATGGTACCTGAGAAACAACTCAAGGGAAGAAGATCATGTGATACTAGAGAGGCGGGTGTCCCATCTCACTAAAGGGCAGGAGGCCCAGGAGAAGCGGGAGGTGGAAGGTGCTGTCTGTCTTTTTCTTTGTATCTGTTGGACCTCTCCAGAGAAACAAAACCATTAGGGACATACACATGTACATGCACACACACACACACACACACACACACACACACAAACTACACATTCATACATGCACACACATACACATACACTCACACACATACACAGACAGATACCTACACTACACACACACACATATAAACACATTTACATACATGTATTCATATATACATGTACACACACAGAGAACACATGCACACACTCTCTTCCACACACATGCACATACACACATGCACACACTCTCACAGACAAATGCACACACATTCGTGCATATACATGTGCACATACACTTTCTCACATACACATGCACACACACACAACATCTCTTTCACCTACACACACACACACACACACACACAGAGTTGAGACCTACTCTGGTGTGAAGCTGGAGGGAGCTGAGGTTGAATCAGTGTGGATTCTGTGGTGCAGTCTTGAGAGAATTCCTTCCTTGTGAGGAGGTTACCACACACTTTACACTTAAGGCTGCTGGATAGCACTACCATACTCACAGTCTCGAGGTAAATATTAGTCACATGCAAGTTATACCTTCACCATAACACCCAGCCAGACTGCATTGATGACACCTCAAGAGAGCTGCCACACAGACGTAGCAGCATGCATTGGACTGTCATTGAGATGTCTCTGGGCATCTGATAAGCGGCAGGACTGGGCTATGTTCTGCAGATCCAATTGTGGGCATGGGCTACCTGGCCTACACTGTTAGACTCTACAGTGGGTCGCTCAGCCAACCCAAGCCAGCATGGAGGTTAGAGTATCCTGAAGTGGTGGATGCTGTTGGTGAGTAGTGACTGAGGGCCCAGGAAGGCCCAGGATGGTCTTCTCAGATCGACACAAGAATTATGAGCCAGGGATGTGGGGAGACAGAGGAAGGAGGCAGAGGAAACTGATGAACTGAGAAAGTGCAGGAGACAGAAAAAGGAGGAATGATCCCTGAAGAGAGGCTCAGAGCCACAGACCACAAGGAGCCTAAGGAGTTGACATTGACTAGATGGAGGATATGGTCAGAGGAGTGGCCTTGGAACTGACCATCCCACACCTCCTCTGAGATGCTGAGGTCAGGGTCACTGCAGGCCACAGAGGGCTGCTGAGTTGGGGAACATGTGGTTAGACTTTCTGGGGATGATCACCCACATGAAATATTTTATACCCCACAGTCTTTGCTGCCCTTGACCTCAGGAAATCCTGCTCCTATGGTATCTCAGGAGCCCCTGTTCCATGGTACCTCAGACAAAGACATTCTCCTCCTCTTTAGCAGTCTCTTGCCTTTCATGGAGAAGATCAAAATTGGAATGAGTTACAATCGAACATTATTCATCCTTTCCATATTAAAGTGAACATGAGATCAAATTGTCAGTTTTCCCAAACTTTATGTCAGTTTGTATCAGATTACCATCTACATGCCAGGACACAGAGCTCATGCAGGTCCAAGTGGAAGGAATCTTCACACGGGGCCAAATCTATAATGTGAAGAAAAAGAGAGAAAAAAGAGAGGGAAAAAAATACCAAATGTAACCTAAGCAAAGTGTATTTGATCATGAATGCGCCCCCAGCTCTGGGCTGGGGGTGGGTGGGGGTGGGGTGAAGCGAGCTCAGTCTACATTGACTGTTGGTGTCCCTCATGTATCACCCTACACCCCCACCTCAAGCAATCAGACTTGTACCAAACCAGAGCATGCTCTGTGAGACGTGCCCCTCTCGGTTCCAATGTGTGTGTTCTGTGTGGAGTGGAATCTGTGTCTTTCTTATCCATTTACACTTAAACTGTCAGGATGTTGTCCAGGGATGCCTCTGTGACTCACAGATTTCCCCATCTTCCTTGCTTTCAATTTTAAAAAAGGAAATAAGACTTTGCGCAGTGCAGACTTGAAGCCACAATTCTATGTGATGAAGAAAAATATGGATCTGCTGTTTCCCTTTCTTTTCTGTTTCCTGAGCTTCAAAGAGGAGATTGCCAACTTAGCAAAAGCACAACTAACCAGAAGAATTTGTATCAACAGAATGGACCCAAGTAGCCATCTCCCAATCATATTACTCTCATAATACTCCACGGTAAGGGACAGGAATAGAGGTATTGCAGGGGTTAGGGGGCGAAGAAAAGGAAGAAAGGATGTTTTAAAGAGAAAAGGACAAGAAGAAAGGAGCAAAGGTCTGAAGGGTGGCTAGAGGGGAAGGCTGTGCAAGTGCGTGGCTGTCCGTGTACATGGGAGGTGAGAGAACTTGAGAGGGCGAGTGTGTCTTCCTTACTCTTTTTGGGACAGGGTCTCCCCTATCTTGGACTCCTCAAGTCAGCTATCCTGACTGGCAGTGAGCTTCTGAGATTCACCTGATTCACATCTCTGGAGCCAGGACTACAATACCACCATGTCCCCATTCCCCTCCCCCATGGGTTATGACCATCCAATGCAGGTCCTTGAGCTTGCAGAGCAAGCACTTAAGTGATGGAGTCATTTCTCCAGCCTGAGAATTAATAACAACTCTAATACATGGGAAATTCGTATACCCAGGTTGAAGGAGTGAACGGCATCCCTCTGGGGAACCGCTTGCAGTAGCCATCTTGTCTTTTCATCTACTCATTGACAAGAAACAAGAACGGATGCAGGCTCTTTGACAGTCCTCCTACCCAGAGTCTGGCCTGCATCCTGTCTGCTGGAGTCTATGTTGGCCCGTGACTGCTTTGATAAAAGTGGTTTTGTGCACGTGACGCTAAAGCAGTTTTGAATCTGACTTTCAAGTATACTGGCACCTTCACCATGGCCTTGAGCAACATGGAAACCAGTTAACAGCCCCATTGGGTCCTGAGATGAGGGCCAATGTCCAAGCACCATGCTGGAGCAAAGCCCACTCAGAATTGAAGACACCAAGACTACTTTTCTGTTTTCCCAGTCTTTTCTCTGGATCTCAGAAGCTGCTTTTCTGGAAAACCCTTGTTAATGTTAAAGTGTTTGCTGCAGCTCTGAAATGTTCAGATGAATCTTCAGAAGTTCGGTATCATTGCCAGCATCTATGAATATCTTGCTCACTCTTCTCTCTATCGTCTTGGACACTTACTGCCTTCTTAGAAGCTGTGTATGTCACAGATGGCATGATTTAAGAGAGATAATGCCCTTGGAATAAGGCCCGTATTGTCTGCCTGTCTATTTATCTATCAATCTACCAATCAATCAATCAATCAATCTATCTATCATCTATATGTATCTAATCTATCTAATCTATCATCTATCTATAATCTATCATCTATCATCTATTTATCATCAATTTATCATCGATCAATCATCTATCATCTCTCTATCATCCATCTATCAATCAAAATACCCATCTATCACCTATCTATATATATAAAATCATCTATTATCTATCTATCATCAATCTATCATCTACCAATCATCTATCATCTATCATCCATCAATCAATATATCTATCTAATCTATCATCTATCTATCTAATCTATCTAATTTATCTGTCATCTGTCTATAATCTACCTATCATCTATCATCTCTCTATCCATCCATCTATCAATATATCTATCTAATCTATCATCTATCACCTAATTCATCATCTATTGATCATCTAATTAGTTACTATTACCAATCTATCTCTATCATCTATTAGCTATCATCCATCATCTACTTATATCAATTTGTCTATCCATCATCTATTCATCCAACTCAAATCTCTACTGTGCCTTACATACATGTACTGTGTAGAAGCATTTATAAAGGCACAGTCATTTTGGCACATCTACTGACACACATTAATTAACAAGCTCTCATTTTAACTTCATTAAATGGATTAATTCCTTAAATGGATTAGCAGATTCAGTGATTTTAACTTTTCTAAATGCCTCTGCTTTGTCATTTGTTCATGGCCATTTTGAGCAGCATCGTGGACTGAATGTATGAAAACCACAGCACAAATCCCATCCCAGTTCACCCTCAGAACAACGCCTGGAAGCAGGCACTGTTTTCCCATTCTGTTGCTGAGGAAACAGCTGCTTGCAGAGGTCCAGGCACTGGCTCAGGGTTGCACACTTGGTGTTAGGCCTGTGGTCGGAGTCCAGAGTTGCCCGTGAGACCGCAGCCTGCAGCCTTATCTCCTGTATCCAGACTGATGAACAGGAATTTATTTGCTCATTGGACAAGACATCTTGGAAGTCCCCAGACATCCTCTGTGCCGAGTCGTTAGGAAAGGGCCAATAAAACCAAGTAAGGCCATTGTTCAGGTCTGTAAGGAGAGCATTTGATTTTATCAGTGAAATGGGATTCCTATGGAAATCGGTGTGGAGCTTCCTCAAAAAGTTAAAAGTAAGTCTACTGTGTGCTCCAGCTAGAACACTCTTGGGCATATATACCCAGAGGGCTCTGGGTCCTATCACAGAGATACCTCACTGTGATAGGCTCACTGATGGCCATTGCTGCTCTACTCACAATAGCCAGGAAACAGAAACGTCCTTACTTCCCTAAGGTTCCCGTCAGCATAGGCTGTATTATGGTGTGATAATCAATGATAGCACAGCTTCGGATTAAAGCAGGACCCATTCCTTGCCCTTGATGTGTCTTCCTCATGGCTTACAGTATCTTCTTCATGTCGCCATCACTTCTACTTTGGCACCAGAGCTGTCTGGCATATTAACAGTTACCGTGACAGAAGAAAAAGGGACACTGGATGTTTCAGATGGATCGGGACATGTGCCAACGGAAAGTGAGGCCCTTTACAAACATACCACACATTGGCTACAGCTGGGGAGTAGTCCCAGCTCAGAGAGCAAGGGCGGAAGAGACAGAAAATCCCACAACCATGGTGGTTGGGGCAAGTGGGAAGGACACCACAAGTGGCAATGTGGAGTGTGTGGACTTTGGAAATAGACAATGGCTATGCACAACCTATCAGTGTTGTGGGACTCGCCTGGGAAAGCCGTTACTCTACGGCTCCGTCAGTTCCTTCCCTCCAGACTCCCTGCGAGAGGAGCGGAGAGGTAACAGAAAGATGACCAAGTCCTGTAGTCTTTGGTTTTTCTACATTCACAGGCTTGGGTCTGCAGCTTTCCGCTGAGAGCATGAAGTGACCCAATCCTGCTGTCAAGAAGGAGAAAAGCCAGCCAGAAGGATGACGAGCGTGTGCACACGTGCGTTTGCACACAGCTCACATGCACACAACCCTGGTGAAAGCCACTAAAACGAGCTTCGCTTAGGGTCTGGTGTCTTGAGAAGGAAGAGCAGCTGGAAGGAACAGCCTGGCATACTCGGCTGGCCTTGTCACTCTCTCCTGTTCTATTCTCAGCAGGGAACAGGACAACAGCATCCGAGGGCAGGGTGTCTGAGCAGAGCTGTCTGTCTGTCTGTGCCTCGGGATGCAGTGATAGATGCTCAGATCTAAGGAGGTGTGGAGGCTCCAGCAAACATTCTGGAGGGAAAGGAAGCTCCGGAGCTGAGACCAGCTGTCCAATCTGCTTTTCTCCTGCAGATCTTGCTGAGAGGCAGACAAGACAGAGAAACCAGTTGCTTAAAATCTATAAAAATAGATGCAGAATTCCTATGCACTCATGATACTCGCTGAATGAGAAGGTAGATTAGTTCAGGGCCCACCAACTAGAGGAGAGGAGTTGACAAGTCAGGTGGGAGTTAAGGCGTCCCTCGGTATCTGCTACGGGCTGTTTCCGGGATCCCCTACAGATACTCAAGTCCACACGTGTTCAAGTCTCTCTGTAGAGCAGTGTAGTAGCTGCATGGTCCCTGCATACACACACACACACACACACACACACACACACACACACACACACACACACACCCATGCCATTTAACTCATCTTTAGGCTGCTTGTAAAAGTCATCATGTCAGTGCCTTGCAAATTGTTGTTCTACCGTGCTGCCGGGAAGACAGGAAGGGGAAGCCTATACTTGTTCTGCCTAGATACAATCATAGGCCTAGGTATAATCACCACAGAGACTCAAAATGCAACATGCTCAGATAAGGAGAGGGAAGAAATGGGGGGCAGTTGCAGCCTGTAGGCATGTCTACCTACACAAACTCCCACTTTCTCAGTTCAGAAAATTCAAGTATTGTTTTGGAGATTTGAGGTAGTTATAACAATCATCACTACCACCACCACCACCACCATCTATTTTTACAGAAATTCTCACTGTCTAGCCCAGATAAGCTTTAAATCACTATGTAGTCCAGACTGGCCTTGAACTCTTGCCTCAGTCTCTGACCATCGAGACATGCTGTTCAGAGGCTTCTTTTAGCCATCATCAGTTGGTTCTGAGATCCGAAACCCACAGATCGATGTTTGTGTGTGGAAATCAACACACTGATATGAACACAAGAGTCTGGTGTGCCCTCAGGAAGAGTGAAGTTAGGTGAACCACACAGTAAGATTTCAACGTTTATTATAAGACAGCAGGTTATATGCAAGCAGCACAAAGGTACACAGTGCAAGTCAGCACAGCGTCCTTCAGGAAAGTAGAAATAAGGACACAGGGATGGGGAGCAAAGGCTGCATCCAGGCAACAAAGGGCGGGCTGTCAAACACTCATCAAGGATGAACACAGAGCAGTGCGTTCAGTTCCACTCACTCTACACCACACACACAAGTTAGCTACGGCTGGGTAGTAGCTTTAATTATAGAAGGTAAAGGTCAAACTGCAAAAGCTCCAAAGAATGACGTAGATCATGTCTTCACTTCCGTGGGCAGAAGTACCCTAAGTATTCAGTAAACTATTATTAGCCCTACATCTGACAGAGGGCTAATATCAACAATATATAAAGAACTCAAGAAGTTAGACACCAGCAAACCAAATAACCCAATTAAAAATTCAGTATGGACCTAAACAGAGAATTCTCAACAGAGGAATCTCTAATGGACAAGAAGTACTTAAAGAAATGTTCAACATCTTTAGTCATCAGACAAATGCAAATCAAAATGACTCAGAGATTTCCACCTTATACCCTAAGATAAAAACTCAAGGGACAGCAAATGCTGGCATGGAGTTGGAGCAAGGGGGCTCTCCTGCATTGCTGGTAGGAATACAGCCACTCTGGAAATCGATTTGGCTGTTTCTCAGAAAACTGGGAAATAGTTCTACCTCAAGACCCAGCTATAAACCCAGCTACCGTACCACAAGGACACATGCTCCACTAGGTTCATAGCAGCCATATTTTTAATAGCCAGAAACTGGAAACCACCCAGATATCCCTCAACTGAAGAATGGATAAAGAAAATGTGGTTCATTTACACAATGGAATACTATTCAGCTACTAAAAACAAGGGCGTCATGAAATTTGCAGGCATATGGATGGAACTAAAAAATATTATCCTGAGTGAGGGACCCCAGACTCCAAAGGAAATGCATGGTATGGACTCATAAGTATATATTAGCTGTGAAGTATAGGATGCCCATAATACAGTCCACAGGCTCAAACGAGCTAAGTAACAAGGAGGGCTCAAGAGAGGAAGCTTGAATATCACTTAGAAGGAAAAATAAAGTAATCACTGGAAGTGGAGGGCGGGAACGGGATGGGAGAGAGGATAAGGAGGTAGATCAGGTGTAGGGAGAGCTGGGGAGCTAGGTCTGGGAGAGTGAACAGAAATCTGTGTGCAGGGTTGGAGGGAGACTTCTCAAGGACGTACCAGAGAGCTGGGATGAGGGAGGCTCCAGAGAGTCTGTGAGGATGACTCTAGCTAAGACTCCTAGCAGTGGGGGGTATAGAGCCTGAAGTGGCCACCTCCTGTAGCCAGGCAGGAGTCTCAGTGGAGGGATAAGAACTCCAACCCACCTACAGACCTTTAACTGGCATCTGTCCTGCCTAAGAAGTTCAAGGAGAAAGATGGAGCAGAGACTGAGGGAACAGACAACCAGTGACTCACCCAACTTGACATCCTATGGGCAAGGACCCATTCCTGACACTACTAATGATTCTCTGTTAAGCTTGCAGTCAGTAGCCTAGCATAACTGTCCTCTGAGAGGCTCCTCCCAGCAGCTGATAAAAACAGATGCAGAGACCCACAGCCAAATATTAGCTGGAGCTTGGGAAGTCCTGGGAAAAGTTGAACAATATTGAGGAACCAAGAGGGAATAGGGACGCTACAAAAAGACCATCAGAGTCAACTAATCTGGACTTTTGGGGTATCCCAGAGGTTGAACCATCAACCAAAGAGCATACATGAGTTGGACCTAGGTCCCTTGCACATGTGTAGCAGGTGTGCACCTTGGTCTACATGTGGCTCCCCCAACAAATGGAGTGGGAACTTGCCATGACTCTGTTGCCTGCCTGTGGACCCTGTTCTCCAAATTGGGATTCCCTGTCTGGCCTCAGTGGGAGAGGAGGTGCCTAGTCCTGCAGTGACTTGAGGTGCCAGGGTGGGTTGGCACCCAAGGGGGACCTCCTCCTTTTCAGAGAAGGGAAAAGGGGGATAGGGGAGAGGTTGTATAAGGGGGGACTGGGAGAAGAGGGGGGCTGCAATCGGGCTGCAAAGCAAATCAACAAATAAATAGGGAAGAATAAACTATTATTGAATTACATCATATTAAAAACGTCTGCTCATCACATCACATGACATCATAAATAGGTTAGACCTGTGTGTATGTGTGAGTGTGTGTGTACTCACATGTGCACATGTGTTTATGAGAACCAGAGCGAGATAGAGATGCAGAAAGAGGCAAAGAGACACAGAGCTTTGTGAGCATGCGTTTAACAAGGGGCTCATACTGGATCAGTAAGAAAAAGGCAACTCTAGAGAAAAAGGAGCAGACATAGTAAATACACAGTGAAAGGAAAAAGTGGCCCATAAGAAACACAAAGATGCTTCAGCCAAGTGAGGCCACATAAACTGACACAGAATGGTCCCACTCTCCCACCAGAGTGACCCAGTAAAATCCTCGCTGCCAACATTATCACAGCCAACAGATCAGTCACTTCTCTTGCTTCTGTGATGGAGTAGCTGACAGAGACCTCTTAAAGGAGGAAGGGCTGACTGACACTTTTAGTAGACAGGGATTAATTTAGTAGACACTTAATGCTGGGGACCATGAGATGGCAGGTGCATGAGGCAGCTTCTTCACACGCTGGGGTGTTTGGGCCAGAACTGGGGCTAAGCTATAATCCCAAAAGGCTTCCTGGTGCTCAGTGACTCACTTCCCCCAGTTTGACTCCATCTCTTAAAGTCACTTAAATGACTTCCCGAATGAGCAGCACAGTCTGAGGGCCCTGCGTCCAAATGCCCTAACCTGGTGTGGGGTAATTTCACATTTACACTATTACAGATGAGATGCTGTTTAAATTCTCAAGCTCCCCTATCACTGGGACACACACACACACACACACACACACACACACACACACACACACACACACACTAATAATACTGATTTGGAAAATATTTGAACATTTTACTGAAATCGAAGGGTGTATACATGCCCTCTGACTAGAAATTGAAGAAACCAAATGTATAAAAGAAGATGTTTATACACTGTTATATGACAAGACTTTTCCTGAGAAGATACAACATGCATGTCTACTGGCCCCAGATAGGGAACCCATGACAGACCAAAGTACAGATACCAACGAAGAAGTCCAGTTTGGTGAACCAATGAGTTTTATTGATTTACTTATAGGAATATGGGCAAGAGTTACTTACAGAAACAGAAATCATTGAAATATACAGATGCATCACCAAAGTCCAGTGCATCACGAGTGACAGCTCACAAAAGCTGAGAAGCTGGGGCACACGGCACTGACTGAGGGTGGCTCAACAGGTTGAAGACTGTCCTTTCTAAATGACTCAGTTGGTCTAAAGCTCTCCCAGGCAGCCCAGGTGGTTTCTGCTTCTTCTAAGAAGCAGGTCTGGTCTCACAATCTCGTTGGCAGCTTTGATCTTCTGGAAATGACTCTCAGCCGCCTTTATTGCTTCCTCTGACGGGGAGGGGTTTAGACAAGCTGGTCAATTTCAGGGACTTTCTGAAGCTATTTTGAATTGTTTACTCTCTGACTTTAAGAGCTTTCCTACAGGATGGAATGTTCCAGTCTTGAGGAAAATCATAACTGAAGTGCAGACATGAACAGTAAAGCCATATATAAGCATTATTATTAAGGATATACAAAACTCTTAGAAGCTTTATTCTTAATAGCCACAAGTGTTAAACAATAGTAGGATGGCTAAAGTGTGTGTTCACAGAATGAGATACCATGCAGTAAAATAAATGAGTAAATCAGTTGTTGGTACACAGAGGAACATCACAAGTTGAAAGTTGAGGGAACTCTATATCATCATCTTTATAAATTTTACCCATATCCCACTTAGTCCATGATGAGAGCGTGAACATATTTATGTACGTATGGGTATTGTATTAGTTACTTGATTTGTGGCTATGACAAAGTAGTCTGACAAAAGTAACTTAAGGGGGAAAGAGGTTATTTTGGCTCACAACTGGAGTGTATCCATCGGGGCAGAAAAGTCATGTGACCGGAACTAGAGGCAGCTGATCATCTGACATCCACAATCAAGAAGCAGAGAACAATGAATATCATGCTCAGTTCATGGTCTCCTCTTTGTATATATACTGGGACCTCAGCCTAGGAAATAGTGCCACCCACGGTAGGCAGGTCTTCTCACCTTAATTAAACTAATGAAGATAAAACTTTCCCCACCCTCCATAGGCATATGCAGAGGACCCATCTTCCAGGAGATTTTATATTTCATCGTATTTAGCATAAAAATTAAACATTGAAGGTAGCGAAGGAGAAATGGAGAGTTTGGGAAAGTGACAACATTTCCTTTTCTTATTTATGTGCTGGTTTATGAGTTTGGCCATCTTGTAATTAATCAAGTTTTACAAAACTGCATCTATATTTATATATCACTTCAATTAAAATGCTCATTAAAGACAATAAAATCCTATCAGGGAGTTTCGATGGATCACGGCCGAAGGTTCAATTTTCATAGTATTGCAAAGGATTCATTTTGCCCAACAGAAAATGGTCAGGTTGAAATTTAAATGTTCTCTGATTAAAAGTAATCACATGTCAGAATTAACATGCAGAATGCAAATGCTTGTGACTCCTTCATGCTTTTATTTTTACTTGGATTTCTGTCGCAAATAAACATAGAAACGAAAGAAAAAGTTCTGTAGGTTGAATCATGGAATTGAACCATTAAAGAATTTTAATTTTTTTCCTGAGTTTTCTTACAAAGTAAAATAATGAGGTTGGTTCTTTACAATTTGATCATCTTCCCATGGCCGAAGGACACGGCCTCATTTCACTCGGGCTCTTCTTTATTTAAAATGAACGGCGGGGCGGGAATTCATTGGCGATTCATCTCCCGTAAAATCTCCGCAAGGCACGCTGGGAAACATGACTCCCCTTCCTTCTGGTGATGAGCCAACTGTGCTGTGTGGGGCTGCTACCCTGGTTCCTGAGGCTCCCACATGGGGTAGAGACCAGGAGCTGGGATGCAGATGTGGGGACAGTGGCTCACGTGTGTTTTGCCCCTCATCTAAATGTTCTCTGGGCCTGAGGTGAGAAAATGAAGGACCTTTGGTTTCTGGTCAGCACTGGCAAAGCTGTGAAGGTGAGTTGTGCACTGGGGAGGCTCAGCTGCTGAAGTGTGACCTAAATTTTTATCACAAGAATCTATATAAAAGCATAGAGTTTAGAGGCCTGCCCTTGGGAGCCCACCACTGAGAGGCAGGGAAAGGACGATCCCTGGGGCTAACTGGTAACCGGTCTGGGAGACAGTTTCTCAATAAAAGTGGAGAACCTTTTTGGCGTGTCCAAGTCTGTCTTATGGCTGCCATGCATGCATATAAACCTATATACACACACACACACACACACACACACACACACACACACACACACACTCTCACACACACACACTCACACAAATACAGTCACAATACACACACATACATACTACACACATTCATACTCACACACAAACATACTCAAACACACACATACAAACACACACACTCACATAACATAGTATCACACACAGAAACACACACACACACACAGAAACATACACATACTCATACTCACGTAGAAACATACTCAAACACATACATACAAACACACACACAGGGTCATACATACTCACACAAATATACACAATCACACACAGAAACACACAATCTCACACACCCATACACTCATACTCATGCACAAACACACACATACAAACATACACTAACACGACACTCACATACATATACAATCACAATACAAAGAAGGAAAGTCATCATTAGACAACTCTGAGCTGAACGGTTGAAGATCTAGAGAAAGTCATGACTGGTACCCAATTTCCATGAATAGATCCTCAGGAAAGATGTAGAATGAGCCCAATCTGATGGCAGACACTTGAATTCTTAGCTCCCGAGGAAGCTGGTTCAGGATGATAGTGAGTTTCAGGTCAGCCTGGGCAATGTGGGGAGAAGTTATCTCAGAATAAAAAAATACTATAAGATCTTGGAGTTTGCTCAGTGCTAGGCCTTTTGCATGGAACACCCAAGGCTCTGGGTTCAATTCTAAGTATTGTAAAAATAAAAGTAGAAAGATGACATATTCAATTTTATATTTGTATTGACTTTAAAAGGCAGAAAATTAAAATTATGAAGAATAATATAGTGAAAACCTAGTTTCAATATGACAAATCTTTTTCTTAAAAGGTTCCACTGTTTCATAAAGCAGAACTTAAAATCTACCAACCCCTCTGAACTGCTTCCTGGTGTCCTTTGCCTGGAAAATCACTGGGGCTGCCTTGTGAGAGTAGAGGATATCCCAGAGCATGGGGGAGGGAGAGGGAGAACATAGGAAGTAGAAGAGCATGGAGAAGAGGAGGAGGGAGAGCATGGGAAGTGAAGGAGCATGGGAAAGAGGAGGAGGGAGAGCATGGGAAGTGAAGGAGCATGGGAAAGAGGAGGAGGGAGAGCATGGGAAGTGGAGGAGCATGGGAAAGAGGAGGAGGGAGAGCATGGGAAGTGGAGGAGCATGGGAAAGAGGAGGAGATGAGATGGAGGAGGAGGGAGTACATGGAGAACTATGTGGGGGGAAAGGAAGAGGAGGAAGAGGAGAAGGAAGAAGAAGAGGAGGAAGATTCCAGCTCATTATCCAAATCCAGGTGCACCAAGAGACCCCTGAGACTCCACTCCCTTGGTGTTCTCTGAGGTCATAGCCAGTGGCCACAATGGATGTGCAGATCTCAGCTTTTCTTAGAGTCCCATGTTCAGCTCCTACAGGGGATGATGTAACTGCAAACCGCCTATGTTCCTCACAAGATGAGGACACTAGGATGATCTGGGCTGAATTTTGAAATACTTCAGGCTCATTCTCTATGAATTTGAAATATCCTCTGACCAGTTAGGCCTTCCTCCCTACATATCCAATCCTCTACGTTTCAGCCCCCGCAATTGCCCATTTGTTCTCATCCCAGAGATGATTGATCCTCCTATCTGCCTCTGCTACTGACCATGTCCCTAGTAGTCTGCATGGCAGAGAAAAAATTCTTCCCTGAGCCCAGAGTTGGTTTTCCTCCTTTTCACTATTGCTAACTCCTGTGTTCTTTCTGCTTCACTGTTGAGTCTCAAGGCTGGGGGCTGTGGACACATAGCGGTAAGAGTCACAGCCAGGTTCCAAGGTGGGGTCTCGGGGTCTCACTGGAATTCTCTTTGCTCTGGTGCTGCTATATGGATTGGCGAACCAATGCTAATAAACAGAAAACAGTGTGGGAACTGTATCATCCTCTTTATCGTCCCTCATCAAGAGTGGGGGTGGATGGTTTCACCTCTGGTACAGCAGGTGGCTTCTGTCATCAAGGACCCAAGCCTTTCTATTCTTCCTCTCCGTGGTCTTTGACCTGCTGGATCAAAAACTAAAACTTCGGATTTATCACCTCATGATCACAAGATGGCTGACATAGCTCCCATGAGGCGCTCTCCTTGCAGCTCCATAAACAGGAAGGAAGGAGCAGATGTTTTTTGGTTTAGAAAGTGAATCCCACTCCCTCTGCTTCCCTCTTCCTCTCAGTATGGAGACCTAATTATATTCCTGTCTCTTGCAGATGATCGGTGAGGGAGAATAGGATCTCCACAGCTGGTGCAGATGTTTGTGTTGAGAACAGGACTGGTCTACTTTGAGAATGAAGAGAACTCTGTTCAATGTCTGCAACACAAGATGGGGAGGTGTTTTAGTTCGATTGCTGTTGTTGTGATGAGACTCTCTGACGAAGGGTCCTTCAGGAAGTCAAGGGTTCATTTTATCTTTTGTAGCAGGAATGGTGGGTGCCTCTATGTAAATGCACAGCCACAAACATATCTCCTGCAGGAGGACCTAATGGAGGACTGCCTGAGAGACCAAGGATTGCTGGTGCAGACAATGCCAGCCAATCAGAAACTGCTGTTTAGAAGAGATGCTTTCATGGGGCCAATGGGGCATGGGTGGAGGGCATTAAAGGAGCCTGCAGCAGTGCTCAGATGAGCTTGCTGCTCTGGGAGTCTGTGTCCTTGACTCCATGCCACCTCACCTGCAACCCATGAGGGCAGGTAGGGTCAGGCACTAAGTAGTCCAGGGCACAGGCAACAATTTTCATGCCACTGTCTGTCATCGAAGGATGTCAGTGTGTCTATGCCTAACTCTGACCGAGGAGCTCTTCTCCACCATCACAGGCTAGGAAGTAGGACAGGAGCCAGCAAGGAACCCAGAGCTCACGCTTCGCTTTCTTCCTCTCTTCTTTTCTCTTTTATTTCTGATTACTTTTTTATTTTATATGTATAAATGTTTCATCTGACTTGTATGTGCACAACTTGTATGCCTAGTGCCCCAGGGAGGCCTTAAGAGGGCATCAAATTCCCCGGAACTGGAGTTACAGATGTTTGTGAACCGCCATATTAGTGCTGGGAACTGAACTCAGGTCCTCTGCAAGAGCAGCAAGTGCGCTTAACCACTGAGCCATACCACCATCTCTCTAGCCTTCCTAGCCAGCTCTTCACACAGCCCAAGACCACCCTGTCCATTGTGGTCTGGGCCCTCCTACATCAACCAACAACCAAGACCACACATGCCATCCAGATATCCCCATAGGCCAACTCTGTCTGATAGGCTAATTTTATCTTGATAATTTACCAGTTAAGACCCCCTTCCCAGGTCACTCTAGGCTAGGTTAAGTCGACACTAAAACCAGGGCATGAAGAAACAGCTATGGGGTATGCAACCAGGGGCCCAGTCTAGGTACTCCGCTCTGAGAGAGCTGGTCTAACTTTAATAACCTTCTTTGCTCTTGACCGTGGCCTGAGGTAAGAAAAAAAGTGACTACTGTGTGCACCATGCATCCTGCGTGAAGCGATGAGCACATGACTCCACCAGTCCACGTATGTGTGAGTAGTTACATGAGCACCTTCATCCTTGATCAAGCAGACCTACCAGAACTTTCTCTTCATTTACCTCTTGGAAGGGAACACTTCAAGCTTCCTTGCGTACTGGTCATGTTTTTATCATCTTGTCTTGTCTATTTATAATTCTCCACTCTAGGCTTCCAGGAAGCCTGTCTCTATCATGTTCCTTTTTTCTGAGCAGGCTTCCTCTTGTCAGCCCCATTCCTTTCTTCCTCTCAGCCGTGTCCTCCGAGTTGCTGTGCCTACCACCGCTCTGTTTCTTCTTACTGCATTTTTGAATGAATTATTTTTCATACGATATATTTTGATTATATTTTCCCTTTTAGGACACCCAACTTTATGTTTTCTCTCTCTTTTCTGAAGAGGGGAACCCCAAAACAAAACCAAGCAGGAAACAGTCCTTTCAAACCACAAAAACTGAAAATCAAACAAATAAACAAGAAAACACCCAAATAGTTAAAAGACCAATAAGACAAAAAAATCCAAAGCAAACCAGTATGAAAAAAAAAAAAAAAACAAACCCAAAATACGACTGAGCTCATTTTGTGTTGGTCAGCCACTGCTGAGCATGGGACCTGCCCTGGAGTGTGGCTCTGTAACATGGCTGTTTATAAATGTGAGTTGGATGAGCTTTGGAAATCACTGTAAGTCAGATACAGATTCTGTTCATCCATCTTCAGGGTCAGGATGCTCCTTCACCCTGGCTTCCCTTTGCTGGACTGCAAGTTCACTCCTTCATGAAGCAAGGCTTTCTGGCACTCATGGCTTGGATTGGTAGGCAGGAGCTCCATTCCTATGTAATTTGGATAATCCAGCAGAAGAAAATATTTAGTGATAACATCGGAGGAATGTTAAGTTGCATCCAAGCAGAGACTTAACCCAGTTGGTCAATGGCTCTTCCAATAGAAGGAGTTTGGCGTGGCCCTTCCACCCTCACAGGGTGTAATGAGCTTGATGTTAAGACTTCTACCCTGCAGAGCTGAGGTTGGCAGACACGGCTTACTGAGTTAGAACACTGTGTAGAGAACATTGGACAGGCCCTGAGAACAAACGGGGAACTTCTTGGCTTTTCTTTCTTATTGGTCTGTCTCCCTCTTCCCCTCACATACACAGGAGCACACCTTACACATACCCCCACCTAAACACTCCTAAGTGTCCACACTAAGTGTGCCTTTTCTCTTCCTTGTGTAGAAATCAGATGGGTTTGGCCAACAGCTATGACGTCACCACTTCTACTCTCTTAGATTGGAATGTATGTGTCATAGAAAATCATATATTGAAATGTTTACCCCAAGATGATGGATTTTGGGGATTTGGCCTTTGGAGGTGAAATGAGCAGAGTCTTAATGTTCCTATAGGCATTGTTCACAGTGATATAACTTCCTCACACCAGGGAAAATATGCCATCGGTGAACCAGGAAACAGACTTCACCAGATGTCAAATCTATTGGCACACTGATATCGAACTTCCGGCTTCCAAAATTAGAGGAGATAAACTTTTATTGCTTATGAGTCACCTGTCCGTGGATTTTACTAAGGCAGCTGAGACATGATTCCTGAGACTGCAGCCTACCTGTGCTTCCTCTGAGAAGCTTTCTGGGTGTTACCAACAGAATCAATATTTCCCTTTTGTGAATTTGTCTAGGAACATGGACATGTGTTAGACTGGGAGATAAAGTATTTGCCATGCAAGCATGAACCCTGAATTTGACTCCCAGAATACACACACACACACACACACACACACACACACACACACACACATACACACACACACCAAGCAGGGTGATTCATGCTTTTAATCATAGTCCTGGGGAGGTAGAGGCAGGTGAGTGGCAAGGGACTAAGGCTCCCTGGCCAGAGACTATGTCTTCAAAAAATAACAAGATGTGGGCTGGAGAGATGGCTCAGTAGATAATTTGATTACTGTACATGCATGAAGACCAGAGTTTAATTTTTTTAAAACCCACACGAAAGGCAGACAGGTTTGGCGACCACTGTCATCCCAGGACTGGGGAAGTAAAACCAGGAGATCCCCAGAGCAGACTACTTAGCTAGACTAGCTAGAATTGGCATGTTCTGGGTTCAGTCTGGGCAGTGAGAACAATTGAGCACAAGCCATGTCAACTTAGGGTCTCAACATGTACTCACACAGGTGCACACATACTACATGCATGCCCACAAAAAGGTGAGGAGATCTATACCTAGTGTCTCTGACTTCTATATGCACCCCACACCATGTACAGGTATGATACACAGAACACACACGTGTGTGCATGCATGGCACACACACACACACACACACACACACACACAGAGAGAGAGAGAGAGAGAGAGAGAGAGAGAGAGAGAGAGAGAGAGAGAGAGAGGCATTTTAGAATTACTTCACATAAAACATGACTTGCTGTTGCCTGGGTGGCTCTAAGATCCAGGCAACAGTTTGTGAAGAATGGGGTCATGTCCATGTCTGGAACCTGTGTCACAGAGGACTTTTGGCACAGGCCTGCTGAGTAGCAGTCTCTCCGGAACGATGGACCTTTCACTCATAAGTGTTGTGGGTGAAAAGAGAGTTTAGAATCTCTGTCTGTCTGCTGATTATTATCTAACTTCTCAAGAAGTGTGTTGGATCACGTCTTCCCAACCACCCGAAACCAGTTGTTTCCATCCATCACAGGACCCTCCCTGTCCTACCGCGTTGCCGCATCCTGATTGCTACCCTCCAAACAGTCATACAAAATGGTTCGACTGAGAACTTCTGTGTTCTGGCAAACTGGTCCCCATCGTTATGACAAATATAACTCAGGAAAGCGTTATCAAACGTGCCTCTCTGCAGTCCTCCTCAACTGCTTCCGGTGATGCTCTCTGACCCATCCCAGTGCCTACCGAGGCCCCAGGATGGTGTTTGCTGACCCCTCAGACTCCAGTTATCACAGGATGCACTTGACACCCATCCATGCAGAGGCAAAGGGCCCCACGTGGCAGGCTGCCAGCCTAGGGGAGCCAGCATTGCTCTCGTTAGGAATGTGTAGGCCTGTCGTCTACACACTAGAGACAGCAGACCGCACTGGGCTCCTGTGGGGCCTATCCTGGCTTTAGTGCATCATACCCTCAAAGTGAACCTCTCTCTTTTGAAACAGCTTTAAAAGTGAAGCTTCTGGTGGCCAAGTCTATGAATACCTGAATAAGGCACACACAATTAGGCTGTCTTTGTTTTCCCCTACAGTTTTTCTTGCTGGGATAATCCACCTCATCATTTCTCAGCATCATGGTTGGTCTTTAGTCTGACCTGTTGCCAGGAGTTCACTGCTAAAGTAAAGGTCTCTCTCTCTCTCTCTCTCTCTCTCTCTCTCTCTCTCTCTCTCTCTCTCTCTCTCTGTGTGTGTGTGTGTATTTAAACATGCCATGGAACTGCTGTAGAAGTTAATGGATTCTATCCTTCAACCATGTGGGCTCTGGAGTTCTAACTCAAGCCACCGAGTGCCATGACTCAGGTGGCATGAGAGCCAGATCTCAGAGCAAGGGACTCTTAGGCACCGGATCAAGGGCAGCATCGATTACACCTAATGCCCCACCAAATGCCTCATTGCACTGCTTTCTTCCTGCCCACTGCCTCTTCCACTCTTGCCTTTACTCTTTCTGCCCTCATGCTCTCTTGTGAAACTCCACACCGGCCCCAACGAATTCCATGACACATCTCCTAGCTCATCTCCAGGCTGATGTCCCATGCACTCATCATTCCATTCACAGCATTGCATTCTGCCTTATGTTCACAGCATCATTTCAAGTTTAAAAAGTTCAAAAGTCGGGGTTGGGGATTTAGCTCAGTGGTAGGGCGCTTGCCTAGTAAGCGCAAGGCCCTGGGTTCGGTTCTCAGCTCCGAAAAAAAGAAAAAAAAAGTTCAAAGGTCCTCTCGGAAGCTAATGAGTTTTTCTTGTGTTTTCAGTAAGACTAGATGACCAAAGGGAAGTCTTTATGTTTGAGTCGCTGTCTCTTAGCTGTGTGGCCTTTAAGCATGTGGTAGGCACCCCAAAATGCTTTTTCTTTCAAAGACACTTTGACATCAATAATAAATCACCTGAGAAATTTCCAAGTGGTGTCAGGGAGATGGTTTAGTGGTAAAAGTACTTGCTGTCGATTGATGACCTGAGTTAAGGCTCCAGAGCCCACATAGTAGAAGGAGAGAATCAACTAACTTCCAAAGGGGTACCACACACACACACACACACACACACACACACACACACACACACACACACACTCCATAACAAAAGTTTAAGATCACGGCATTTCCCAAACCTAACCTTTGCCACCCAGTTTGGGAAGCGTTTGAATGCTGTGGAAACACAATGCAATGGGTTGCATATGGCTTGTCACCCCAGTTCTTGCATTGGAAACTTTGTCTCCAGTGTGGCAACCTGAGAGGTGTTGAGCCTTTAAGAACATCTGAATGAAAGGGGATTGATCCTTAAGGACAATGCCTTTAGAATAAAAGTGGGTGGTGCAGGACTCCAGATACTTCTTTTGTGAGGAAACAAGCCTGGCTGAGAAGTGGCTCTCTACCTTCCTCTCTGGTGACAAGATGGATCCCATTTCTCCAACTGTCATTCGGTCCTCAACAGAGGCCAAAGCAATGAGGTTGCCCAATGTTGGATGTTCACCCTCCAAACCTTTTCTCTTCACAAATTATTCATCCTTGTATAATTCTTTATAATCATGGAAATCAGACAAGCATAAGCCAGATCCAACCTATGGAGTGATGCTTCATAGCTATCAGGAGGTAGAGCACAGATCCACCACAAGCAGGATGGCCTCAGGGACTGACTTCTGTTTCCAGATTGTGACATCCCCTACAACCTTAGAGGATGTTACAGAGGAAGAGAGCTAGCTGAAATCCATGTGGAGTCTTTATATTGATCTTCCTCAAAAATTCAAATGAGTTTTGGCCACTAGTTCCTCCCCAGTGTGTGCAGAGGACAACTTCATGGTTATATCTAAGCTTCCTCATGCATGGTCCCATTGGACAGTTTAGAAGCTAGCAAAATAATTGATTTCTGATGTTATTTGGGAACTCATTAGAGAGTTTAAAACAACACTAGAAAAAATATACTGTAACATTTGGATTTCTGACTATTGATATCAATTGGTTCTACTGAGTGATACTTGTAGGTAGTGTATAGTAAGGATATGATGCACAGAGACAAGGGATCAAGTTTCCTGTACCAGGGAGCAGTGTTTTCCTACTGTTAATTTTGTATAAATTAGGTTAGAGAGACTACTTGTTACCTTAACTGTGTGGGTTAGGGTCTTAACTCCTTTTCTGTCGCCCTGATAAAATTCTTTGACAAAAGCAATTTGAAAGAGGAAGGGTTCATTGTAGCTCACAGTTGAGGGCACAGCCCATCATGGCAGAGAAGTCAAGGTGGTGGGGCCTTGACATTGTTTTTGTCATACTGGATTCACAGTTAGGAAGCAGTGCATGCCTGCTCAATTCCATTACCTGACTTACACAACCCAGGATCTCAAGTAGGGAATGGACCACCCACAGTTGGCAGGTCTTCCTAACTCACTCAACACAGTCAAGATAACCCCCACAGAATGCTGAGGATGTCCCAGGAGATTCTATCATGTTGACAGTTAATTCACCATCACAGTTACTGTTGCTTATCAGAGATTAAAATAGCCACAAGAACAGTTAAAGTCAGGAAAGATGAATCCCATTCATGGTCTCAGTCCCTAGTCCTTGGCTATCCTGATTCTGGACTGTTGTAAGACAGAATACCATGACCGCCAGAACATGTGGAAGGGGAGGCTGTTCACTCCAGGACAAACAGGAAGATCGACAAGGGTTAGACACACCCTAAGCGACCTATTTCTTCCAGACAGGCTTCATGTCCTCACAGCATCACCAGTTGGAAGTGAAGCATGCAAATAACACATGAGTCCGTAGGGCAGTACATTTAGTATTCACTCAGTAACAGAGTCGGCAATGACCCATCTACAAACCTGCTCATTTACCATTCACTTGGGTGATACGAGAGAGCATATCCAACCCTTTTGGGGCTTTCCAACAATCTCTCAGCAGGGCAGAAACATGCAATATTTCCTTTTCAACTTGGCAATCTAAAATCGTACAGGTTGTGTCGTATTTGCATGTATCTACTAGATATATGAAAACAAAAGCCTTTCGAATTATCTCTCAAGATGGTTTCCCCAGTTCAGTCAATGCCATTGGTTCCATGACCCTTGAGCCCTTATCAAAGATATCCAAACAGGGCGATAGAACCCAGCCTGCTCTTATGACTCTTCCAACAGACTCTATTCATTTTCCTGAATCAGCTGTTTTTAATTTTTATCTGAGTAATGTCTGAGCAGGAAGTGGAGCAGTCTCCATTCATCTGTTCACTCAGTCAGGATTCACAGAGCCTCCCATCAATGGTCTACTGGTGGGAAAATGACAGTACTTTCTTCACGGTAATCTTGAATCATAATTTCTGTTTCCTACTGATAATATTCCCTGTCTCTAGACATGAGGAGACTTCTAATTCCTAAGAACTCGAAACAATCAAATGCTGGCTGTGCAGAGAGGTTAGGATAACATCAGCAAGTAAGTAGGATTCTAGAATGTTCTTCTTCGCTATCTATAAATGTGATAGCAACAGATTATGATTGAAATATTTGGATCCGAGGCTAGGAAGGTTGCTGAACCATAAAGACATTTGTCACCTAGCCTGACAACTCGAGCTTGATCCTAAGGATCCTCATGACGGAAGGAGAGAACTGATTCCCTTGAGTGGTCTTCTGTCTGGCCCCTGCATTCCTGAAATGGTACATGTACTTCCACTGCAGATGTGCACATAAATAAATGCAATAAAAATCTTAAAAATAATCTACCACTATAAAAGAGAGAAAGAGAAAGGGGTAGTTTTACTGGGACAGTTTTACAGAGACAGGTTGGAGAGAGAACAAGCCAGGCACAGGTGACGACAGACAGGAGACAGAAGATCAGAACGGATTGCTAGAGCTACTTTGAGGCCAGGCAGAGCAATTCAGGAGAAACCCAAAGAAGCCAGATTGAGTCAGACAGATTGAAGAGGAGTTTGAGCTAAAACAGCCGAGTTGAACCAGCCAGCCAGAACTTAGAAAGAACTAGAAAGGGTGAGCTTATTCAGCAGTAAGTCTCAGCAACTGAAAACATTCTAGGCCTAGATTAGATTGTATGGAGCCCAGAAATTTCCAGAACTAGACCTGGGTTAGCAGACTGGGGCAGTAAGCCTCTGAGATGACAATTACTTCAGATGAATGAAAGTTACTATTAAATATGGGAAATGAAATACAGTCGTCACTAACTGCTTAATCGTAAACCTATGGCATCTATTGAAATTGAGGGTCAAGACAGACAAACCCAGTGACAGTGGGTAAGAAGCCTGGCTTGCTTGTGTGGAATGTGGCTAGCATGGAAATGGGCATGGAATGCAAGCTCCTAAATGTGAAGTCTATGTGTAGTCTCATAAAGATCTAATTGTACATTGATAAACAGGGGGAACAAGATTAGTTGAAAGACATTGGATTGTAGAAAACCACGAAATTAGGTCAACCTGTATACTCTCAAGATATTTTAACATCAGAATGGATCTCAGGAAGTGTGTTAAGTAGGGGACAAGGTTTCACGTATGAAAGACTATGGGTTCCACAGAAATTGATAACAATCCTTTTCAAGTAGGAGAAGCTCCCACAAGAGAGGCACAACTCAAGAAAGGAAGAGACACAGAGAGACAGCAACGCAGAGGATGCACAAAGCTGATCTCCTGCATGGGCACAGCTCAACAAATCAGCTGAAGGAGGACAAATTGGTCATTGGACTGGCAGACTGAGAACCTTGATGCAGAAATGGCCATTTGCTGAGGGGCAGATGATCAGTACTGCAGTCATGAAGGTTTATCACATCAACAGCCCTTCAACAGGACAGTTGAACTGTTAAGCTTGTGGACTGATATGTGTTTTTGTTGCAAAGAGTTAAAACTGTGTACAATTTTTGGCTTAGACAAAAAGTGGGGTCGGTGCTGTAGGATATTTGATTTCAAAAAGTAGAAGAAAAAGGAAAGAGGAGAAAGCAGTGCGGGGGTAAGGACTGCATTGTTGGGCTACACCCATTTGTCTATCAGCAGAGTAATTTTGTCTATCTACCTGTTCATCATCTATTATCATCCATTAGCTATATGTCATCATGTATCTGTCATCTACTATCTATCTATCTATCTATCTATCTATCTATCTATCTATCTATCTATCTATCTATCCATCCATCCATCTATCTTAGATATTGATCACCTATCTTCTGATCTCTCTATCTCTGGTCTATCAACCACCTTACCCCGAGGAACTCCTCACAGGGATTCAGCTGAGGCAGGAAAGATTTCCGCTCTACTTTATCCCAAGTCCTCAAGTGACTTCATGCTTAGACTACATCACCATGAGAAAATATGTGACAGCAACAAGTTATGTGAGGGAAGGTTATCTCAGCTCACATTTTCAAAGGGTCTTAGTCTATCCAGTGGGGGGAGTATGACAGAGCCCATGGTGACAGCATCATTTGGCGGAGGCCCCTACAGCACAGCAGATCTCAGAAGAGAGTTCCCTGGAACCCAGGGCTAGGTTCTCTCGAGTTATTTTACTCCGCCTGCCACACTCCACCTCCTGAAGCTCCACACGCTCCCCACTGAGTGACAGCTGGGGGTGAAACATGAGCCAGCGAGAGACACTTCGGACTCATACCATAGCCAGGACTGTGGTTTATCCTGAGCTAATGGTGACCATGTGGTTGTGGAGACAGCAAAAGATAGATGGGGCCTGTAGGTGCCTCATCTTATGACATTCTGTCTCGTAACTAACCTCTGTAATCATTGTTGTCCCTGTGACTCAAATCGGTCTTCTCTAGCCTGTGTGCATTTTTAGCATAGCTGCAGTTTAAGCTACAACACGTGGAGGTCTGCAGAGACATTAGGTTACTGCGGAACTATTTTCCCACTGGCTTGTTCTGTGAAAAATAAGTCTCTTCTATATGTAAGAGTGCACAAATGCGCCCAATGGTAGGATATAAAGTCAAAACATAGCGGCCTGTACGTTTAAGTTAACTAAGATGAAGGTATTTGCTTACTGTTTCTCCTGTGGTATCGTTAAATAATGAGTAACGTGCTATCAAAACCAGCCTCTTGTTTTAGGACTGTCCAAAAGTTTAACCTTAGAAATTAAAGTACTCATCCCCACACTTAGGCAAAGGAATGCTTGCTTATGTTTCATAATCCCAAGGAGAGCATGGTGTGGCTCCTCTCATCTCCGAGCATGCTGTCACGTGCGTGCTGAACATAGTCCAAAGCAAGAGAGAGCGCGATGGTTCATCACGGCAGGTGTGGTGGTTCATGTGTGTGATCTGAGCATGGTGGGGCTGAGGAAGGGGGACCAACTTGGGCCCTGCAGCAGGATCCATCTCAGTTTACGAATGGATACATGAACCTAGCAGGGGTGTTCAGCGCATGTGGCATGTGGAGTCGTCACTGAAGTACACGGACTGGACATTGTCATGCAAGAGAAAGAAACTCATGATCTCTCCGATGGGCAGAACAGTGTCACCTGGGATCATGGCCATCTCATCTTTGTGTTGACACAGATCACTCCACAAACTCCACTAAGCCACAGGTCTCCCCGCTCTGTGCTCCCTTTGAATCACCCCCATACGCCATCTCCTGTGGTCACTTGGAGCCTAGTCTCCATCTTCTTCCAATCTACCACAGCTACCTGGATCTTACTTCATTTTTATCTGTTCCAGCCACCTTCCCTTGCAGGTGTGTGACATTTTATTGATAATTCCCCAGTCTTCTTGTCATCTAGAGCTAGCAAAACACCACCTAGGAGCCCTGCCGTCATGGGCCCACGTGATGAACATCAGTGAGGTAATGATGAGGTAATCATTAAGGCTTTTTTAATCATCGCTCAGGAAACAGTCTTCTACAGCTTCATGGTGCCACTCTCCCATCTCATAGCTGCACGAAAGATGGCTGTCCAAAGCCACCAGGATCCTCTAAATTCTTGCCTCTAACTCTTACAGGTGCTAGTCAGACCTGGCCTGCCTCTCACAGGCGTGAGACCTGGCCTGCCTCTCACAGGCGTGAGTGGGTGCAGACCTGCCTCTCACTGCTGTCCCCATTTCTGCTGTCCACTGCCAACACACCAGGCACACTCTGCTGTGTTCCCACCACCTTCCTCTGGAACCTCTCCTTCAACCTTTCCCGTTCTCCCAGGTCTGATCAGCGCCCTCTTTACTCTGCCTCGACATCCCCTCCTCTGTTGATTGCTGCCTCCCCTTGAGACAGGCATATGTGGTTCAGGCTGGCTTCCAACTTGCTGAGCAACCCCAGAAAGACCTTGAACTGCTGATGCTCCTGCCCATGCCTCCCCCAGTGCTGGGATTCAGGTGTGCACCACTATGGTCAGTTAATGCAGTGTTGGGGATTGAGGCCAGGGCCTAATGCATGCTAGGCAAGCCCTCTAGCCTGTGAGCTACAGTCTCAGAGCGTATCCTTTTGCGTGGTCTGCTTGACCTTTGTTCCCCCTAGCATGTGAAATGCCCTTCACACGCTCCTCAGCTCATGGCGGTGTTTCCAAAGGTTATGGAAACTTGGGGAGGTGGGGTCTAGCTGGAGGAAGTGAGTCACTGTAGGGTGGTGTTTTGAGGCTTATAAACCTGCTCCACTTCCTGTCCCATATCTACTTCCTGCCCTGCTGAGATGTGAGGAGTCCCAACTGCTCAGTTTCATCACCGTGGAGCTGCCTGGACTGTACAGTGCTCTCCCCACTGTGATGGGTGGTATCCCTGAAACCCTGAGTCCAAACAAATCATCCCCCTGTTACATTGCTTTTACTACATATTCTGTCTTAGTGACAGAAAAGTGACTCATACAACCGTGGAGGCTCTGATGGCCCTCATCCTTTGACTGCTTCACTTTTATCTTATGGACCATTTTGAAGTTAGTCTTGTCTTCAACCTCTGTTCCCATGCATCCTTTAGTAGAGTCATCCCAAGTCTCATACCTGGACCAGTGCACCATTCTCCTCCTCTGCATCCCTGGACCAGTGCACCATCCTCCTCCTCTTCATCCCTGGACCAGTGCACCATCCTCCTCATCTGCATCCCTGGACCAGTGCACCCATCCTCCTCCTCTGCATCCCTGGACCAGTGCACCATCCTCCTCCTCTGCATCCCTGGACCAGTGCACCATCCTCCTCTTCTACATCCCTGGACAACTGCACCATCCTCCTCCTCTGCATCCCTGGACCAGTGAACCATCCTCCTCCTCTGCATCCCTGGACCACTGCACCCATTCTCCTCCTCTGCATCCCCTGACCAGTGCACCATCCTCCTCATCTGCATACCTGGACCAGTGCACCATCCTCCTCCTCTGCAACCCTGGACCACTGCACCCCTCTTCCTCTGCATCCTCCAGTGAACCATCTGCATCCCTGACCACTGCACCCATTCTCCTCCTCTGCATCCCTGACCAGTGCACCATCCTCCTCATCTGCATACCTGGACCAGTGCACCATCCTCCTCCTCTGCATCCCCGGACCACTGCACCCATCCTCCTCATCTGCATCCCTGGACCAGTGCACCCATCCTTCTCCTCTGCATCCCCGGACCACTGCACCCATCCTCCTCATCTGCATACCTGGACCAGTGCACCATCCTCCTCATCTGCATACCTGGACCAGTGCACCATCCTCCTCATCTGCATCCCTGGACCAGTGCACCCATCCTCCTCCTCTGCATACCTGGACCACTGCACCCATCCTCCTCCTCTGCATCCCGGACCACTGCACCCATCCTCCTCCTCTGCATCCCCGGACCACTGCACCCATCCTCCTCATCTGCATCCCTGGACCACTGCACCATCCTCCTCCTCTGCATCCCTGGACCACTGCACCATCCTCTTCTGCATCTGGACAGCTTCTGAAATACAATGTCCACGTTTGTGTCCTGAATGCCACAGCTCCCAGCTCCAGTTGGAACTCTACTCTGTCCAGCTTGCTTCGGAGGCTCAGAGATAAGAGTTACATTTCTCATCACTGTGAAAAAGATAACGAGGAGCAAAAAAAAAAATACTAAATGGGGATGTCATTGCTTCTCAACACTCCAAGAGATGGAGGTCAAGAGCTCTGGCCTGGTGCTGCTTGTCGTGGGGCTATATTTCTAAAGCCCAAAACTTTGTTCAGAGAAACTTATATCCTTTTCATAGCTAATGCCCCCAAGTATGTGTGTGTGTGTGTGTGTAGTTCAAGGTCAAGGTCACATGTCTTCTTTAGTAGCTCTTCCTTTTTTTTTCCTGTAGTTCTGAGACAGAGTTTCTCACTGAAGTCAGCCCTCATCACTAGGCTAGGCTGACTGGCCAGTGATCTGCCCATGCATCTGCAGCACCAAGGCTATGAACACAGGTCAGCACCCATAGCTCCAGAAGCTTTTAAGTGGGTGCTGAGGACCTGAGAGATGGAATTCTCCATTTCTCCTCACACTCCCAGTCTACACTTTCCGCTAGAGTGTGTCTCTCAACCCAAGGCCCCTAAGAGGTGTTTTCTGGGGAGTGTTTCCTGTGTGATATTTCCAAAATGTTGAACTCTAATCTTTAGAGACACAAGGTATGACGGACGCCTACTATCCAGACACATAACTGTGTGCTTTGCCCACTTTCCCTGTCTGGCCTGTCGATGCCTTAAGATTACGATCAGTTCCTTGAGCACACTCACTGCGTATAGAGGACAAGAGGCAAACATTAGATTGCCCGAGTCAAGCTGCTGTGGCTTCACTCTGTATCTCCCTCCCTTCCAGAGGCCCTCTCCTGTCTTTATCTCTTTTCTCGTTCTTCCTTTGTGGCTTTAGCATCGCCTGCAAGCCCTCCAAGAACAACGCTCTGTTTCTTACTCAACATTATGTCCATTGTCCTTCATGTTTATTTTTACTTTTTGGCACAGTGGTATTACCAGAGGATTTCATGTTTGGTCCCCTCTTTGCACACTTCCATTTCTCCTTCCCAGTCTGGATCCTTCTACTTCAGAGCCCCTCTGGAGCAGACCTGGTCTTTCATCTTCCAGCCTCGCATTCCACCATTCTTTGAAATTTCAGTTCTCTGACTTCTTCAAAGCTGGCCACAAACTCCTCCAGTCTCTTCACCGTTATCTGCAGCAGACGCCAGATCTACCTGCCCCTGTCTCTCCACAGCCCTGCTATTTGTTGGTTACAACAGATCCAAAGCAGCTGGTACGTAGCCTCCTCCAGAGGCTGTCCCCATGGCCACCCGACCTCTCCCAGCCTCTGTTTGATCTGTGCCTGGAACACATCACTGCTTCCCTGTGTGGACGGGTGGTCTTCAGCATGTTCCCTACTCAACCCCATGCTTTCGTCTTCCCATGCTCTTGCCTGCTTCCCTCCACTATAGCAGTCACCATTACCTTCTTTGTCCTTGGCTTTCACTGGTCCAGCCATTGGTCCTATTTCTTGAACAAGCATCTGCTATACCTTAGTGACTTAAACTCCAGTGAAGGTGATGAGTGCTGGTGACCTATCCTGTTGGTTGATTATAGCTGCGCTTAACACTGTGGTGTGTGACCATCTGCACCAACTCTGGCTCCTTGCAGACTATCCTTGGCCGAATTACTTTGCCTTAGACAATATTTTCTACACCTCTGAGTAAATTTCACCGATACTTATTTCTTTCATAGTTTGAAGGAAAAAGTCTTGATTATCTCTACTCTTTCTTCTTCAATTTTGAACGTTTTAAAATCTTCTATTTCTTTTCTCTCTCTCTCTCTCTCTTTTTTTTTTTTTTTTGGTTTTTCTTTTTTTTCAGAGCTGGGGACCGAACCCAGGGCCTTGTGCTTTCTAGGCAAGCGCTCTACCACTGAGCTAAATCCGCAACCCCAAATCTTCTATTTCTAACCAAGTCCATTACCATTGCTCTGAAAGATTATCCATTTCTTACTATTATTTGAGTATTAATATCATCAGCACGCCTTAGTAGGCTGTCTTCTTCACCCAATGTGCACGATCTCAAGGAAACTGCATTTCAATGTGAAATGAATAATCAAATTCTGAGAAGAAGATCAGGAACAGGATTACCAGTGTCAGTTGTCACCATGTGCTCAGTGAACACCAACCACCTGTATGTAATGTGCTGCGTTCCGTGCTTTATGTTTTAGACAGAGTGAAGAATGTTTGGCTCTTGACTTGAACCCATTGAGTCTGATTTTAAGGGTACTTATAAGTACTCACATGAGCAACATAAGTATTAAACCAGGACCCATGTACAACAGAGACAACTGGTCACCCATGGAACATCTCCTCTCTCTAGGCCTTTGACGGCAGTGCTCTTAAGTCGTCAAGGTTCAAAGCTACTTATATCTTGGGATAGGGGATCTTCCTTTCAACCCACACTTCCTCTTATTCTCTAGATGCTGGCCACCATTAAGTTACACACACTTGAGCTCTCTTTTTTTGGCAGGGGGAGGTAGTTCTGAGTCAAAGTCATAATCCTATTACCAGAAGATGCTCGGTATAAACCCAGTCATTGGCTTCACAATGAGAACAATGTTGTTACACATTGTACCTGGCTTTCTGAACATATGTCTTCAGGGTGTGTGTGTGTGTGTGTGTGTGTGTGTGTGTGTGTGTGTGTGAGAGAGAGAGAGAGAGAGAGAGAGAGAGAGATAGAGAGAGATCTGTATGCAAATGTTAACAGAAAAGTGTGTATTTATGTTTGTGTGTATGTTTTTGTGTGGGTCTCCATGTGTGTTTATGTGTGTAGTTTTTGTGTCTCCATGTGTCCATATGTGTGTGTGTGTGCATGCATAGTGCTCACTTTTCTAAGATCAACAATTGGTTTTCCATCTAATTCTACAAGTTCAATTGTGCTTAGTCCCACAGTGCCAGCTCCGTAGCCATCTACAGTTTGATCAAAACTAGAAAGGGTTCTCAGAGTACTGAGAGGCAGGCCCTGTGGGAGGGACCTGCTCAGATAAGGCAAGATCCCGACACTCAGAGGACCCTTGGTAACTCAATGTCAATAACAGCTACAAACAAGTCCTGACAGGGCTTCGAGAACACCCAGCCCCCGAGTACGAACTTGCCCACCCCAGTCTGAGAAATGTAGTTTTCTGACCACGGTCGAACACACAAACCTTCTGAGAGCAAGCAAAAGAGAGAGCAAGTCTTTCCCACCACCTGATCCTCATTAGGTGGCCGGCACTGCAAGCTGGCCTTCGCGCTGACATCAGTGGGGTCCAGCTGCTGGCAGATAAGTGGGAGCACATGGTCCCGGCCAGATAAGGCTCTGGTGGCCTGGAGTGGATGGGAGCAGCCAGGCTCTTGCAGGGGGGCCTCTGGGAAAAGCCCTGCTATCCTCAGCTTTGTTCACACTTGCTAACAACTTTCCTTGAATGGGGTTTTCAACATGTTTCTTCCTTTAGCCGAGCATTATCTGCCAGTTGTTCGTGTGGGTTATAGCCCTCACAGCAGCTTCCTGATGTTGTCAGCACAACAGGAAAGAGGCAAGAATTGAGAGTGATTTATGCGCCTGGGCTGACATGGCCTCAGCCCAGTGTGAGCCCAGCTCTGAGCATTAGACCTGTGCTAGCAGCCCCTGCGTTGGTAGAACAGAGAATGCGTCTTTCAGAGAGGCAAGGACCCATGTGGTGTCTCCAGGGAAAGATGAATAACAGTATAGGATGTCCTGTTGGCTCTCTGTGTGTGGCTAAGCTACCGAGAAAGGGTCTAAAAGTTTTGTGGGACACTGCCACCCCAGTCTATCTGCTCAAGTACATAGGCCTGAAAGACAGCCTCGTCTGTTGTTCCTTAGGGGTCATCCACATTGATTTTTAGACAAAATCTCCCATTGGCCTGAAACTCACCAAGCTGACTAGGCAAACGGATGGGAGGGAGGAGGAGCCTTCTTTGGCAAATCAATCTCTGGAGATCTCAATATCCATCACCTGAACACAGGGTGTGTCTGACCACCTGGAGAGAAGTGTGCCGGCTAAACCTCCTTCCACTCTGGAGGGGACGTTTAGTGACTCCTCACAGGAAACACAGAGGACAGGTCGTAGTCTAAGTACAGAACAAGGGTAACATGGAGTAGAAGTCACGCTCTCCTGATGGGTCTCATTCAAGGCCATGTATGACATGCGTGCTAAGAGCGAGCATTCAGCCAAGGAGTTAAAAGACCCTGCAGGGAACTGAAGGGAGAGCTTTCTGAGCAGGTTAAGCTGAGCCCCCAAAGAGTTCTTAGGATTTAAGAATATATAGTTCTTAGGAGGAGGCTCCGTCAGTAAAACATCATTACAGAAGCACAAGGACTGGTTCCCGTCATCATCACCCACATGCAAAGCTAGCTGTGGGTACCCGGTTGCAATCCCAGCATCAGGGAAGAGGGAGACGTGAGCAGCTTTGGGAGCCAAACTGAGAAAACTCTACGCCCCGGTGAGAGACCATGATTCAAAGACTGGGTAGATAACACCCTGCAGAGCAACACCAGGGGTTAACCTCCTGTTTCCACAGAAATGCACACACACACACACACACACACACACACACACACACACACGCACACACATGCACACACACACGCACATAAGCACACGAAGAGAGACGGAGACAGGGACAGAGAAAGAGAAAGCAAGAGAGAGATTTAATTTTATTTTAATGGTGATCTGTGCTCATTAGGGAACTTTAAAAAATTCAGAACAGAACAAAAGAGGAGAATGAAATTACCTAAAACCTCGTGGTGCTGAAGTAGCCACCATGAAGCTTCACTTTTGGGATCTGTTTTTAGTTCTCATCTGATCCCTAAGCAGCGGAACCGTCCATGCTCACGGAAGATTATACGTTACTAAAGACTTCTGTTTTGCTTTGGGACAGAATCCCACACACCCTTTGGCTGTTCTTGCCAATAGCCAAGGATTAATTTGTACTCCCGGCTCTCCCACCTCAACCTCTGGAGTGCAAGGCCTGCAGGCACGCATCTCCACACTCAGCTAGCACAGATCATATTCTAGTCCCTTTGGGGTCCCGTTAAGGCCCTGTCGCCGTGTGTGCGGTGGCCTTCTCCATGTAAGCACCTGGTCTCCTCTGCAGGTTCCCACAGGGATGCTGATACCTGCTCTGTGAATTTCTCCAGCTCTCCCTTTGGTTGCAGCTACAATCATGCCGGGGCCTTTTTTGACAGGGAAAATTATAAGAAGAGTGTTCAGGGACAGTGACACTTCCCAGTTTGTTCATAGAGGAGTGGAAGAACTGGAGAGGGGACTTCTGACCTGCTGTTCCTCCGGGATGACCGCAGACTGTGAGTGACAGGTTACAAGGGTGTGTATTAGTGGGGTGGCCCCAGGGAGGTTGTGATCAGATTGGTGTCTGGGTAAAAACAAGGGGAAAGATGGATGTCAGGGGAAAGATGGATGTCAACGGAAAGAGGTATTAGAGGCCGTGCGATGGTTTGGAATGCTGTGAGCTGTAGGTGACAGTCAATGCTTAAACGATGAAGAGAGTAATGAGTTGTTGGTCAGAGATGTCCTGGACACCATCTCCAACGACACAGGCTGCTGTCACTGTCCTTGGTTGCTGAAGACACCACATCCATTTGTTACAGGACATGGAGAAATGGAGTTGGTAACAACAAGGAAGTGTCCTCCCTAGTGAACTCTCATAGTACTTACTGGAAGGGGCTATGCAAGCTGGTGTGTGTGTGTGTGTGTGTGTGTGTGTGTGTCTGTGTGTCTGTGTGTCTGTGTGTGTGTCTGTGTGTGTATAGGGGTGGTTATCACAGTCTTCTCCAGCTGGAAACCCTATGGACTGCAGAAATGACTCAGGTGTATCAACCTGTGCCCATTCATGCAACAGGAGCACAAATGTCATGGATTAGCAACTGTTTTCTGGTTGGGTGTAAGGCTGACTATGGAAGGAAACACTCGTCTAGCACATATCTGCTGTATTAACCAAGTCCATACAGTCTGGGAGCTCAGTGACCCCGGCAGCAAATCTATTACTACTATTGTTCTTCTCAGTGGACATGGCGTCAAATTGCCCTCTAAATTCACATCTCTCTATCCACAGATACTAGTTCAGCTCTCAGACTTCATCGGAGAAGTGTCTTTGTACAGTGAAACATAGCTAACATCGACCCTCCACTCACAACTGCCGAAGGTACAGAGAACACGTATCAGCCGTAATCAGAGCGTCTATATCCCGGTCCTGAAGGATCAGGAACCACCGTGGAAGAGGGGCCAGAGAGGCTGTAGGAGGCAGACCACCGGCAAGAGCAGAGTGAAGTAGTTCGTTCTGGACCTGGGACGGCCGCTGTGGCTTGGTCTCGTAATAGCTGGGGTTTTCTAAAGAAGATCAGAACAAGAAGATCAAGCCAGTCAACAGTCTAGCATGGAGCGGGGGGGGGGGGGGTTCGTGAGCCCTCACTCCTAACAGAGCAGCTATGGAAAGTTGACAGCTTCTGAGGGAGGAAGAGTCAGTTTTCTTTAAGGGTGTGGCCCTGGGGGGTCAACCACCCTGCAATGGATGGATCCAGTCCCAGAAAAATATGGGCAGTACAATTTGGACCCAAATTTGGTTATTAAAAATAGAGATCGTGAAGTTGCTGGGCGGGGTTAGAAAGGTGTGGGTGGATGTGTGAGGAGTTGGGAGAGGAGTTAGGAGAGGGTTAGAGGGAGGGGTTAGGGGAGGAGTTAGGGGAGGAGTTAAGGGGAGGAGTTGGGGGAAGACAGGTTTTATATGTTCAAAATATAATGGACTTCTCAATAATTAATAAAAACATTCCTTTTAAAAATAAGAAAAGTGGAGGGTGACCGGCATATGGCCTAAGCTGTGGAGGACAGCGCTGCTGGCTGTGTTTGGGTGTTAAGTGAAGTGTCAGTGAAGGTGAGGCTTTTATTACCATCCTTGCCTGTAGCAGCCTCTATTTTCCCACACCACCCCCCTTTATAAAGGAAAGATAAGCCAGCTCAGCGAGCCTCTGGAAGCATCTCCGTGGAAACTGGACACCCGGGGTTGCAGCCTTCACATGGGAAGTTTAGGAGGTCTTTCCTGGATTTCGTGTGAGCTGCCATGATGGAGCAAAGTGGGCTGGATGCTAGCTTCCTGTGCTTCTGTTCTGAAGGCACCAGCCGCCATCTTTTGCTTGGAGCATGAGTGTCAAGAGTGCCTGAGTGGTACCAGTGCCGCTGAGACCCGCGCATCGTCTCCTGGCCTGTGTTTGGACCCAGCTAGAGCTTCTTGGTTCTAGGTCCTGTCTTTGGCACTGGGCTGTGCTGATGTGCGCACTAGGTTCTTTTCATTGACTTGCTAGACCCAAGGTCCGCTTGAAGGAGTGCGCTGGGAGCTGAAGCAACCCTCAGCCCAGTTGGAGATGCTTCGCCCTCAGGACCAGCGCTTCCAGAAAGGTCAGCATGGAGCATTGGTACCTAGCCTCTTTACCCGTGAATTGCCACCATGCCAGTTCAATGTCACGTTCAAGGGGGAAATTTTCTATGTCTTTTCATGTAAAACAAACTGTAGCTTTCAGAACATCGTTGTGCAAAGAATTTACCTCTGTTTTCGTCATTGTTTTCAACCCAATTCTTGTCCTATACAGTTCTCTTTTTTAAAAAATAATTAAAAATCTTGTAAATAGGTATGTGCATGTGTGTCTTTGTGTGGGTATGTGCATATGAGGTAGGCCCTCAGAGCCTAGAGTTCTGGGTGGTTTTGAATCACAATATGGATGCTGAGAACCTAACTTTGGTCTCTTCCAGAGGTCGTCGTGTGCTTGAACCATCCCATCCCCCACGGCACTCCCTTCATAAACTTTCAGCCAGGTTTTCCCAGGGGCTGGGCCCATAAGAAAGATCCA
The DNA here is from genome assembly GCF_011064425.1 of Rattus rattus. NCBI lineage: Eukaryota > Metazoa > Chordata > Mammalia > Rodentia > Muridae > Rattus > Rattus rattus. Next base: position 51,727,644 of record NC_046157.1, on the reverse strand, counting down.
AGGTAATCCTACCATTTATGTCAGAATTGCTAATGAAATGCAGACCTTAGCAATCTTGGCCCTCCATGTAGATCAAGGAACAAGAAGTCATGTTTTTCAGATGGAAATCCTGAAGGGAAAAGGAGTCCAAAAGGCACTAGGTTGGCTTATAGTTGGTCTCCAGTGGGGAAAATTATTGACTGCCCCTCCCTCCTCCCCGGTACAAAGAGCTACAATATACTCTCTTATATTCAGTGATGGGATCCAGGAAGATCATTTGAAATCTGGATTCATCCACAATGCACATGTATTGGGTTGAAATAAGCTATGTGTAAGCACGAAGCGCCATTATCTGCCCTCTGGAATGGGAGCGTGCTCTGTCTGTCTTCCTTCCGCCCCACTCTTGACCTGAACACAGATTTTTACATTCACATTTAAATCAAGTGGTCCGATGTGCTGCGCAGAAGAAGCTAAAACCACAGATGATGTTTTGGCCACTGAGGGTTGGCAGAGAGTGGAGATGGAAGGATGTGAGCTGAGCCCTCAGGTGCTCCCTGGATGAGAAAATTCCCAGCCATGTTTTAAAGTGTCCGCATCTACCCCAGCATGCGAGGACATAGTGAATTGTCACCACCAAGCACAAAGTACAATGATTTTGATAGTGCCTCTCTCATCCGCAAAACTGATTTCTGTTTTCAGCTGTCCCTCATCTTCGGAGCATCTCAGATGGGTTGTATCTTCTCAGTAGTGAGAGATTATTATGGGATAGGAACTCTACGTTTTCTTTTAGCCAGAGTTATGTAGGAGTTGAATGGTGTCTCTATCCCTTGATGTGTGCCCAAGTGTGACCTCTTCAGAAGACAGAGTCTTAGCAGAACTGAGACAGCTAAACTGGGGCCATTGGGCTAGGCTATGACACCTTATAACAAGAAACTAATTTAATTTAGCATGCGCACATGATGTGTGTGTATGCCTGTTGACACTCGTGTGTGGGGGATGGGGAGGGAGAGAAGTTCCTCGCCTTCCAGTCTTCCATCTAGTTTGAGGAAGGCTCTCCTGTTGCTTGTCACCAGGCTAACTGGCCATCGAGGTTCTGGGTATGCTTCTGCTCTTGGGTGAGTACTATGGTGTCTAGTTTTCCATGGGTTTGGGGGCCTTCAGGTCCACATGCTTATGCAGCAAGCATTGTATCCATTGTGTTATCTCTGAAGGCCTTGGGATGCCATCTTGATCACAGACTTACAGACACAGCACCAAGTACGTTTCCCTTGGTTGCAGCCATCTTAGCAAATGGTGAGAAGGTGTGTGGTTTAGCTCAGATGGTACCATTTCAGATTTAATAATAACATATAGAAACCATGCACAATCTCACCGAATGCTGACATCCCAGGAGACAGAAACACTTTCCCTAATTTCATGGAGGTTAGATACCAACCTCTGATTTTTTAAAAGAAGAAAAGCCAAGCTCACATAAAACTTGACCAAAACCATGGGGTGTTGAAAGGGCTGCTATGGACACAAATCCATGGCCTGCTTCCAAGACGTGGGCTGTACCACACTGCCATGTAAATGACTGAGTGCTCGCACTGGACTATAATTAGCAAATACACACTTAAAGGATAGGGTGCAGAAGGCAGAGGGAGATTTGCAGGAGCTTACTGGAGTATTCTATCCAGACAGAATGTCGGGGTTTGTTATGCAGGCACCATCTACGAGTGGAGAGAGGCAGCAGCAGGCTTGCCTTTCTCCTTTGCTGACCCCCTTAGCTTAATCTGACTGGAAAGGTTACTGCTGTCCAAATGCAAAAGGTATGGCAGGCAGACCTCTCAGAATAATGTGAGTGAGGTACCCTAATGAGATCCGGATGCGACTTGGGTAAGAGAGTAGGGCAGTTCTGTTGTGCAGTTGGTTGTGGTTACATGTGATAACATTGTTTCTCATTCTCGATTGATATAGACTGTGCCTACTGGGAGTGTTAGAGAATGTCACTTGAATTCTTTGTGCCAGCATAAGGCTCAGGACACCTACAGATCTTGAGGACTTTGTTGACAAGTTCTAGGTATGGTAGGAAAATACCCTGGCCCCATAAACATCTTTCCCTCCGTGGCCCTGGGAGGGAGATCTTCCTTTTTAACGTTCTGAGGAAACATGTAAGTGGCTGAGTCAAGTCACAGCCCTTGCTTTTCCTTTGGGATTTGTGCTGCGAGGCTCTGTACGTGCCTGTGACCTTATTGCCCACATGGACTTGTTTATAGGGAGTTGAGAGACATCAAATTATGTTCTTATTTGAGCTTCCCAAACCACTTATTGTCAGAGGCAAGGCCTGATCCCCAAGTTCCTGGTTCTCCTGTTGGAGTCCCTTCCCCCATGCTGGGTGGGTCTCTTCCCACAGGGACATCTGCTCCCAAGGATTGGAGTGGTGGGGAGGGGCGGGGGAGGGGTTGTCAGCACCTGGTAAGGCCGGAAAACCAGGAGCCCTTGAGATGGGAATCTCCTTCACCCAGTCAGCCTTCATTTCCTACTGCGCTTTCGTTGACAGCTGGTGGAACATTTCCAGATGCCTGTCACCATCCTATCAGCCCTTCAACTCCCGGGGGATGGGGGGATCTAATGGTATTTCTTGTCCTTTTGGAGAAAGGACAAGAGCTAACTCTCAGGTTCTTTTTCTCCCACTCCCTGCTTTTCAGCTTGGACATACGTGGAAGACGCACGGCTTCCCTTTCTCTGCAGTCATCTTCCCTGAACCCAGATTTGGTGACCAGTCATCAGACTAGCAGGTCACATGAGGATACATTTTACCAAGGGCAGCTATGGAAGTGACCCAGTGCATAATCCTAGATTTAGTTTAAAGCATTCCTAGAGGGGTAATGCACGCATTGGTAACCTGTAACTGGGGTGAAGGTGGTAAAAGATAACGATTCACAGTGTCAAATCGTTGGACACATGGAGCTGGAAACAAGTTTCTGTGGATTAAATGCTTGCCAGCAAGCATGAGGATCTGGATTCAAATCCCCAGCAACTGTGTACGGGTGGAGGTGAATGCCTTTAACCCCAGTGCTGAAAGGACTGAGACAGGTGGTTTGGGGTCTTGCTGGACAGCCAATCTGAAAGAAGTGTGAGCTTTAGGTTCAGTGAGAGCATCCCCCCCCCCCGAGAGAATAAAGCATGTGGTGATGGAGCAGGACACCAGATGCCTACCTGTGGTCTTTATGCAGGAACATCAGCCTCCCTTAGATACACATGAACAAACCCACAGACATGCACACCCGATTTAAAATTTTCTCTCTCAATTCTTTTCTATGGAGAAAAGAAAAAGGTTTTGTATATACGTGTATATATGCAGGTACTAAACCAGAATCACCCACGTAATTATCTTAAGGACATTACTGTTGGTTAATCCAGACATGAGGGACGATGTCCACCGTCCCAGTACAGGGTAAGACAGGATGATCACACATCAACACAAAACCACGGCTCCCATCATACAGGGACAGGAGTTTATTCTGGAGCCATTATCAGTGACCATGTCCCAGGACACATAGATTTACGCTACCCCAAATTCCATGTTTCAATGTGGGAGGAGCTTCATGAAGTTTTATAGTCTTGTAGAATAAATGTGGTCATAACTCAAGGTAAGTCTAAAATACATTAGTAGGTAATCAGAGAGGCAGATATATCAAGAAGGGGGTGTACTTTTCTGTAGGGCTAAAATGGCATCTGAAGACATCCTTAGTGTTGGAATTGATCAAAGCCAGTGGTCAGCTGGATTAATAGATTTCAAGTTACAGGACGTTAGCTTCGACAGAGGTAGGCAAGGAACAGCTGTCCCAGGGAGCAAGAGAAAGCTATTAGCCTTTGCCCGGCCACATTTCCACCTCTCCACAGTACTGTAGTTCTGATAGCCAACCTGCCTCTCCTCTGCAAGCACAGCTTCTCTGCAGGGGTTCTCATTCACAGCCACAAGTTCAAGGCCATCCTGGCCTATACAGTGGTTTCCAGGTTATAAAACGAGACCACATTTCACCATCTGTTTGAATCCCCCACAGAGGTGAGACAGAATTATGGTGGATCTGAACTTCAACGACCTCGGAAGATGCTTTTTGCTCCCAGACAAGCCTGAGAGAGTACTGGAATTGTTTCTCTCTGTGGCAGTCCCAGGGCACTTTCTACTGAGCCCTTGAAGGCTGAAAGGCTTCCAAGGGCTGCCATGTCCCTGGTTGCTATTTACGTATGAAAGCAACACACGTTTACATGCCACCCAGAGTTTTAAACCAAAACACAGCTCTGATGTTAAGGCCTGGTTTTCTATTGCATTTCCCTCAGAACCAAAGCCTGCCCTTTTGCACCTCACTAAATTCTTGGACTTTTTCATTGCCCCTCCTTTAATCCAAGAACATAGTCTTTGGTCACAAGATTGGCGATGACAATAAAAAGGTGGGGATAAATCTTCAGATGGCCAGGGTAATGTGCAGCCACAGTTGCTGAGGTCTCAGTTATGAAACTTCAGAAAGATTTATCTCCACTGATTACACAACCCCTCTGCCTTGTCTAATTAAAACAAACATCCATCTCACCATTCATCCATCTACCCATCTACTCAGTCATTCATCCCTCTGACCATCTATCCATCCATCCATCCATCCATCCATCCATCCATCCATCCATCCATCTATTCATCCATCTCACCATCTCTCCATCAACTCATCCATTCATCTTCATCCATCCATTCATCCATCTCACCATCTCTCCATCCTCCATCCATCCATCCATCCATCTATCCATCCATCCATCCATCCATCTTACCATCTCTCTATCAACTCATGCATTCATCATCTATACATCCATCCCTCCATCTATCATCTCTCCATTCATCCATCCATCCATTCATCCCTCTCTCCATCCATCCATCCATCCATCCATCCATCTTTCTTCCATCCATCCTTCATCCATCCAACTCTCTACACGTGCAGCCATCCATCCATCTTATCGGCTAACCTGTTTATTCCTCCATAACTATTCCTGGTATTAGAGGAGTGTGTGTGTGTGTGTGTGTGTGTGTGTGTGTGTGTGTGTACATAGACAGGAAAGTTATTTCTGTGATCTCATGCCATATATACTTGGCAATTCTGTCTCTGACTCCCACTCTCTCTGCAGGAGAGATGTAGGTGTGAACCAATACACTGGCTTTTCACATGAGTTTGGGGAATCAAATCCAGGCTATGAGGCTTATATAGCTAGTGCCCTTACCCACAGAGCCAACTCCCAGCCCTATATTTATTGTTAAAATAATATCTTCATCTGACCTTGGTTTTCATCTGCCCTAACCCCTTCCTATGCCATAATTCTATCCACTCCCTTTCATCAGTTTTTAAATCTCTCTACAGAAGTAAAGAAGTGGTCTAAATGTCCACATAACATATTTACTTTGTCCAATTAGGTCCATGTCTAACTAGTGGGCCAACCTAACCATGGAATAGTCACAGCTTCTCAACAAGACTTCCACTGATCAAGTGAGGAAGATGTGAAGGGAACAAACCATGGGGAATAGAAGAATGTTAAACTACGGAGAAAAATGGGAAGGCTTCGACTACAAGTAGTGTGCAATGAATGATGTGGTGCCTTTCAGCTAAAATCTCAGGGCCTACATTTAGGTCCCAACCCAAGCCACTGTGAGTTGAGCTCCCCTGAGTCTTTTCATTTTGAGGAGAATCACGATCCTTCTTCAACTCTTCATTTCTTCTTCTTCTTGAAAAGAACCCAGAACCCTTCTTGAAAAAGGTCAGAAAGAACTCACGAGTGTTTGGAAATGATTTACAGAGGTGATGCCTCCAGGTTACCATAACTAATGAGGATCAGGAGACCACTTGCCTCAATTTTCTCAGGACTCAGGGCTTTCCAGTGGACAAAGAGGTTGCCCTACACTAAAAGAAGCCTCTCCACCCAAGATATGCTATCCCACCTCATCTCCCCAGAACATACAAAGAATATTTTCAATGTTTTATTTCTAATATGAGTTTTAGGTTCTTTGTCATCCCAACCTTTGATTGACAGGTGGGTTTGATCTCTGCATTATAGTGGTTCAGCATTTGTTTTAAATCTTGCATTAGGTTCTAAGTTCTCTAAGGTCAGAGGTCAGCTGGTTTGGAGTCCCAGTATCCAGCCCACTTCCTCCCAATTCCACCCTCTGCTCCAGTACTACCCAGCTATGTTTCCGAAGCAAACACAGTTCTGACCATGGGGCCACTGATGAGTGAAGTTATTCCTTACCGAGGGACTGAACAGGCAGAGACGGGGTGATCACACTGTGTGGTTTGGACATGATTTGAGTATGTCCCCAAAGGGCTTGTGTGCTAGAAGTTTGGTCCCCAGTGTGGAGATGTGGGGAAGTGGTGGGGCCTTTAAGAGGTGGGGCCTAGTGGGAAATGATTAGGTCATTGGGCAACACCCTTGGAAAGGATTAATGCAGAATGAGTAACTTCTCTGGAGAGTGGGTTGTTGCAAGCCTTATAATACAAGGCAAGACCAACCCATGCCTTGGCCCTCTGGCTGTAACTTTCTCCCTTTCTGCTTCTATGTCAAGCTATAATGTGGCAAGAAGAACTGCACCAGACACTGTACAGATATGATTGCCTAATCATGGACTTCTGGTCTACCAAACTGGAAGATATAATCTTCTCATTGTAAATATCCAGCTTCAGGTACTTCATTACAGCAACTGAAAACAAATTGATACACACTCCCTGGGAAGACAGATGAATTTCATAAGACACTGGTGTAAGGATGACCTTTCTATGTCTCCTAGTCTGTCCATTACTGTTGTTGGTTTTTGTTTTTGTTTTTGTTTTTTGTTTTTTGTTTTTTGTTTTTTTTTTTTTTTGAGAAACTCTTCCTTATAACCTTTTTCTCTTGTGAATGGCTCAGAACCCTTTCAAATTGAGCATTTATCTCTTTTGGCTTTTCCCAATTACTCTTTACACAACAACCCCTGAACTTTCCATGAAAGTTTGGGAATCAAGCTGGTATATGTTGGGAAGAAGGTAAAAAGTGGCTTTGGAAATAAGAATTTCTGAATAATAATGCTCCACTAAAATAATATGTTTTATAAACACCTTATAAGCATGCTTGACAAATATTCCCTGATGACTTCTCTGTCACCTAAGTGGGTGGTGCTGGGTAGAGATTGGATGTGGGTTGAAAACATCTTTTGGGATGGACCAAGCCTTAGAAAAGGACTCTCTGACAACCTGTGAGAACTCAAAGTAAGCTAGAGTGGGAAGCAGGCCTTACTTTCTTGCTTGTACAACCACAAGGCCTAGAGACAGCCTTCTATGCTGGCACATGTATGGCTGCACATCTGCATGGGTATAACGAGTGCATGTTACCATTCACTGTCTTACTCAGGGCTACTATTGCTGTGATGAAACACCATTACCAAAGAAACGTGGAGAGGAAAGGGGTTATTCAGCTTAAATTTTCATGTCACAGTTCATCATCAACCTGGAGCAAGAGTTGATGCAGAAGTCATGAATGGGTGCTGCTTGCTGGCTTGCTCAGCCTACAGTTTTATAGAGCCCAGGACTACCTTTCTGGGGGATGACACCACCCACAATGGGCTGGGCCCTCCTCCATCAATCACTAATTAAGGAAATGCCTTACGGGCTTGTCTACAACCCAATGTGACAGAGGCACTTTTCTTGATTGAGGTTCCCTCCTCTCAGATGGCTTTAACTTGTGTCAAGTTGATATAAAAGTATCCAGCACAGTCAATATAATGTATAATGATATAAAAGTATCCAGCACAGTCAGTATAATGAAAATGAAGGCCATGGAGTTGGGGCACTGGGCAAATGATTGCGTCTGTCTCGGTGTTACAGTTTCCAGCTTAGCCCTTCATGGAGTTCTTGGGAGGGCTATCCCAGAGCCTGGCACATGCAGTTCACACCCCCTAACCCTTTTATTATCATAGCATGCTCCGACAGGTGCTGAGATTGGCATGAAAGCTCATGTCTCATGAGGGGTGAGCGCAGGCACCGACGGTGAACCAGCTTCAGTGTTTGGATCTGTCATATTACATTTGAAATCTATACTGAAATCAATGTGTAAAGGTCCCCTGAGAGAACTGGAGGGGTGTGCAAGAGGAGTGAAAGCATATGGTAGGCTGAATGCTGGAGTCTGACTCCGGTGATAGAAACAGGCTGGGGAAGAAATTCATCTTTTCAGCTCTGTCAGTCACGAATAGTTTCCAAATGTTGACATTACGCATGATACTAATATACTATAAAGGATCTGTGTAAGACTGGAAAAACACAAACACACCCTGCAAAGCCAAGTTCTATTCAGGTCCCTTAGGGCTAGGAGCAAATATTCACATCCAGCTCTAAATAGAGCCTGCAGCAGCCCACACCAAGAAGCCATAGCAGCCATCATCTACAGATGTGGCCACACCTGGGCTCTTCCAAAGTCAATTTAGCCTCATTACCTCAAACATCTCATTAGGGATGTATCCCACCTTTTTCCACGATGAAGGACTTTTATTTGCCTTTTGCCTCCCTTATGGGATTGCTAGGGTGTGGTTGGTCCATATGGAGAATAAAGGACCATTTCGTACTCTCCAACCGTGGACGAGTTATTCTGGCTGAGAGCAACCTTTGAAGTCAGGGGAAGCCACGCTATCGAGCCGAAGTACAAAACGAACTCGCAGAGAAGCCCCTAATGCATTATGGAACACAGGGCAGAATCCAGCTGACGGTGATGCTAATTTTCTGCTTTTGTCAATGAAAACCAGACGCCAGGAGGACTGGCTCTGGAGACCGGAGAGTCTTCCCGAGTTGCCACATGGCAATATCAGAGAGCTGGTATGCCTGGTGGGTGAGGTGGGGGAACCATGTGCGGGCGAGGGCTGGCTCTCTTATTTTCCTTGGCACGGTTTATGGAAAAGTCAGAGAGAATGAATTTCAAACGATGGGTCAAATCTCAAGATCTGAAACACATTTATTCCATCCTGGAGGTCTCCTGCTTCCATGGAAATAATTTTGATAAGTTTGCAGGTATGTTACTCATAGAGCTCCATGTAAAAATATTTTTATTTCAGCCATTTGCCGTGCCCTGAATCTTTTAAATTTTGTATAATTATGGGGGAGGGGGTCAAAGTGGTTGTAAAGGAGTCCCCCCAGTTTGAGTTTTGTTTTCCATTTCTCTTTGGCTGTGTAGTCTAGAAGCTTGCTCTCACAGGGTGGCTGTGATGGGACCTCTTTCTGCTCAGGGGCCTCTCACTCCTCCATTCTAATTTTTGCTTACATGGGCAACATATGTTGAGTAGTTGACATGTGGGTGCCTGATGCACAATAATGTGGAAATAACAGGTTGCTTGATGGCAAACTATAAGAAATTAGCTGGATGGTTGAGTGTTCATTCACAGCAGTAGAACATAGTGTGTGTGTGTGTGTGTGTGTGTGTGTGTGTGTGTGTGTGTGTGTGTGTGAGGGGGGGCAACAGACAGACAGCAGACAGATAGACAGACAGACAAAGGATGACCTCAGGTGTCATTCCTGAGGGGTGTGTGTGTGTGGGGGCAACAGACAGACAGCAGACAGATAGACAGATAGTCAAAGGATGACCTCAGGTGTCATTCCTGAGGGGTGTGTGTGTGTGTGTGTGTGTGTGTGTGTGTGTGTGTGAGAGAGAGAGAGAGAGAGAGAGAGAGAGAGAGAGAGAGAGAGAGAAAGAGAGAGAGAGGCCAACAGACAGACAGACAGCAGACACACAGACAGACAAAGGATGACCTCAGGTGTCATTCCTGAGGGGTGTGTGTGTGTGTGTGAGAGAGAGAGAGAGAGAGAGAGAGAGAGAGAGAGAGAGAGACAGAGACAGAACAGAGACAGAGACAGAGACAGAGACAGAGACAGAGACAGAGAGACAGAGAGAGGCCGACAGACAGCAGACAGACAGACAGACAGACAGACAGACAAAGGATGACCTCAGGTGTCATTCCCGAGGAACCACCCACCCTAGGTTTTGAGATAGAGTTTCTCACAGGACTGGAGTTCTCAGTGTAGGGTCAGCTGCCTGGTCATTGAACACTGGTCTTTGTCCTGTCTCTGCCTCCCCAGCACTGGGATTATAAACGCACATCGCCATGTGCCTGGCTACTCTACAAGAGTTCTGGTTACAGCACAGATCCTCACACTTGCAGGTAAGCATTGCATGGACCAAGCAGTTTCCCCAGTCCCAGAATAACTACCTTCTAAGGACATCGGGCTTTTGGGAAATGGAGTGGATGCCCAACTAGAAGCAGGAGAAAGAGTGCAGAGGTCACCAGGAGATGCAGTTCCCACACCCTCTTGGATGGGCATAGTTACAAAAGATGACTTCTTGTTGTAGATATTTTAAATTTTTTTATGATGCTGGAATATCATCCATTTTGTGATTAATCTTTTATCCCAGAGCTTCCATCGGGTTGTGTTTCAAAGGAGGAGCTGTGTGCTTGCTGGAGCCATACGAGCCCTTGAACTTCTGAGAATAATAAAGTATCTCTCTCCCTATAAAACTTGTACTTGCAACAAGGCCGACTCTTGATGCCTTTATTTAAGAGGTCTCTACAATTAGGACCCACACAAGCCCATCCAGATGAAAATATCCAAACGATTATAAAAACACGAAGCTGACGCAAGCAGTTCCGATGCCTTCGTTTCTGCGTCAAACACCTCAATAGTCATGGACAGGCTTGCTCTCCAGGACCTTGGTTCTCCACCACCTTTGGTATAGAACACCCGTATTATATTGGTGAATTCTCAGGATAACTGCATACATTGTGTTTTGCTATTAAAAAAAAAAAAGCATCGCTGGAGCTGAGGAGGTAGTTAGTTCATTGGTAAAGTATGAGGGTTTAAGTTTGATCCCCAGAACTCATGTTTTTGAAAAGCAGGGTGAGGCGGAATTTTCTTATAATCCCAGCACTGAGGAGGATGAGAGAGGGGGACTGCTGGGGTTTTGTGGCCATCCATCTTATAATAGTTGGTGAATTTCAGACCAGGGAGAGACAGTGTCTCTAAATTCAAGATGGCAACAATCTAAGAAACAACACTGACTTCCACAGGTATGAACACATATGTAGATGTTTATCAGCATGTAGGTGTATATATAGCCAAACATGTACCAGCACATATGCACAAAAACAAAACAACCACGAGAAAAGACTTTCATCCCAGGGGTAGAAAGGACCCTTGATGACCTCTGGTTCTGCCTGGTGCTGACGAATCACAACCATGGTTCTCCTAGGAGTCCTATGACTAGGCTGCCACACTCAGCCCACCCCACATCCTGTGTCCATCCTTGTTGGCCAAGGAGAGAGGCAGTCATTCATTACCCCTTAGCTTTCTCTTGTTTCTAGACAAAGCGGCCACAGAGGGGACAGGAAGACCAAGCTACATAAAGACTTTTCCTCTCTGTGAGGATGCTCAGAGCAGAGCATGTTCCAGTCATACAGTGGACCCGTGGGAGTGGCTGGAGGGGTCTCTTTCCCCTTCCTATGGTCTACATAGAAGACGGATTTTTGGACATATCTCCTGAGAAAACCACACGGGACAGAAAAGTAGACTGTGTGTCTAACATAGGGTGTAATGTATCTAAACCTGACCCAGGAGATCTCTGCCCTTCACCCTAGGATTCTGGGAAATGACAGTGTCTTTGGAAAATCAGGTCTGGTAGGAGTAGCCTTGTCTGCCTGCTGGCTGTGAGCCACATATAGGCAGACTTGTTTCAGGAGGAGGAGGTCTGAGGGACTTCATCAGGCTTTGGAATGGGGCCTATGGGCCACAGGCTGAACCTGCTGAAGGGCTGGCCATATAGGTCTTCAACTTTATTAAAGTTGTTTCAAGTCTGCAATTAAGACTGTGATGCCCTCGGCTGAATTTACTCTGTATCATTACCCGGAATACACTGTAGCCATGGGTAGGAGTCCATTAAGTGAGTTGTAGGGTCTTCCTGAGGTACAATCAAAGCTGAGGGCATTGACTCTAAGAACTGTCGTGAGACATGAGGGGCCCTTGTAGACACACACTGTCCTCATAACCCTGCAGCTGTGGTACAGTGTCTCCTATGTGGTCTCCCAAAATCTCATATTCTGACCTGCAAAAGCCTGGTTGTTCCTCGGCTCTCTTTTGTTTGTTTTGAGACAGTTTCCTGTAGTCCACGCCTAGAATTCACACTTACTAGTAGCTTTTAACATGTAGTCTCCCTGCTTCCATGTCCAAAGCACAGGCACTGGCCACTCACGCTTACGCAGTGCTGGAGACTGAATCCAGGACCCCAGGCATCCTGGGCTGGGGCTCTACCACACTCTTTTATACACGTGGTATCTATCCTCTGGTGGCTTTTGTTTTGTTTTGTTGTGTGCTTAATTAAAATTAGAAATTAATTTTAGATTTGGGTGATGGAAGTGTGTGTGTGTTTGAGTATGTGTGTGTATGTGTATGAGTGTGTATGTGTTGGTGTATGAGTGTGTTTGTGTTGGTGTGAGTGTGTGTGCAGGTGTGAGTGTATATATGTATGTGTGTATGTTTATGTGAGTGTGTGTATGTGTGAGTGTATGTGTGTGTATGTTTATGTGAGTGTGCGCGTGAGTGTATGTGGTGTGTATGTTTATGTGAGTGTGCGCGTGAGTGTATGTGGTGTGTATGTGTGTGTTTGTGAGAGTGTGTATGTGTGTATGTTTGTATGTGTGTGAATATATGTATATATGTGTGTATATATGTGAGTGTGTGTATGTGTTTATGAGTATGTATGTGTTTGTGTGAATATGTATGTGAGAGTGTGTGTGTGTGTATGTGTATGTATATGTTTTGTGAGTATGTATGTATATGTGTACATGTGTGTGAGTGTGTACATGTTTGTTAGTGTGTATGTGTGTGAGTATATGTGTATATATGAGTGTGTGTAAGTGTGAGTGTATGTATGTGTGTGTATGTTTGAGTGTGTGTGTATGAGTATTTGTACGTGTTCTTTGCTTGTATTTGCCACCTGTACTGTTAACAAGCATCCCACAACTGAGCTATACTCCCATCCCTGCTGGGGCATCTGAAAGGGTTCTAGTGAAGTGTGACTTAGCACAAGCCTGTAATCAATTCTGTTTACAAGAGAGGGAGGCAGGAGCATCAGGAGTTCAAGGTCAGGTTAGACAACTCAGTGAGATTTGGTCTTTGAATTAAACAGAAAACGAGAAAGTAAGGACGCTTGCCCTCACAGCTCTACAGAACAGCGTCATTCCAGAGGACTACCATAGTGAAGTCCTCTGAAGACTCTCAGGGCTGGCCTCCACAAGCAGAGTCCATCTATGGACAGCGCTTCCTTAACCAAGCACAGCAGTTGGGGTTTAAACAACAGAAGTGTGTTTTCTTAACAGTTCTGGAACTCGGAAACATGAAGCCGAGGTGCAGAGAGGCCTGAGCTGCCTCTGCCAAGCTTATCAGGGAATCCCGGTTTCTCTCTTGGCTTCTGGTGGCTGCCCACTGTCTTTGCTCTCTGAGGCACATGGCTGCGTTGCTCTTTCTCCAGATCAAAGCTGCCCGGAGCTTCCTCCTGTACCTCTCTCTGCTCACACGACATTTCTTTACTGCCTCTCCTTGTCTTTATATTGTCCCTGATGGCACTCTGGCTTCAAGCCAGAGTCTTGGACGGGCAATATTTATACAAAGATTCCCACCCAGGCTGACAGCCTTTTATATACGGAAACCTCCATGGTATTGAACGAGAGGCCCAGTCTTCACCACCCTGACACTGTCTGAACTAGCAACACCTGCAGTGACCCTGGGTGCGTTCTGAAACACTCAGAGTTAAGACTCCAGCGTCTATTTTCTTTGGAAGCACACAATTCAACGTGTAGCACCGTCGTCCCCCCTGACCGAGAGACAAAACCTCAGTGTCATCATTAATGACACTGGAGCAAAGCTGTCACCACATCCCAGCTTGGGAATAGATCAGAGACATAGCAAATATTCAAGTGCAGCACAAGCCAGAACAGGGCAGGCTCACAGCAGAGAAGTCTCAGGTCTCTGCGGGCACTGAGCCTAACCAGGCTTTCTTTTCCAACTCTAGGGAGTTCATTAAATCCTAAGGGACTCTTGCCACCTGTGTCTGCTCATCATGCCACTGGGTGCTGGGGGACTCAGGATCACAAACCAAGGGGGTATTGTTTCCCAAGAGGCCTCATCCATCAAGTGGGCTTGCCCAGTGAGTACCCAAGACAACCCTCTTCCCACCTTGCCTTTCCCTGTCCTGACTTCCGCTTATCTGAGAACCTTTTGTTCAGGCTCATGATTATTCAGTGACTCAGGAACCCACAAGCTTTCCCTAGGAAGCCAGACAAGACCAGCAAGCTCCTTGGACCACCTGTTCCAAGTTATTTCCGTGTGGGCGGCCACTTCACAGGGCTGCAAATCAGAGTTACCGTAACAGCCTCTTCAAACCCCTGTGCTTTGAGCTGTTGGAACTAGATGGGATCTCGATTTGTTCTGTCGTGGCCAGACTCACAACACTATCAATGTTTATATTAAAAATCTCATACTCTTTCATAAACAGGTTCTTGAGGGAGTTGACACATCCTTGCCACATGACCTTGGTGCAGAAGAGCAAACACCGTGGGGGCAGGTTAGGCTTCCATTGTCTTGTTCTTCTACAGGGTAGTGTTAGCTAGGGGGTGTTAACTGGCTGGTCATAGAGGGTAAAGCCACAGCAGCTAGGGAGATGCGCAGAGGCTCGGAGAGCTTGGTGTTCTAGTGGAGGACCCGGGTTCAAATCCTAACGTGTCATCGTGGCTCAAATCACCTGTAACTGTAGATTTAAGTGATCAGCTACCCTTCCTGCATCACTCTGTGATGCTGTGTGGTTTCCCATGGGCCTGCTTTTAAGTTATTTATTTCCATGGTGTGGCTGTTTTGCCTATATGTCTATCTGTGTACCATGTGTGTTCACTGACTCTCTGAGGGCCGGGTGTGAAATTCTTGGTTCAAACACAGCCTCCCAGGCTTTGAAAAATAAAACAGACCTTTGGAAACCCTGGTCTTAGCTGAGGCCGTCCCATTCAACTTCGGCAGTTGCTGAGAAGTTACCCTGAGGCTGAGAAGGGTGGGCGGGCTATCTCAGGTTGGCGGTTCTTACACATCGGAGGTCAGACAGGAAGCCCCGGTGTCTGACCCTGCACAGCAATGGCTGTTAGTATCAAGGTGTCCCACGCATTAGCTATAGTAAAAATTACTTCTATTTGTCTGAAATTCAGAGTCCCATCTGGTGTTCTATCTTGGGACCCTGTGCTGGTTTTAGGTGGCTGGGCTGTACCGAAAGATATGATAAATGCTTTGACCTATTGTCTACCTGCAAACACCAGAGAACAGAGCTCTGCATATATTCAGGTATGGATCAAGAAACCTGACTGAGAGAGAGAAAAGCAGACCAAGCCCATGCTAGAAGAAGTGAGTCTGCAGAAAGAGGAGGGTGTAGGGACCCCTAGGCCTTGCTGAAAGGCTTAGCTGTAGGAGTTCGTATTGGTGACCGGGCATCCGGGACCTTGATTTGTGCAATGTCGACAAGTCACTCCTCTTCCTTAAAGCCACAGAGGTGAGGAAAGTCACATGCCCCCCTCACCCCGCCCCTGACAGGTTTTCTGTGCAAGGAAGCGTCCTTATCTGTTTATAAGTCAGCAAGCTAATAGAAAACTCCAACCTCCGCCTCTAACTCCTAGACACCCAGTGACCAGGATTAACACCCTGTCACAGGTCACAGGAACCGTTTGCCATGGTGCAGATGGGAATAGTGACAACTCCATGGGGGGAATCACATAACTGAATGTGGAGACCTGAAGAAAATCTGACAGAAGTAAAATGTTTCTGAGTACTCTGACACTGTGCATGACGCCGCACCAAGCCAAGCTAAGAGACCCTGACTGAAACTCCTCCCGTGAGGTTCCAGACCACTGTATGCTCTGACTCGGTGTCCTGTAGCTACACCCGCAACTTTCTGCTCGTACAGAGGCAAGATGGTTTAGTTAGAGGAAACCTTGTATACGTTTCCCCATCATCCTTGGCATGTATCATGTTAGCCTGACTTTGGATTTGATCGGGTCAGAATGTTTGATTTTAAACGTTACTGTGGTTAGAGCAATGGCTCTAGATAAAGCGCTTGACCTACAAGTGTCAGGTCCTGGATTCAGATTCCCAGAACTCACACAACAATGGGTGGGATATTCATGTCTGCTCTCCCAGCACTCCTAAGGTAAGGTGGGAAGTGAGTCCCTGGAAAGTCATGGCCAGCCAGCCTGGCTCAAATGGCAAGAGACCTTGTTTCAGAGAAAGTAGAAAGCAGGGGTCAACATTAAAGGCTGTCCTCTGATTTCTACATGCAAACTGCAGGATATGCATGTTTGTACACACACACAAACACACACACACACATATACACACATATACAAACACACATATACAAACATACACACACATATACACACACACACATACACACACACACACACACACACACACACACACACACACACCACTTTTTAAAAGACTGCTGCTAAAGTAGTTGACTTACACGGACTTTGCCCTTGATTACGGAAGAACTTCCAACAGTTTCTGAAAAGCCCACACACTCCTTTCTGCTGTGCTGCCCATGGTTGGGGTGACGGCTCCAGACACTTAGGGTACATACTTCAGTGAGGTGGAGTTCTCAGTAGTAACAGTTACAAAATCAAGAGAGCAATCAGCTCTGAAATTCACCAAAGCTGCTCTGTGTCCTGCAGAGCCGAATACCCAGGCAAGGAAACATCCTTACACAAAGCAAAGACGGCCGGGCCCGTCTGTCTCAGCAGTACGCAGACTTTAGCCTTCAAC
The DNA here is from genome assembly GCF_011064425.1 of Rattus rattus. Classification (NCBI taxonomy): domain Eukaryota; kingdom Metazoa; phylum Chordata; class Mammalia; order Rodentia; family Muridae; genus Rattus; species Rattus rattus. The sequence continues at coordinate 51,710,785 of NC_046157.1, read as the reverse complement.
AAACAGTAACGCTGTACGTATACCAGAGAACTGTTTAAAAATGCCTATTATTTAGCAGTAAATGCTTCATTTGAATGCATACTTTAGATACCTTGGATTGCATGAAATTTTATGGGGTGAAAGGGAGTGAGAAAATGTAATAATCTCTAGGTCAAAGCACCAGGGACGCAGGTAGCACCTCAGTGAAGGGCACAGACTTCAGTCCAAGTGGTGAGCCCCTTGATTTTTCAAGGAAGATGTGCTGTCCCCATCAGAGATTAACCTTGCATTTGGACCTGGACCATTAATTCATGAGTTAATGTAGAATTTACTTAGGGACCAGCGGGTGCGGTCTCTACCCATGGAATGCTGGGTCTTGCCTGCCCCTTGCTGCCTAGGGTCCAGCCTAGGGGTAGATAGGCAGGGTTGACAGCAGGTTAGATAGCAGGGTAGACAGGTAGATGAATGCCCAGAGAGCCAGGATTTTAGCCCAAGCTGAGCTCAGTGCTGCTAAGGCTTAGCGTGGGTTAGAGGCCAGGGAGAGAAGAGGAGCAGTGGTGATTTAGTCCAGCATCGCCCTCCACCACATCGCCCTCCGCCATGTCTCCGCCACAGCGTCCTGCGCCACATCGCCCTCCGCCAGATCACCCTCTGCCACACAGTATCCCTGACTGCTGCCCCCAGTCAAACGAATGTGCTCTTGATGAAACATTGACAAAAACTGTGGTGGAACATGCATCCTGGGTGTAGGAAGAGAGACGAGGGATATATTTATTCCCTTTTACGGTTGCTCCCGCATGCTTACATTAAAGGCCCTTTCAACAGCAGGGAGCTTTAAACTGTAGCTGGAAACCTTTGTTCTTTCTGAGTTGCTGTTCATCTGAGTCACTCACGAGCCCTGTAGACATTACCTCACCCTTCTCTGAGCGATCCTTGAGCAGAGGTGGAGAGAATATCATGTCCCCAATTTATAGACGGAGAGACTGAGGCGTGGGACGGCAGCAGGACCAGGGGCCAGCCTTTGATACTCAAGACCTGTGAGACTTTAAGCATCAACCTGTTTCTCCCCTCCCCCCTTCTTCTTTCCTCTCCCCCATCCCATTTTCCTTCCGTCCCCTACTCCCTTTCTTATTTTTGTTCTGGAATGAACCTTGATTTTCTAGGGACTGGGGTCCCAGACTGAGAATGAAGAAAGCAGGGTGACAATTGTCGAGGTCCCGGCCAACAGAACAAAGTAACTGTTAAACACTAGTGTAATTATGGTCTGTTTGTAAAGAACTGTTCGCCACAGAAAGGAAGCAACCAGAAAACGCCACTGATTCCTAAAGCATTTCGCACAAACTGTTTGTTGCTGCACTTGTTTTTAAGAAGTACGGTCTCGCAGTGTAGCCCTGGCCAGCCTGGAGCTTAAGGCAAAGAAATTTCAAATGACCTTATGTGTCCATTGGGGTCTAATTTTAGCACCAAAGGAAATGGTTAATGGCTGTAAAGCAGTGTGACTACTGAACAAGGATCAGGGACACTTACCAGAGAGCGTTAAGTGGAAACCCAGGCTGCTCATGAGAACAGAACGAGCTGTGCCGAGCTCCCCATGCACCGCCTTCTATACCACACTGAGCGGGAAGAGAAAACAGAATTCACTCTCTTACTTTATAGAAACAGCAATCCTGTGTGTACAGCCACAGGGCTCAGACTGGAACCGGGAGTGCGTGAATGCCTTTGTTACCACCATAAAAGATGCATCTCGTGAACAGAATTACAAAGTTGGTTAAATTTTGTTACAATAATTTGCATGTCTGAGCATGTTTACTGTGCTCCAGTGAAACATAACTGGGATTCAGTCACAGGATCTTGGGGTAAAGGGAGCAGTTCACCAGAGGAGTCCAATCTGCAAGGAAGGTGTCTGATTTACAGACAGCAGAGACTTGTATGAAGTCAAATGCTGACCAGCAAGAAGTTGTCACACATCCTGTAGAAAGAACTGTGGTTCAGAGGCAGACAGGGAGTGAGGGGAGATGGCTCAGCCTGTAGTGTGCGTACTAGCAGATTTCTGTTACGGTATCGCTGAAGTTGGGCAGAGTCAGAGACAGGCAGATCCCCAGAGCTCATTTAGTTGATATAGTAAGGTACACGTTGTCAGACACTGTCTCAAAACATAAGGAAGAGACTGTTGCAGGGAGACAGCAGATGTTGACTTCTGACTTCACACACACACACACACACACACACACACGTGTACACATGTACACGCATGTACCCACATTCACGCATGCACATGTGCACACACATGCACATACATACTCACTTGCACACACATGCACGCCCACATGCACAAACACATGCGTACACACATCACACACACATACATGTGCACATGCCTCTGCATGCAAGATTCACACACCCACATGAGCACATACATAAACACATATGTGCACAGCACCACACACACACAGAGATCACCAAGAATAGAACGCATTTGTTTTAGAACTGTCTGAGGTACACATTTCAGGGTGTCTGCACTTCGGTGTCTTCCACACATTTGCAATCCTGACTATTCAAGGCCTTTTCCAATTGGTTTTCCTCCTGTCCTGCAGAAGCTACAGAAATTAAAGAAATAGAAAACAAATTTAAAAGCAAGAGAATTGCGAAGCTCTTTCTACAAAACCCTGGGTACCATCTATGCTGGGCTCATCCCCAGGCTCTACCCCTAAACCAGGCATCTCAAAACTGGAGTCGTTTTCAGTGCTGCAGCTTTGGGAAATGTCTCCCTGATTTCTAAAACATGAGTCTTTGCCATAGAGGAGCACCATACTTCCTTCCGCCTTGACGCTGCAGCTGGGCTCAAAGCATCCATCCTCACTGTGGATGAGGATGAGCATTCAGGGAGAGCCACACACCAGAGTCAGGCGAGCCTTTGGACGAGTAGCTCCACTGTGGCTTCAGAACATGGGTCTATGGGAAGGGTGGTGGAGTCAGTAAACTGTTGGGTAAAATGTTCTACCCATTGCCGCGTTTTCCATGAGCTCATTTGCTTATTGGTGGTGTTGGGGGATCAAAGCTGGCTCCCCATGCATTCAAGAGCTCCTCCTCTGCCCCATTAGGTCGATCTAAATCAGTCCTTGTGTGCAAGGGCGAGGGGCATGCTCATGGTCTGACGAATAAATATTAGGATCTGAATTTGAGTGCTCAGAACCTATGTAAACGGACAGAGCTGGAGAGATGGCTCAGCGGTTAAGAGCACTGACTGCTCTTCCAGAGGTCCTGAGTTCAATTCCCAACAAACACATGGTGGCTCACAACCATCTGTAATGAGATCTGATGCCCTCTTCTGGTGTGTCTGAAGACAGCTACAGTGTGTAGTCATAAATAAATAAAATGTTTAAATAAATCTGGTTTTATAAATATCTGAGCACAGTCACATGCAGGCCTGCAAGCCCAGTGCTGTCAGGAAAGGCTGGATGATCCAAGGAACTCTTTGATCACCATCCTAGCTCCAGGTTCAAGGAGAGACCGTGCCTGTGATTAGGAAGGGCACCTGATATTCAATTCACACTTGGCTTCTGTTCCTGTATGGACGCATATGTCTGCACACACATGTGCACCCACCCACCCACCCACCCACCCACACCCACCCACACATATACACAGAGAAAAATATTTGCATTATATACAAAATACCCTTCCACCTATTAAGGATTCCATCTCTGCTGGTACACGCTCATGTAGGATGATGTCACAGGTGAGGCAGGTACAGGATAGAAGGAGGCCTGTCATTGGAGGAGAAGGAAGGATGGGCGGGAGAGAAGTTTGAAGGAAGAGGAGGAGACTAGGGGAGAGAGGAGGAGACAGGGCGGAGGAGATGGAGAGAAGCCATGGCAGGTGATGTTAAGATTCTGCTCTGTGTATTTACAGGTTGTTATCAATGTTCCTAAGGGATGGATGGTACCGGGCTTTGTATGTTTAAGTGGGCAATTATATCTTGTCAATTGGATCTAAGATTACTGTGTTGTGTGTTCTTTTATGTGAGGGTTTGAGTGTAGGAAAGTGTGCGGCTGGGCTGTGTTTCCGCCAAGATATCTAGCAGATATCTTGGGGCACCCGAGGTGTGGACCTAGCGGGGTAAAAGACACCAATACTATTATTATTATTATATTTTTATTACAACACACTCAGCCTGCTACAGAGCCAGGACACAGCTGGCTGCACAAAACGCAGGTATGGGGCATCCAGATGTTCCCCATATGCAATACACTTCCAATCCAGAAAGAGATAAACACAAATTGTGATTCCAGATGGCAGGCATCGAGTGCCTTTCTCAGAAACCTACACCCATTCCCGCGTGGCTCACTTAAACATTAGTCTAAAGTCACGCCGATGGGAAAATGGAACTCAAGATAGCATCTCAGGAAAAACCTGAGAAAATCTAGGCACATTTGCTTATCGCTACTTTGTCAAAACACAGCAATATGGGGGGAAAAACCCTACAAACACAAACCAAGAAACCTGGCTCCCTGCTACAAACTTCATGCCAGCAACTTCAGCAGGCTGAGGCAGCGGGAAGGCAAGGCCGAGGCCTGCCTGGACTGGAGAGTGAGTTCAAGGCCAGCGTGTACAGCTCTGCCAGACCCTGTCCAGAAATGGACAAGAGTGAAGGGGCTGGGGGTGTAGCTCAGTAGCGGAGTAATTGATCATCGAAGCAAGGCTCTGTGTTCAAATGTTAGGCCATATCACACAAAACAGAAACCAACTTTCTGCTCCTTCTGATCCGGATCTATTACATATTAAAGGGAACAAAATCTGGGCTCGGTTTTAAGAGCTTGAATTTGGCATCACCTGGATTGGTGTGAACCAAGGTTTGAGGGCCACTTTTCTAATAATTCACGACCTTCCTCGCCGTGATGTTTTTCTTATTTTTAGAAAACCTGACAGAGTGAATGAAGATCCAACCTCCAGTTTGGGAAAAGCTGACAACTTCTGGGTCTGAAGACAACAGACTTTGCTGCTGGGCTGGATTCGCCTTGAGCCTCCACAAAACAACTGCAAAGTCCTGCTGGTAGGTAAGAGTCCCCTGAGGAGGGAAATACTCGTAGACTGGTGGACTTGGACTTTAGACAAACCACTTTCTGTTTCTGCGACTGTGGTCAAAGAAGAGCTCGAACTCTGCACCCTCAAAGCAATACTTTTTTTTTCTTTTTTTCTTTTTTTATTCTGATAATTTTCGAGGATTGTAATTGAGACAGACAGACATTCAGGAGTGCAGCAAGAGAGACCTGGCACAGAGCGAGTTCTCATGTTTAGCTACCAGATGTCCCATCAACAGAAAGACGAACACATGTACCAATCATGAGGTCATGCGCACATGTGCAGGGGTCAGAAGACAGCTTTCTGGAGGGAGTCAGCTCACTCCTGCCTCAGGACCTAGCTCGCTCTTCAGGCTTCAAGTACAATCACCTGTGGAACCATCTGCTGGCCCACAGAGGTTTTAAGAATCAGTGAAAAGCTATTGAAACTCCCAAATGCCAAGTTCTAGCCCCTTGGATGAGCATCATCCCCTGAAGAGAATACTGCATTCAGTCTCCTATCCCATCACAGTGGTGACTCTGACATGGTTATCGTCAGCAGGAGCTGTGGTCACAAACCAACTCCACAGTGTCTACAAGATAGATCCGAACCCACGGTCAGGAAACAGAAGAAAACAGATGCCCCTGAATAAATCTTAGCCTCAGTGCAGTCCGTGTCTACCAATTCAGTCCACATGGGTATTATCTGAAAACACTTTCTCCCAAACCACCTTTAACCCATGGCCAACATTTCCACATTCAACCTTAGAGATCAAGACAGTGTGTCAAGACACTTGGCACACTCCGCCATCAAATAGGCACTTCCTTCTGGGGTGGGGATTGGTACGGTTTTGTGGGATGGGGTGGTGCTGAGCTGGGAAGAGAGGGTCCTTTGTCTAGAACTTTGGATTCCTGATGGCTTTTCTTTTCCGAAGAAACAATTTCTTTCACACACCGTGCCTCACCTTGAGTTCCATCCACCGGGGATGTGGATGATCGGTGATGTCATTCTTTAGTTATTTAAGGAGAGGGATTCTTTCTTTCGTACAAAGGTTTTGCCAAAGTTGAAAAGGAGGCTTCAGTCATTTATTTTAATCTCTCAAGATTTGTTTGTTATTCCTACAAGTCAGGACACTCCACATTTGAAAAGCACATTCCAAGAGAAAAGATGATTTTAAAAACAACACTGTATTGTTAGAGAGGAGATTTTTGCCACATAGACTCATTAGGGACAGTGTTTAAAACACTCTTTACATTTTTATCGAGTGGCATTTCTGAAAGGTACGTGGACCACTGGGTGTAAGTGAGGAGACTTGGTTTTCTTTTGTCACCATTAAAAAGAAACCAGTAAATGCTTGTAAGCCCAGATCTCTTGCCACAGACTCGGGAACATTGATTTCCCCAGCCACTTCCTCCCCACGCCTTACGGCCCAGCTCTTTGACCATTAAACTGTGTACAAAATTAGGAATGGCATTTGTACTTAAAGTGGGGCTCTGTCTCTTAGGAGCTCTCTCCTTCCTGACATCATGAATCACCTTCCTGTGTATGATGGACACTCTAAGCCACCTTCCCTTGAGTTCTACAAATGTCCCTACTTGTCATCCATTAGTGTTTAAGTCCTCCCACCTGTTTGAATATGAAGACTATAAGAGTCCTGGACACTGTGGGTGACCTCTCCATAATAGTGTGGCTAATGGCTAAGCATCTACCCACTGTTGTTTTGTTTTTTTTTTTCAAATCTATGAATTTCCTACTTGGAGGCAACCCTAACATGCAATGGATACCCTAAAACCCAGTGTACTTAAATGTTGGCTGACAGCTGTGTGATGTGTGGTGTCCCGGCATTACTTTTCATGGGACTTGTCTAGGTTCCTTTCCTAGAAAGGACATGCTACCTTTACTAGAGCCACAGTGTCTCCAATATCCCATAATTTCAGTCCATTTTCAGCAACTTGTACCTTCTAACTCTTCAGGCAACTTGGTTCATTGGTACACACTGGGCAGCCCAGTGAAGACCCTCTTTCCTTGGTAGCTGCCAAATTGTGCTTGAGAAACTAGACCAAGTCTTTCCACCCCCTGAGGTAGAAACACCAATCGGGAAGCACTAATGGACAGGGGTGATGGTTTGAAGTCACACTTTGAAAAATATTTTAAAGCATCTAATGCTTAAGACTGACAGAAACATCTTACAAGGGAAATACCGAAGTAGGAGTAGAACACAGTTAAAATAATCCAGCTACAGGAGGGAAAACAGTAGCGCATAGAGAATAAATGAACCTTAAAACCTTAGATGAAGACAAACTCATCTGCGATCACAGATGTGAACAGAGTGTGCCCATACAATGTCAGCATTGGCAGCCACACGTGAGCCTCACATAAAAGTGTAAAGTTCTGGGAATAAAATCCAGCGCATCCCAAAGATGAATTGAAGGTGATTTGGGAGTGAATCTGCTGGGGATGTCAATATTTTCAGGATCGTGACTATAGTTTCTCAAGCTAAAAACGACTTGGTTATATTTGCTAAGTCAAGAACACAACTCTGTGACCTCATCCCAAAGCCTGTGATTTCAATGGGTGTTTGTTGGGCAATCCAGTCATGTAAGATACCATGTAGGGATGATGTTTTCCTTTATGTTCCCAAATTTTGTCCATCCTGGATACTTCCCGACTTGAAACGGTCTAATCAACGCTGAAAATTGAGCTCGCGAGGGTGTCCAGGTCCTTGAGTGTTCTCCTGGCCCAGTGCTTAGAAAGTCTATAGCTGAAGGCCGGAGCCCCTGGTTCCCCTATTCCACACTAGATAAGCCCAAGGTGTTTATTGGAGAAAGCATATGTTAGACTTCTTCCTGCCAACACTTCATTCTGGAAATGCTCCTTTAGGATTCCGAGTAGAATTGTTAAGGCTTCAGATCATTAATGTCTGCTCTTGATTTAGATGAAAAGATTCTTGATCACTCCAGAAATGCTCTCTTCTTGTGAAAAGCTATTGAATAGTTACTAGAGACATTCCAAACCCAGAGACGAGTTACAATACAAACCTTCAACGATGAGAAGATAAAGAAGAGACGGGAAACGATTTACAGTCAACGAATTCAATTCTTATCTTGGAAGTCATCAACTTGAGCTAAGAGTGGAAAAAATTCTGTTTAAATGTAGATGCCAGGTATATGCATGTGATTACAAAGTTATCCATCCCCTGATTCTTAGTGATAGGGGAGTGACACAATCATTGCCTCAAGCAAAGTCAAGCGTTTGAGTTTTGTGGAACCAGCTTGTGACTTAGTCCTTATTGGATTAGGTTTATCTCCACGGCCTTCAGATGACCTGATCTAAGCTGTTCAGATAGAAAAAGGGATGTTGGGGAGGGGCGATCTACTGTAATTGACTCTGAGCAGGAGGGTCTAGAAGTAGGCCATTAGAAACGCGCCATTAGAGCTGCTCACGGTTTTTCATTACTTAGGATATTCCTAGGGTCTAAAACTTTCATTCTATGAAAAAGAAAATGAAAAAAAGGAAAGCTTCCAAAGTGGAAAGTAGAAGGAAAGATGTAAAATAAATTGAAATATCACTTCTGCTGGGACTCAGGGACCTGTTGTCTACTGAAAACAACACACCTCATTAGACATATACTGTTGGGTTCCATTTCTGCAGGGCGGGCATCCTTACAAGGACAGAGTGGTTGAGACGCACTGATTGGTGGTAGCAATGGAACAAAGATGGTGGTGTGCAGATCTAAGACGGGAACATGAAGTCTCCTCCATGATGATGCAGTGTGAAAGACATGCTGGGGGCTGTCCAAATCTACTCTAGGTAGTGTATACACACACACACACACACACACACACACACACACACTCACACACACACTCACACATACACACACACGCATACACACTCACACACATACACACATTCACACACATATGCACACAAACACACATATACACACGTATATACACACACTCACACACACTCATATACATACACACAATCTCACATATACACACTCTCTCACACACACATATACATACATACTTTCACACACACACACTCACACACTCTCACACACACATATACACACATACTTTCACACACATACACACACTCACACACTCTCACACACTTACACACATGTACACACACAAACACACACATTCACACATATACACGCACACTCTCACATATACACATGCATGCACAAACACACACATACTCACACACTCTCACATACACACATACACACACATACACATACACTCTCACACATGCACACACACACACACACATACAATCTAAGAGAGGGGTGCATGCAGCAATAGACTCACTGAGGGCTGCCGCCTACTTGAATATCTGCTTATGTGAAGGCTGTCATTAGGGGAAGCCGAGTGAGGGTACATCAGGCTATGTTACCTTTGTCGGTTCCTATCAATTTATAGCTATTTCAACTAAGGAAAGAGATCTGAGAACATGAGCGCACACAGGTATGCACTTGCATGTGGGGATGCGAGTGTGCACAGGTATGTTCTTATAGGTGGGGGGTCACCCTAGGTGTTAGTCCCCTAACTCTACCTGCTTTGGTGTGTGAGGCTGGGTCTCTCATAGCCTAAAGCTTGACAGCTAAGCTGGGGAGGCTGGACAGTGAGCCAGGTACCTGCCCTCTCCACCAATCCTCGTTGGGCTTGCACGCGCCTATCACACCTGCCTTTTCTTTTTAATGTGGGGTATGGGCCTTGAATTCAGATCCTCTTGCCTGCTGGCTCCATGGCCTCGAGACATTAGGATAAAGGCCCATTCTGCACCTGTCCATCTCACGGCCTTTGACCATCTCGTGTTCACTGTGTACAATTACAGTGGGAATAAAAGGAGAGATACATTTTTTTTTTTAATAAAAAGAAAGCCGGAGGACTCCAGTGTCACAGAGAGGGATGAGTCACAGCCAAACCGTCAGACGGTTTTCCTTACTTAACTTCCCATAAAAGAGAAGACAATGGCTCCTTGTTTAACTGCTCTGAACTTGAAAGCAACATTGTAGTCTTTTGAAATCTAAGCCTTTTGTAAATTGAAATCTCATGAAACACTTATCCTACCCGCAGCTTTAGAAAAGCCAAGTAATTTGTTAAAAAAAAATGAAAACAAAACACTAACATTAAACATAACTTCTTTTCTGGATATCATTGTATAATAGTCATTTACACACACACACACACACACACACACACACACACACACACACACACACACACACGAGCAATGAATTTCAAGTTCTTCCCAGAATGCAACGGTGGCAGGGCCAGGGGAGCATCCCCTGGACCGTCAAGGGAAAGCTGATTCCCACTACAGTGACAGAAGCGACTCAGGTGATCTGGGCCAATTTCCTTCTGAAGACAACTAGAGACACAGATGGAACACGCAAACGTTTGTCATCAGTGTCATCACTACCACCGTGGTATCAACATCTAACTGAAGGCTCGTGTGTGAGGGCCATGTGTGTGCACAGTGCAGAGCTCTCCGCACAGAGAACTGCAAGGTGAACAGCAGTCAGCCTCAGGGGTCTTTCTGAGACACTATCAACTTAAAAACAGACAGACAGACAGACAAAAAGCCATAGAGTAGCCCTGGCTGTCCTGGAACTGCTGTGTAATCCAGGCTGGCCTCAAACTCATAGAGATTTGCCTGCTTCTGTTGGATTTAAAGGCGTGTTCCCCATGCCTTAGAGACAAGGTCTCCCACTTGCTTGGAACCACATAAGCTGTCAGGCTGGGCAGACACTGAACCCCAGGAATCACCATGTCTCCACCCTCCTACACTGTGATAGCACGGGTTACCACGCCCAGAGTTTTCTAAGTTAGTTCTGGGGGTCTGGACTAAGGTCTTCATACCTGCATGGTAAACACTTAATCAACTGAGCCATCGCTAGGCTGAGGCCCCTGAAGGCCTGACAGTGGGGAGAAAAAAAGCAATGGGAGACTTTCTTCACGTCAGACTTCATTAATTGAAATCTCTGCTTATGGGTCTTATGAGTTCAGCTGGAACAAGAGGTATCTTAAGAGGTATCTTTATTTTTACATACTTCTAGTCCACGCGTAAGATTTCCTAGAGGTGTGACTACAGACAGACACCTAGTTGAAGTAGATTCTGGTGTATGTGTACCACTCATTCCCCAGACACATCAGAGTGGGCTCATGCCTTAGCCAGGGTTCTCTGCAGTCACAGAACGTATGGAATGTCTCTACATTGAGGGAAATTATTGTGATGACTTACAGTCTGCAGTCCAACTACCCCAACAATGGTCAGCTGTGAATGGAAACCCAAGAATCCAGTAGTTGCTCAGTCTCACGAGGCTGGGTGTTTCAGCTGGACTTCTGAAGAAGTAGGTTCAACAGATGTGCTGGCAAGTAAGTGCAATCAGGCAAAGAAGAGTGAGTCCTCCTCCTTCCAATGTCCTTATGTTGGTCTCCAGCAGAAGGCGTGGCCCAGATTGAAGGTGTGTACCACCATGCCTAGATGTGGGACTTGCTCTGTCCCAGGCTGACTTGAACTCAAAAGTCTCCTTGCCTCTGTCTCCTGGGAGTAAAGGCATGTACTTCCCTGCCCGGGCCTAAGATTTTCATGGCCACTATGCCTCAAGATCTCTATGTCAAGATCCAGGTCAGAGGCCTGTGTCTTCCAGCCTCAAGATCTGGATCACAGGTGAGTCTCCAGTTCTGGGCAGTAGTTCATTCCAGATGCAGTCAGGTTGACAACCAGGAACGGCCATTACAGTACAGGCCTGAAGACCTTACACAGGATGCCCACTCCCTGTCTTTCAGCTTAATGTCTTCTTCTCACCTAAAGGTTAATAATGACTGTTTATATTTCATTGAAAAGGAATGTTGGTTCCAGTCTTAGTCAGAGTTCTTTGGCAAAAGAGACAACAGGCTAGAGACTTTGGAAGAAGCTGACGGTGCAGTTTAAGTCCGAAAACTAATAGGTTCCAGATCCAAGGAAAGCTAACATTTCCATCTGAGCCAGACACTAGGAAATGAGTGATATCGCAGCACAGAGGTGGTCAGACTGGAGGAACACGGTCTTCTTTTGGAGGGTCAGCTTTTGGTTCTTGTGGATGAGGAGGGTGTGCATTAGAGAGAGTGTCAGTTTCTCGTTACTGTAACAAAGGCCTGGAGTGAATCAACTTACAGGAAGGAATGGTACATTTGTCTCATGGTTTTGGAGGGTTCGGTGCTTGGATGGCTGACTCTGATGCACTGGATACTGTGACCAGCAGAACACGAGGACAGGAACGGAAGTAGAGACAGTTGCTCATCACCACTAGGACATGGAGGAGGAGGAGAAGCTGGGACTCCGGCAGGCACGCCTTCAATGATCTGACGACCATCCTTTAAAGGTTGGCTGCGCTGGGCACTCTATGTAAATTACGGCAGGGAGGGAGATTTAGATGGTCCAGTCGTCTCCAGACACACTCAGAATAATGCTTGCCCAACTATTTGGGCACTATCTGTCCTCCAGTCACATTAACAAATGAAACCAACAACTCCAAACCTGCTTCTTCTCACTCTGAGGATCCCTTTCGAGCACCTTTCAAATGAAGAGAGTGGCGTGGCTGTCACTCTGCTTCCCTGTGCTTCCAGGCTGCAGTGAACACACAGCTAGAAATGGACTATGCTCTACCCCAGAGGACGTGTTGACTGGCAGGTGTTAGCCTCAAGCCCGAGTCCCTGGGTGTGAAGAACAATGGTGGGAACTGAGCAGTGCTCAGGTGTAGGCTCTGATACAGTCAGTGAATCTCATGCTGCATGAAAACAGGGGGTGGAAGAAGCGGGGACCTTTACTGTGTTTGCACATACAGATACGTATAGCAAAAGAAGGAAGGGCAGCTAGAATCATGGGTTCTGCAACCGGTCAGATGGTCACCATTGGTAAGCACATATTCCTACCTCTACCCATTGTGTATACTTTTAACTCTCCACAAACGCCTTCTTTGGGGGTCATTTGGTGGAGGTGATCCAAGCCCGCATCTCTGAGAAGTCCAAGCCATTCCTGAGCCTGTAATTGTACTCTTGTGCTTTTCTCTTGGGCTTAACCAGAAGGCATAGGGACACTCAAGATCATCTGTGTTCCACATATACTATTCCCTAGCCAACTCGGGAATGCAGACTAACACCATGAGCCTTTTCCTTCTTAATGGGCAACTGTAACAGTTTTCCATGGTGCTAAGGAATACTACTTCCCGTTCCCTTCATTCACTGTCCCCCAAATACACTAGGCCTGTAGTGTGAGAGTCCTATGAAATGTCTTCTTCCTACCTCCCTGGTGTTCCACAAAGTTCCATCAGAAGAATTTCCCATTTGTTTCTGTGTTCCACTTGTGAGCCTTAGTAACCAAATCCTAGCATGGGAAGAAGGAGAGAAGCTGTTGGAGATGACCTCATTGGATATGTATTCTCTATTTGCTAGTTGAACACTTGTGACACGAGTGCTTCCCTCGCAAGCATGAGGACCAGAGTTCAATTCCCACTACCAACATAAATGCAGGGCCTGGGGGCCGGCATATATTAAATGTCAGCAACTGGGCAAGGCAGTTTAGGGCTTCGAGAGTGGATGAGATGTGGCTAGACCAGTACAGGAGAGCCAGGCATATGACCAGGCCTTGGGAGCACATACAAGACAGAGGGTGTAGGGGTGGGCAGGAACTCTGGCTAGCATAGGAATGGCAGCTTTGTAGATAGAAGTCCGTCTAAAACCAATGGGCAAGAATAGGAATGAGTTTTACAAAGGGGAGACAAAGAGGAGAGGGCTAAGTGCTTTAAAGGAGGGAGGGACCCAGTGCTAAAGGAGGCAAGAAAGGCAAAGACATCGGCGTGTTGAAGGAGTAACTGCCCTGGGTTGGAATATACTTTATCTGGGTGATGAGATGAAGGTTTCTCTGTAAGGGCCAGAGGCTGTGGAGGTGAAGCTGGGATCCAGCAATAGCCTACGGAAAAACAGGGAAGGCTTTGTGGTGGTCCTGGGTATCAAACACAGAGCCTGACGGGTGCTCCCAGTGTCCAGGGTCCATGGCCCAGCAGCTCATCACTAGTGACTTCTAAGGCCAGGGACAGCGTGGTGAAAGCAACTGTTCTGCCAACCCAGCCCATAACATGTGGGAGGAAGACAACGGAAGCACAAAGATACCATGGCCCACCTGAAACCAGAGGAAAAGAGAAACACTGAGCTTAGGAGAAAGGTTTGGTGGCGATGCCTTTAGTGAGGAAAAGATGTGGTTCAAGATAGAAGGTAAAGTTTTGAAGCCCGAGGGAGACATGGGTCTGGGAAAGGAAGCCTCTGACTCACTGTAGGGAAGGGACAGTTAAAGCAAAGGGAAGAAGCCAGCTCTCCAGGACAGTGTCTAGACTTGAGATGCAAGGAGCATTGAAGGCAAACCCAGGGGAACACTAACCGAGAGCAAGAGTGGAGCACTAACCAAGAGTGAGAGTGGAGCACTGACCAAGAGCGAGAGTGGAGCACTAACCAAGAGTGAGAGTGGAGCACTAACCAAGAGCGAGAGTGGAGCACTAACCGAGAGCAGAGTGGAGCACTAACCAAGAGCGAGAGTGGAGCACTAACCAAGAGCGAGAGTGGAGCACTAACCGAGAGCGAGAGTGGAGCACTAACCAAGAGCGAGAGTGAGCACTAACCAAGAGTGAGAGTGGAGCACTGACCGAGAGAGAGTGGAGCACTAACCAAGAGCGAGAGTGGAGCACTAACCAAGAGCGAGAGTGGAGCACTAACCGAGAGCGAGAGCGAGAGTGGAGCACTAACCAAGAGCGAGAGTGGAGCACTAACCGAGAGCAAGAGTGGAGCACTAACCGAGAGAGAGAGGAGCACTAACCAAGAGCAAGAGTGGAGCACTGACCGAGAGCGAGAGTGGAGCACTAACTGAGAGCGAGAGTGGAGCACTAACCGAGAGCAAGAGTGGAGCACTAACCAAGAGAGAGAGTGAGAGAGAGTCAGGAGCGAGAGTGGCACTCACAGAGAGAGAGAGTGGAGCACTAACCAAGAGCGAGAGTGGAGCACTAACCGAGAGCGAGAGTGGAGCACTAACCGAGAGCGAGAGTGGAGCACTAACCGAGAGAGAGTGGAGCACTAACCAAGAGCGAGAGTGGAGCACTGACTGAGAGCGAGAGGGAGCACTGACTGAGAGTGAGAGGAGCACTAACCGAGGAGCAAGAGTGGAGCACTAACCAAGAGTGAGAGTGGAGGACTAACCAAGAGCGAGAGAGGAGAACTAAACAAGAGTGAGAGTGGAGCACTAACCAACCGAGAGCGAGAGTGGAGCACTAACCGAGAGCGAGAGTGGAGCACTGACTGAGAGTGAGAGTGGAGCACTAACCAAGAGCGAGAGTGGAGTACTAACCAAGAGCGAGAGTGGAGCACTAACCAAGAGTGAGAGTGGAGCACTAACCAAGAGTGAGAGTGGAGCACTAACCAAGAGTGAGAGTGGAGCACTGACCGAGAGAGAGTGGAGCACTAACCAAGAGCGAGAGTGGAGCACTGACTGAGAGCGAGAGTGGAGCATTAGCTGAGAGTGAGAGTGGAGCATTAGCTGAGAGCAAGAGTGGAGCCAGGAAAGATGAGTCAATGGGGGAAGCCAGAGAGGAGCAGAGGGTCCTGTGGAGAGCTGAGACTCACCATCAGGCAGGGTAAGGGCTGGAGCCACCCAGAACCACCAGAATAATTCCGTAAGTGATTGTGAAGGCTGAGAGGTCAGAAGTGAGTGCCCTGTCAGTGAAGTGATGTCACCTATATGAGGGTTCAGGGTGTGAGAAATGGTACTTAGAAAGAGGCATAGTCAACATGGCTGGTGGATGCTAGGAACATGGTACCTGCATGTCCCTGACTAAGCAGGGCACACAGGGAGACTGTGAGACCCTCTGGCTTGACTTCCTGATTAGTAAGCTGTCAGCCAACCAGATGGCATCTTCTAAAAGCTACCTTTAGTAAGAACTGCTTTGGAATCCTCGCTGGAATGACTAAACAACTTTGCAGTTGATACTAGATAACAAAGAAGTGTCATTTAGCAAGATGCGAGGTGCCTTCTAGCACACAGGAAGGGTAGATCCCTTCCTTAAGTCAGAGCTCTTGTCCTGGTTTCATCTTGTGACCAACAGCTGGGCCCTGCTGCCACCTTGTTCCCCTCAGCGTCTACACTGCCCACCAGCTATGCTGCACTCCTGTTCTTCTCTCAGGTCTCATGCAGACCAGGCTCAAATGCCCGGGCTCTACATTTGCTTATCTTTACCTAACACAGCCATGGACATGTTATGGGACACCATCAGTCTACCTAACACAGCCATGGACATGTTATGGGACACCATCAGTCTTTAACACAGCCATGGACATGTTATGGGACACCATCATTCTTCACCTAACACAGCCATGGACATGTTATGGGAGACCATCGGTCTACCTAACACAGCCATGGACATGTTATGGGAGACCATCGGTCTGCCTAACATAGCCATGGAGTGTTATGGGAGACCATCAGACACCAGGGGCTCAAAGCGATTGAGGCAAATGACTTGTGTCCCACATGAACTGGTGTTCGTAGTACTGTTCCCTGACTCTTTTTACACCCAGTAGCATCACACAGTAGAGTCATTCACTTGCTCACATGATACAAAGCACACCGACATACAGATATGCTCATGTGGTCACAAGGATGATACCCTACAGGGCACAGCTTCTCCATGGGGACAATCAGAATGTGGCCCAACTATTTACTTCTACTAGAACAGAAAGGCTAAAGTGATAAAACTTTCTGAGTCCCAAGAGGTGGGAAGACCCAACGAGCAACTGCTTTAAAAAGTCTACAACAACTTAGTATTCCCAAGAGGGAAAGAGTGGGCTTGGGTTGTGTCTGTTTACAAGGGATAAATTTGACAATATTCTCCAGGTCCCCCTGAAACGTATTTTTAGAGCCCTCTACTCTTCTCCACCCCTCCTTTCCCACAACCACATTTTCCCCTCTGCTTTTTTTGCCTTTCTGTCATTTCCCCATCCCACCAGTACCAACTCATCCTCTAAAGACAGCAGCTGTCCCTAGGGAAGAAGTAAAGCCAGCATTTCCTGGAGGAGTTCATTCTGCCCTCGGTTACTTCCTGCATGACAGCCCAGACTGTAATTCTGAGTGGCTGTTTGGGGGAGTTGAGCCAGGTGTCCTGCTTGGGGAGAGCGAATATTAGCACTCAGAAAAATGCCAGTTCGTGCTATTTCAAAACACTTCATTTCAATCCCTGCCAAAGCCCTGGGGCGGAACATCGTACCCAGCTACTCAGTCTACACAGTCCATTTGTTTCCCTTTATGTTTACGAATGTTGCCGGGTAATATCACTTCTTAACTGATTGATCTAGAAGACTTTTTATTAACTATATAACAGGTTTAGTATTTGGCCTTGACACTGGCTACTTTTTGACAAAGTGTCCAAATCCCGGAAGATAAGAATAACATAGATATGATCACATGGTACTTAACATATAGAGAGATAAGTGTTTGTAGGTTAACAAACTGGGGGACAGCTAGTCAGTGAGTGGGACCTGTCAGTATTTGAAGTACACTCCTGACACACAGGAGATATCTATCTATCTATCTATCTATATGTATGTATGTATATGTATATATATATGTATACACACACACACACACACACACACACACACACACGAAGTAAACAAGTCCAGAACAATGTAGTATCAGCATTTTAGTGTCAAATTTTCATGGGGTCCCAGGCATAGACAGAGAAGTATGGAAAAACAATGACCACTAGAAGAAAGAGACTTAGTCTTTCACAGGCAATAGCTTATTGGTTGCAAAGTGCTCAGACCTGCAATTATTCAGACAAATATGTTACTAGTCTACAAGTGAATCATGGGCTTACACTGCAGGGAAACATTGCGTAATATATTTTCTTGATGTATTTTCCATTTCAAAACAATGGAAAAAAAATAACAGGTAAGTGTACCTCTTGCCTTTCATTATAGAACTGCCTTAAAGGAGGCAGACCCCCATTACAGACAACTACAATTGGTCAAATTATACAAAACAACTGACTGGGAGGTTCTTAGCTCCAACTCATCCACCTGCAATGGAATTCCTGCACCTAAGGCTCAGCTAACACTGAAGGAGGAGGAGGGGGAGGAGGAGGGGGGGAGGGGGAGGCGGCGGCAGCGGCGGCGGCGGCGGCAGAAAGGTTCTAAGTGGCATAAGACCTGGAAATCTTCTGTGAGATTGTGCCTCTGAGAAACGACAGATACTACTCCCATGATTCCTCAACAACATGGCTGCCTAAAGACCTGAAGAGGAACACCATCAGTAGACTCTAATGTGGTAGGAGAAAATCTGACAGGTGCTAGCCCTAGACAACAGGCAAATAAGAAATGCTGAGAGAGGCAGAATCTCTTCTCTAGGGATAGCCTCAGTTTCTCATGCAATATCATATGGTGAGCTCCAAAGTCATGTAAAAACAATTCTAAATGGGCTCAGCAGATCAGA
Source organism: Rattus rattus (assembly GCF_011064425.1). Taxonomy (NCBI): domain Eukaryota; kingdom Metazoa; phylum Chordata; class Mammalia; order Rodentia; family Muridae; genus Rattus; species Rattus rattus. The sequence continues at coordinate 51,692,218 of NC_046157.1, read as the reverse complement.
TTTACATAATCATGCATATAGACAGATATGCATTATATACCACTATATATGTATGTGTGTGTGTGCCCGTGTGTGTGTGTGTGTGTGTGTGTGTGTGTGTGTGTGTGCCCGTGTGTGTGTGAAACAAAGAAAAATAGCCTATCAGTTTTTAGAGTGACTGGGGGAAGAGGAATATAGGAGAAGTTGGAAGGAGAAGAGTGTAAGGGTCGGTATCATATTTTAAGACTATAAAAGATTATATTATGGGGGTAGTATTTAAATTTGACAAAATACTTTCCATATAAACTGACATTTACACTGAAATGACATCAGGCACAATAAAGTGAGTGGTCACACAACGAAGAAATTGAAGAAGAAAGAAAGAACAATCTTTGCCCTCATCATAGCTGGAACACTCGTTGATAGAACTGTATGTGTTTGAGGTGTGTCATTCGGTGAGTTTTGTACACATCTACATTGTGGATTTACTGAACTCTCATGAGAGCGCAGAACAAGAAATAACATATAAGCAAAAGGCACGCATTATAAGCAAAGACCTCCAGAAATAGCAGTGGGGTCATTGTGTGAAGTCCACATACTGCTGGGCACGAGACCCGCCCTTCCCTGTGCTCGCACACCACTGTGACATTGCTGGAGAAACTCGATTTTCTTGTGCAAGTGTTTATCAGTTGGAGGTAGCTCCTGGGTTACAGATGAAATCTGTGTCCACATCTTCTCTCAGCACATGAAGACCTGTGCTGGCTCTGTGCACGCAGCCACAGTTTCTGTGAGTCCATATTGGCATCAGCCTCTCATGTCTGGAAACATAGTTTCCTTGGTGTCATTTCTCCAACTCATGTTCCTTGGGTGTCCTGAGCCCAGAAGGATGCAGACGTTCGATTCAGGATTCGGCAATTTCAGATCTTTCTCTGCACGTTGTTCAGTTGGGGTTCTTTGTATTTGTCCCCGTCTCCGCAGGAGGAAGCTTCTCTGATAATGGCTCAGCAAGACATTGATCGAGGAGTCATTTTATTGATATGTTCCTTTAAAATACACAACAGCAGCACACACAACTCAGTCTGCCTACCTGGAGGGCTACCTGAAGAACACCAGGCAATCCTCCTTCCTCCAAGGCCTGGCCTGCCAACTCCCCTGCATGCTTACCTAAGAGCAGTAAGACTATCACACACTCCGTCTCCCACCACGCAGCCATACATGCTTTCTAGGAGGCCTGCTAGAAACGCCAACTACGCCTCTCCCCTCCACAACCCCTGCCCAGCTACTTGCATAGAATAGCAGTATACTAACACACACCCACATAAACACACACACACACAAACACACACACACAAACACACACACACATAAACATACAAACACACACACACACACACAAACACATACACACACACACACACACACACACACACACACACACACACACACACACACACACACACACACACAACAACACACACACAACACACACACACACACACAAACACAAACACACACAAAACACACACACAAACACACAAACACACACACACACAGACAACACACACAAACACACACACACAAACACACAAAAACACATACACACACACACACACAAACACACACACAAACACACGAAAATGACCTTAAATCTAATCTTACAAGAATGACAGGGCTTTAGGAATGAAATGAATCAATCCCTTAAAGAAATATAGGAAAACACAATCAACCATGTGAACGAAATTCCAGGCAGATGGGACAGCATATTCCATCACTTAATAGTTTCAAAAGAGAGCTGGATCAGGCAGCCAAGGCCCCCAGTATGTGGAGGGACAGTAAGGGAGCATCTCATAACAAACCTACCGGTTTCCTCTGAACCCCAAACACGTCTGCTTCTGGGACCTTCTCTCACACCAGTTCCATCAACAGAAAACTTCAGATCATCAGATTCATTTCTCAGACTCTGGCAGCTTGAAAGATGTACGCCTTTCTCTTCAGATTATTTCCCAGCTGCAGGGTGGGTCTGTCTCTGGCTGCCCAGGCCTCAAAGGCCAGAATCACAAGGATTGTAAGGACCACGACGGCAATCTTCATCCTGATGGATCCTCCACTGTGTGATCCCTGTTCTCTGAGGAGACCGATGGAATGGGCCTCTTGGGTGGACAGCTAGAGGCTCTGATGGGTCATGTGACCATGAGCTCCCCAGGGCACTAGCATAGGACAACAGAGACATGAGTCTTGAGAACAATGGCACCTGTAGGTGCCTGAGAGGGTGGAGGTCACGGCACTGGAGGAGAATCCTGACTGGAACTGCAGATCTTAGAACTTTGATTTTAGTCGCAGGGTTTGCTGGGCTGATCCCTCCTTGGACAGAATGAGAGTGTCCACTCTGTACATTGACCACCACAGCATGGTCACATTCTCTCCTGAGGGTATCGTGGAGTTGGGATTTGCTTCAAAGGAAGAAGTGACAGGAAGTTGTCCTATATCTTCAGTTACTGCCGACCTCCTGGACGGCACAGGCTGTAGGTTGTGGGCGGGTATTGGGTCACTGATCTGGCCCGGGTTAGGTGAAAACATGTTTCCTACACAGAATGTAAGGGTATACTTCTAGAATTTCTAGAGCTGTGTTCCATCTACTTGGTTCTGTTCTTTATTCCTTCTGACGATGTCATAGTGGCAAAGACAGAAGCTATAGGACAGTCAGCTCCAGGATGGCTAACTTACTCAGGCAGGATCCAAAAAGATGAACAAAATCAATGAACCATTCAACAAACTTATCATGAAGATTCAGCATAGGATATGTATCATTCTATCGCTGAGTGTATGACATAAACACATGTGTGTGTTCCAAATGTTCTGTGATGATAGATATGTAGATGATATATAGATAGGTTAAATAGAGAGCAGTTAAATACTTAAATAAATGCTAGATAGATGGATGATAGATAAGTTAAATAGATTAGTTAAAAACTTAAACTAGTGACAGATTAGATAGAAGATGACAGATAGTAGACACTTAAATTAGTTAAATATGTAGATAAAATAAATAGATAATAGAGATACAGATAGATGACAAACAGAAAGATTATAGACAGGTAGATGAAAGATTGATTTATTGATAGATACATAGGTAGATAGATGACATAGATATAGATAGATGACTGATAGGTAGATGATAGATTGATAGATAAATAATAGATTGATAGATAGATAGGTAGATTAGATAGATAGATAGATAGATAGATAGATAGATAGATAGATAGATAGATAATAGGCAGACAGACAGATAGAGGAACAAAATACTCCACCCTGGAGGAAGATTCACTAAAACTCAAGAAGTGGTTCTGACATGTCCAGATGCCTGCAAGTTGTGCTGGGGATTCTGGGGATAGGGCTTTCATGAGTCCTCACCCATGCTGGGTGGGCTTTTGATGGATGTCACCGTGCTCCTGTCACTAACCCATTAGCTATTTCCTGTAAGTAACCCCAATAATTTCATTGGGCCATCAAGTTGGACTTTGTTGAAATCATTCCTTTAGTTTGTTGTCCATTCTGTATCCAGGGTGTTATATGTTCGTGTTTCCCCAGGGAAATTATGTGTGTATGTGATGTGTGTGTGTGTGTGTGTGTACACACACACATATATATATACACACACACTCATATGTGTGTGATCATATATATGTTAATGTCTATATAGTATCAAAGTAAAGTGTGTATGCATGTGTGTGTAAAAATACATTTGTCTTAACGTAATATTAAACAACTGGTGTTGGGATTTTCTCATAATTTCTGGTCAACATCTGGATAAACATCTGGATGATCTTTCTTTTTCTCCAAAGAAGGAAGCTGAAGACCTGAGAGTTTTACCCACGGATGTGGTATCGAATTCTGAGTTGATGAAGTGAGGCAAGCACGAGGCTTTACAGCAGCCCTCTCTCTCAGGAACCTTCTTGATAAAATGCGCCAACCTTGTCAGATTCATAGAGCAGAAGAGATAATGTGTATACACCTCACTGCTAGGACCATGAATGCTACAGACGTGGGGAAAGTCTAGTGATTTCCCAGAAAGCTAAATTTACCATATGACCCAGCTGTTCCTCATCTCATAAATCTCGAAGAGAATTGAGAACAGGTGCCATTCCTCGGGTCCGGTCTACCTTGGTTTTCGAGACAGGTTTTCACATTGGCCTTGAAGTCACAGAGTAGGTAGTCTGGCTGGCTGGTGAGCCCCAAGGACCTGCCTGGCTCTGTCATCCACTGCTGGGATTGCAAGTGAGCACCACTGTGCCTGCCTTTGCCTATTTGGGTTTGCGGACTGAGCTCACCTCCTCGTATCTGCACAGCAAGTTCTTTACTGACTGAGCCATGTCCTCAGCCCTGGGTCTCATTGTGGAGGGGAAGAGCACGAATCAACCCATAATGACCAAAGAAGAAAAACTGTCACCTATGTCCCCCATTGTGTCCTTGGGTGCATGACACCAGCTAGGCACAAACTAGGTCTTTAGAGCAAATCCCCCTGAACAACACCATAGGTTTTACTTCTCGTTGAACCAAGTGGGCCTGATTCCCTCGGCAGTCACACAGACTGTCACTCAAGTTGCCCTCATGCATAGATGTGAAAGGAAGGCCACGTGACTTATAAAAGTCACTGGGCAAGTCCTTCCAAGGGGAAGATAAACTGCGGGTTCTTTTATGAGAGGAACAGAGCGAATGGGGAGAAAACCCAAATAACTAAAGCCTTCAAGACTAGAACCCAGGGGAAAGGCTAAGAGGAATTTAATAATTTGGCAGATAGAAAAGCAGACTGAGGTGTGGCTTCCCAGCTCCCCCGCATTTGAAAGGTGTCCAAGGCCACTCCTGTTCCCGATGAGGAGACGGCCATGGGAAACAAGGCTTAAAGCGAAGAGGGGATGGGTGGGAAGAACTGAAGAATGTCCCAGAGTCTGCCATAGGCCCTCCAGGATGAAGTTAGCTGGCAGTGAGGACTTAGCTTTTGCCCAGCAACCAGTGACCAGGCCACATCGGCTTTGCATGTGTAATTTCATTCATTCTTCCGAAGTGGGAGTTCCTGCACAGCAATGAGGAAGGCTGCACTGTGCGAACCGCAGATAAACCCTGTCAGCCAGTAAAGGGCTTCCTATTTACCGGTCCATGTTGTCTCAACACCAGCAGAGCTCTTCACTGGGGCCAGAGGGGAGCTGTCCTGTGCAGGGTGCTTGGCAGCAACTGTGGTCTCTACAGGAAAGTCTAACAGACACACAGAATGGCTTTTATAGGTTACTTTGACTTTCCTGTCAAGTCCGTGTATGCAAGTGACACTGGGGACAGCCTGTCTAACTACTGAGAGGATTTGACCCACATTGCTCGGTAATTTGAGAGAGAGATAAAAACCACTGCTAAATGGTCCCCTGGGGCCAAACCACCCCCAGTTGAGACCGATTCCTTTGTGTGATTTCTTCTGACTTCAGTCTGAGTTCTTTCAGTGCTACTGCTAATATTTTTGAAGTCTAGGCCCTAAGAGGCCTCACTGTTTATGTTTCAGACTTTGGGGAAGAAGAAAAATCAAAGCTGCTTACTCCTAGAGAGGCTTATAGACTGCGGGGAATGTGGGGCTCTGTCTCCTCCCTGCAGCGGGGCTCTGTCTCCTCCCTGCACTGGGGCTACGCTGCTGTGGCGAATGCTCTGGACAGGAGACTTGAGCCCTCATGTTTTAGGGAGCTAACTTTTCACACAGGATGTCCAAAGCTCAAACACTGAAGGATGAACATCGCTTCCGGCTCCATAGTCTCAATTCTGATGACACCTAGGCCTTTGTTTTTGGACAGGGTCTCATCAAGCCAGGGCTGACTTCAAACTCTATGTAGCTAAGGATGACCTTGTCTTCTGATGTTCTCGCCTTTACTTTCTAAGCACTAAGGTTACAGACAGGCTTGTCTCCCGGGGCTAGGTGTGCTGTTCATGTTGGGCAAATACTCTACAGTCTTCATCCTGTGCTAAATATCAAATTTTATTCTCAGAAAATGGGCAGCAGATTATGGGCCATAGACAAACGCTGACCCCCACTGTCTGTGTTTACAAATAACATTTTGTTTGTTTGTTTGTTTGTTTGTTTGTTTTGGTACATAGCCATGGTCATTCACTACGTGTCCCACATAAACTGCTTTTGGGTTGTGAGATCAGAGTAGAATAGCTGCTAGAGACTGTATGGTTTACAAAGTCAAACACTCTGTCTAGACCTTCACTAGAAAACACTTGCAGATGTGGGTCTAGGCTGTGAAGCTCTGATGCACAGGGAGCCTTCTGGAAGCTGCCTTTTACAGCCCATCTCATCAGGGCTTCTCAACTGTTTCAGGTTGATAGCCTACTACGTGCAGTACGCAGCAGTTTATACACACCTTACTAATTTCCTCTGTGCCGTTAACTTGAAAAACGCACGTCGTCACTTCTGAGCCAATAGTTAGAAGTTGAGATAAAGTACCAACCTTGTCAAAACACCATGGAGTGAGTGGCCAGGGAAATGCAAGGGTCACTCGCATATCCCCACGCTTATGATTTGATAACAGACACTTCATCTGTGACAGCAGAGAAGCAAGTCGAGTAAGGCATTGCAATGGCTGTGCAGTCTTCCAGATCATCAGGGCTATGGGTCCTTCTAATAGCTTTAAAAAAAAAGAAAGAAAAAGGGTGTGTGGACACATAAACAGGAGTACAGCTAAGTACCAGGTGAGTGTTCCACTCTGCACCCCATTTGCCCTGCTTTGGGGGCCAACTGTGGCTCTTTCCCAGAATTCATTGCTGCCATCAATAGGAGATTCCTTCCCCATCTCGAGGCTCGGCTGGGAAGTCCAGGAACAAATCAAACTCAAGCACCATGGGAACCGAGATGAATAAATCTACTCCAGGAAGGGTTTAGAGATCCAGGGGGCCACATGAAAGACCTTCCCTAAATCAACTCAGGATGGGGCTGCCTGGGTGGTGGGGGAAACGAAACATGCACCAGACATCTGACGGGAAGCAGTGTGGTTGGGGGGAGAGCTACTGGAAACCGTGCAGGTTGGTCTCAGACAAATGAGCACAGGGACCCTGTGGCCCCCTCTCCTTGTCTGTCTTCCTCCATAGGTAGACAGTAAAGAGTTCTGTGGGTGCACATATGTGAGCAGATGTGAGCGAAGAACGAAATGACAAGCAGAATTCTCTGAGGAGGAACTGATGAGGAGGAATTTACCAGAATCAGCTCAACCCATTCTTTAATGTCTGTTGGTTTTAGCCCCATTGCACAGCTAAGGAAAGCGAGGCTTAATGGGTTTGCACAACCTGCCCAACATTATATGATGGTCTTTAGGAAGCTGCCCACTTCACAGTTACAGGTTCAACGGGAAGAGAGCTGGCAGTATAGTGTATTTCCTGCCAAGGAGCAGAGAGGCAGACCTCTGCCACGTGTGGCTTCCAGGTCTCTGCCCTCTCTAAGCTTGAGCAGATGGGTTTTGGGTGTGTCAGATCCTCCGGCAGCCCAGACCCACACGGAGTGGGCATATGCAATCAATCAGCAGAGTCAAAGAAGGAAACGGGTTTAGGCCTCCCTTGTGTCCCACATGTGGAAGGTATCAGGGTGACAGAGGAAGGAGGTGTGAAAGTCTCCAGTTGCCCCTGGGCAGGGGAAACAGCTTGAGCCCACGTGGGAAGACAAAGACAGACAGACCCCTGCATCCCTGTCATGTTGACGGCGTTCTGCAGCCTGAGGTGTGCAGGGGTCCATCTTGGAGTATAGTCAGAGGAGGGTGTCTCCTTCCCCACAGTCCTCCCAACCTCTGCCTTTCTGTTGTGAGGTATCTCGGGTAGCGAGGGCCTTCAGAAGGTTGGAGGGAGAGCCTGTACCTCAGAGATGTCAGATCTCAAAATTATCCGACACTTGAAACCCATGTGCCAGGTTTTTCTAGCTGGTTCACTCAGCATCAAACCACAGCATGAGTGGGTGCCATGGTATGCCACCCTGGAGCCAGGTTGCCACACGGAATCAAAGGCCACAATCCAACTGGAGCGTCTACGAGCTCCATCCTCCTCTCATTAGAAGCTCAGTGCTGTAGCCTGGTGTTAGAATGAACAGAGGTCTGGAGGAAGCAGAGGATGCAGGTGTTTCTAGCTGTTGGGGCTATGTCTACTGCACATGAGGGGATGCCTCTCTCAGGTAAGAGAGGCTTTACCTCTGGTGCGACACTGAGACTCAAGCCTAGTCCTTCCCTGAAGAGAGTACTCTCCCCAGTGAATACGTTATCTCTTGTCTTGTGCACGGTGACTCCAACTGCACCTGCCTTCCCACGCTCCAAACACCACCTTATTGGGTGTCCCATTTGCATCACCAACTCAAACAATGGCTGCTCCTCTCCCTGCCTCACTGGTTCCTCAGGAAACCAGGTCATGGGTCCAGACCTGCCTTTCACTCACTCTTTCTTTTATCCATTCCCATTCTTTCCCAGCAGACTCTCTGATGACACTCTTTCCCACTTGTCCTCTTGAACCTAGGCTTGCCGGTTCACATGTATTTCACCCTTGATTAGTTTCTGGGGCTGATCAATGGTTACTCTAGGCAGATTCGTGGCTGGCCACTGGCCTCCTGCTAGAAGCCCGACAGCTGTACATGGTAAGCACCAAGGGATCTTAGCAGGGACTTCTGCCATTGTGACGCAACTCTAGAATCCTCAGCAAGAACCTAGAGCCTGTGTCCACGTGAGGGCTGTAGGTGAGGACTGAAGGAGCAGGCTTCTGAGCCCATGCAGCAGTCATGCTGAAGGGACTTCAGAAATCTGGGGACACCTTGCTTCACAAAATCCTTGGGAGTTTTTCTGTATCCACAGATGGTCACCCATAGTGTCACAGAGATGTCACACTTTTTCCAAGGGCATCTATACAACTCGTTCCAAGTTTTTCATCTTTACCCTGCCAAGGGGGCTCTCCTCACAGTACTGAGAGCCCTTTACTACAGATTTCTTCCTTCTTCTCCTTCTCCTTCTCCTCTTGCTCCTCCTCTTTCTCTCCCTCCTCTTTCTCCTCTTTCTCCTCTTTCTTCTCCTCCTCCTCTTCCTCCTCCTCCTCCTCTTCCTCCTCTTTCTCTTCCTCTTCTCCCTCCTTTCTCCTCTTTCTTCTCCTCCTCCTCTTCCTCCTTCTCCTTCTCTTCTTCTTCCTCTTCCTCCTCCTCCTTCTCCTCCTCCTCTTTCTCTTCCCCCTCTTCCTCCTCTCTCCTTTCTTCTCCTCCTCCTCCTCCTCTTGCTCCTCCTCTTTCTCTTCCTCCTCTCCCTCCTCTTTCTTCTCCTCCTCCTTCTCTTCCTCCTCCTCCTCCTTTTCTTCCTCTTCCTCCTCCTCCTCCTTCAACTTTCTTTGGCAGGATCCTGACATTGAAAATCCAACAAAACCTCACTAATTGCAGAGGAATGTACCAGCTCATGCCAGCAAGGATCCTGCCGAGCATGGCATCCTGTGACACAGACACAAAGGCAGCTCAGCCAGGAGCATGTGCTGGGTGACTCACAGTAGACTTGAATTGGGCATTGTGCACCACAGCCTCAACAGGTGTCCCTAGCATTCCAACTGTACCCCGTGTCCAATGGGCAATGCCAGACTGGGCCAAGAAACCTTTGGGGGATGAGTACAGGAAAATCTCCAGGCTTAACCTGCTGTGAGTCATCTCTGCAACCCAGGGCTGTTCACACTCAGTGCTCAGCAGAAGCTGGGGAGGCCGAACAGGAGAGGCACAAGGTTAGCCAGCTTGTTAAACAGCTCAAACAATCATGGGGGATGTGTCAAGCCTCAGCCAGTGGTAGAGAATCCAGAGAAAGGACCAACCGAGCGAATAGTACCAAAGGCAGGTTGTGCATTTCATGGTTGCATGTCGATGCTCAAGGCTCTTGATGTTTTGACACTCGTGACCTCCTTTACCTGAAAGGTATGTTATAGCCACGCTTGTATGCAGTTGTATAAAATAAGCATACAGATAAAACATTTAGCTGAGCACAGTGACAGATGCCTGTAATTAGTCCCAGTACTTGGGAGGTAAAGGCAGGAGGATCACGTGTTCAAAGCCAGCTTCAGTTATTTTGTGAGTTAGAGGCCAGCCTGGGCTACATGAGACCCTGTGTCCACGACCACCCAACCGTCAAATTAAAGAGTCCCTGATAACAAATGATAAAAAAAATGAATTATATAACACCACTTTGGTGCAAATGTGATTCTATTGTTTATGAAAGGAGCAAGCCAAAGTGTACACCAGTGAGATGATGTATACATTTATATTTCCCTAAAGAATTACATCATGGCTGAATGTGTGACGTGGTACAGCTATAGAATGTCTTCAGGGTTCACTGATGCTTTGATTCTCAATAGCTGTTGATGCTTCACATGAGCACGCAGCGCGAGATGGCAGACTATGAGAGCCATTTCCAAAACTGTTGGAAATTTCGTATTAATCCCAAGCTAAACTACATTCAGATATATTTTAAGTGACTTGAGTCATTAACTCTTAAAATCAAAACTTCAACACAAACCTATTCTCACATTGTTCAAACTTGATTCTTACTCAGGAATGGTGGCAGAGAAGGCTGGATTGGCTCAGCTCTCTGTTAATGAGCCATTATGCCTCTATACAAACAGAGTGCCTTGTATATATTTCAATAAAAATACCACAGTTCATAACATACGATAATGTAGAATCCGAGCCAAGGTGTTTAGGCAGTGTTTGTCAGTGTTGCATGATGGGAAGGCATCCACGGTGCAAAAATGCTCAAGTGAGGTTCAGGGCAACGGTCGCTGTGGAGTCACAGGCTGCAACTTAGGACTTGTCACATTTTCTTTGGCTTTGATTCTTGGCTTTTGCACATCCAGAAACTCTGTGCTGTTGTCACATTGTTCATGACACCCCCATATAGGGTTATGACACAGTTTAAGAAGCCAGGCTCTAAATAGTTAACTCGTCCCCAAATTCTAACCATACTATGTAAATAAACCCAAAGTTCCCTTCTTTCTGTAAAACAGTATTTCCTGAATAATGCAAAAGAAACGGAAGAACTGGATGCCTTTAATTAGACAGAGATGAACCGGGCAGGAGCGTGAGAGAGCTCTACCGACAGCCTTGCTCTAGTCTGACAGGTGTAGAATTGTACATGCATATACATCTTGCCCTAACTCTCAGAGCGGTATGTGCCAGATGTATATATTTCACTGTAGGCATCTCTCCCCTCAGCACAGAAGACACTGAACTCCTGAAAATGATCTGCACAGGAAATTATGTACACATCAAATCCACTGATAGGTACAATTTGCTTCAAAATGCATCAAAAAATAAGGCAGATGGAGGGAGGGAAGAGTTTAACAGGTAGAAATAGAATAGAATAAATCAAGTAGTCAGAACTGCTGGATGTAGATGGTGGGCAGCGAATATGGGTGCTTTCTGTATTATCACTTCCATTTTGTGTATGTCTGAAAGTCATCTTCCCTTAAAGATAAAACACTGGGGAAAGAAAAACCTGGAAACAGCAATCTTCCATAGAGTTGAGGATGTTTAAACAGAAATGCCCCCATGATGTAAAATTTGCAGGGGACACAGATAATCCAAGCAAAGCCACCCCACAAATAACTCCACTCACAGAGATCAGTCCCTGGAGAAAGTAGCAGGTGGGAGGTCCCAGGAAGGGTCTGAGCCTGAAAGGATTGGACGAAACAGCCATAGAGGTACAGTGGGACTTGTGATTGGTGAGGTACCCACCAATTGATGGCTGACCCACCTCTCATGACCCTACCTCCAAATCTGTAACATCACACCAGCCTTATTGAAATACAGCTGAGAAGTAAAAATTGTAAGTATATAATGTGGCTTTTTGATATGGTAACATTGTGAAATTCTTATCACAGCCAACGTGTGATCAATCACACTGTCAATGGGATGAGATCTGGTGACATAGGAATCAAACATCTGCATGTGTTTGTCAGAGAGCTTCTAAAATAGTTTAATCGACATGGGAAGACCCACCTGAGTACAGGTGACACCATCCTGTGGGTTAGGGTCTGGGACTGGATAAAAAAGAAGTGACTCGAGCACCAGAATTTATTGCTCTATGCCTCCTGAGTGTGGACACAGTGTGACCAGCTGATGCATGTTGCTGCCACCATGATCTCAGTGTGACCAGTTCCTTCATGTCCTCCACCATGACCTCAGTGTGACCAGCTCCCTCATGTCCTATCACCATGACCTCCTTATTCTCATAGCTGCTGCCAACTCACATTGTAATCCAGAATAAGACCTTCATTCCATCCCTTACATTGCTTTTGTCAAGTCCAGACACACAAAAGTAGTTTCAAACACAAGCAATTAACATATTCATTACTTCAAACTTAACTTCATGGAAGCATGTGTGGTGAGAACTCAAGATCTGTGCTGTCTTGGTAAATCTCAGGTATATGTTAACTAGGTTTATTATGTCATACATGATACACGCTTACCTTAGAACACAAAGTTGACATGCTTTCACTAACATGTGAGCTCTGTTTGTGGAATGGGTGTCAGTGTTGAGTCTGTTAGCCTGAGAGTTTCATAGAGGACACACCGTTCAGAGTGCTGTCTGGCAAATGTCATTTCCCTAAAGCTTCCTTGAAAGGGGAGACAGGACGCAAAATGAGAGAGAGTATCTGATGGAGAGCAGCGGGATTGCAGGGCAGCTGTGAAATGGAGCATTGGGAGGATGTATGAGGAGCCTTGGAATCACACGACTGCTCCTCTGTCTTCTGGGTTGTGAGCTTTGCATAGATGCTGGGTGTGTGAGCTTTTGCACAGATACTGGGTGTGAGAGATTTGCACAGATGCTAGGTGTGTGAGCTTTGTACAGATGCTGGGTGTGTGAGCTTTGAACAGATACTGATTGTGTGAGCTTTGCAGATGGTAACCCTGTCTGAGCCTCAGCTTCTGTGTTCAGAACAAGAAAAACAGCAACACTGCCCATCACAGCCACTGTGAGAATTAAAGATGGAAAAACCCAAACCATAGAAATCTAAAGATTGAAGGAAGATGAACAGAGAAGCCATCATTTTGAGGTCATGGCCAATGGACTGTCTCACAGCTACAGAGAACCATAGTTAGCACTGGGAGAGACAGGCCACCACTGTTGGGACCTACAGAGGTAATGGAGGGGGTTCCTGGGGTGGGAGAATCAGAACTGAGCCATGGGATCTAGAAGTTCTTGAAGGCAATCATGCTGAGAAGGGTGTTTGATGGGAATACACTTTAGAAATAGGGGTCAGTGAACAAAAATGGCAACTGATTGCTTTCCTCATGGGATAGCTGGGACCCCCCAAGAACTGGGGTCTTTGTGACAAAATGCTTTCTCCTGTGAAGCTATTGTTTTGATTACATCAACAGTCATTATTAATAAAATATTTTATATTTCCATCATTATTGTTTCTCATTTGTAATTTTGGTTAGAGGATCACACAGCAGAGATGACAGGTACGCTGCTCTGCTAGGTCAATGGAGGGCCTTAAGGGGAAAACAGAAATCCCTGACTCTGGCCTTTCAAGAGGTGTTTGGGACCCACTCAGTCAGGCTGGGTCTGTGGGGCCCTCAGCATGCTTTGCATTGAGTCTATAGTTTCTCCCCACAATGGGTCAAGTTTATACCCATTCTACAATTCGTTGTGTGCACAACGGTGACGTCTTTATGGTGCTAGGGATTGTCCCTTAGGCCTCCTGACGGTAGGTAAGCATTCCACACCTGCACTTTACTTTTGGAAGAGTGTGTGTGTGTGTGTGTGTGTGTGTGTGTGTGTGTGTGTACATACATATGTACCATGAGTGTTCAGGTATCTGAAGAGTCCAGAAGATATCAGATTACTTCCCTTCACTATGTGGCCTCTGAACTTAGGTCCACTCAAACAGTAGAAAGGGATCTTAAGTACCAAATAGTCTATCTAGCACCTATTGCTTTTTTATTTTGAATAAAGGTCTTGTTGAGTTTCTCAGGCCAGCCCTGAGCTCACTCTGTAGCCCAGGCTAACCTTAAATGTGTGATCTCCTGCCTCTGTCTCTACCCTGTACCATTATCTCTGGATCAGCAGTGAAGCCTTCCAATGGCTTACTAGGCAGTACAGCAGGGTAAACTATTCCTTAAGAGGAGGGAAGTACATGTTTTACTACATTTATGACATGCACTTAACACATATGTGACACCCAACCAAACCAGCCTTTAACATCCTCCCAGGATGGCATGAAGAAACACTTCTACAGAGTGGTGCTGAGGGGGAGAGGTCCTGAGGCAGAAGGCAGAGCCTGGGAGTCTGATCCGTTAGTGGGACGAGAGCTGTAGGTTAATGAAAACAAGTTAGCCTCGTTTCCCAGGGATAGTTTATGTGTGAACCAAGGTCCAGGGCAGGAATACCAGACAGAAAGAAATGTCATTCCTCTTTCTCAAATTATTAAAGCTTTCTGATGCTCTGCTTGAAGATGCTTGAAGCTCATTTCTCACAGCAGAGGGATATTTTCAGAAATTCTTATGAGAGTGGGAGAGATTTTATTGGCTTCCAAACCTAGGGGCTTGGAGGGAAGGAGTGAGTGAGGGAGAGAGGGAGGGAGGAAGAGAGGATGAAGAAAGACAGAGAGAGAGGGGGGAGAGGAGAGAGAGAGAGAGAGAGAGAGAGAGAGAGAGAGAGAGAGAGAGAGAAAGAAAGAGAGAGAGAGATCTGTCTGGGAGGCCTGGATTCAAATATTGGAGATTCTGTCTTGTTTTGTCAGCCTTTCAGGTCTGTGGAAATTTTCTGTATAATTTTCATTGAAGTGTCAAAAGGAGACACTTGTTATGTGAGCCTAAAGGAAAATCCATACTTTTTTTTTTTTTTTTGACCCACAAAGAAGCAGATGTAAGCATGTAAGAGATTTCAAATGTGGACAAGGAGAGACTTGCCTTACAGTTCCGATCTTGGAGCATTGATCTTTCCTTAACACTTTACATGTTCAAGTCACAAATTACAAGGATTTTCTTGTCCTCTTTCGAGAGAAAATGTGTTTAAAAATAGGCAAGGGATAATCCGCACATTAGAGACTCCAGGTTTACTAGCAAGTTCTATAGAAATAGATTTTCCTGCCGGAGCAGTATGTAAATCAGAGTGTGTAAGACAGTGCTATAGCAATTCATGTTGTCCCAGCTTATGGAACCCAGAGTCCTTTCCCACCTAGACTGCATGCTGCACGTGTCTCTTTCATACCAATAGCTGGATCTGGGGCAGCCTCATCCTGACGGTGTTAGCCAAGTGGTGTCAGTGTGAATTTGGTCTCTTTCTGGAGGCCAATTACAGGCAAGCATTCCAGGGGATTCTAGAAAGTGCTGGGCTATGGAGTCTTACATAGAGCCGTAAGCACTGGCGTGGGGGATGTCAGGAGAGTGTAAACAGGGCATGGAGTTTCCATGAAGATTACTCCTCTCCGTGAGCTTCTCACCTGTGACAACCATGCTACAACCGTGGAACGGTTATTGAAGAGATTATTCTGCTCAAGAGGACACTGTCGTCTACATCGAACCCTCTACCAGTACATAAGTTTCTTGCTCTTGCTGAGAGGCAAAGCAGTAGTGACTACAGTTGGATGACCATTCCCCAAGCTTACAGTGCTTCCTGGGTGCTAAGTCCTCGGATCCCACCTCACTTGAATGACACGACCACTGTACTGTTTGATTTCAAACAAACGAGAAAGCCAACATTGAGGAATATTAAGGGACCCAATAAAGATCACACACCAAGTGAGTGGTAGATTCTGCCTTCAACCCTGGTGTGGTGGCTTGGAGAGGTTATGGAACATTAGGTTGTGAGGCATTGTGGGAGGAAGCATACCGCTGAGTGTGTGTGTGTGTGTGTGTGCGTGCGTGCATGTGTGTGTGCAAAGTTTGTGAGCCCACAGCTCCACCTCACTTCTTGCACACTTTCCACTTTCTGCATTGATTGAAGGTACGATCTCTAAGCTCCCTGCTCCTGCTGCCGCGTCTGCCACTGGCTACCATGATTCTCCTCCATGACGGCCTCTTATCTCACAGGAACCATAAGCCAAAATAAAGTCACCCACAGGCCACTTTGAGTCTCATAAATAAAAAAAATTAAAAAGTTGTTTTATTCCAGCAACAAAGGTAACCAGTGTACCTGGTGACGTTTGGGGATTTACAATTTTAACCGCGATATGATTCCATTTTAGTTGACACTTGCAATCTCGAATTCGGAAATTACAAGGGCCATACGTGTCTTCTGGCTCCCGGGAGATTAAATTATACACTCTAAGACTTTTGTGTGACTTGGTGGTAGCTGGGTTCAATAACCAGCACACTTTCCTCATAAACATTCTGGCTATAAGTAGCTACAAGTAGTCTCAATCGTAGATGTGTAACTCTGACAGCACCACTAAGAACTATGAACACTATTTCATCCATGGGCCACACTTAAGTAAGGAGTGGGCCATACACAATGGGACACTCTTTCTCCTTGGTCACATTTTGTTAATCCACTATAGTTTATCAGTGTCTGATAGACTGACTGTGTAACTTCTGCACCAAATTATATAATCAATATCCCACTTATATGTATTCTTAAGCAGTGAGAATTTACTAAAATTTATTTATTGTGGTACCTGTGTATGCAACATGTGAAACTGCAGGTGTTCTGGTGGGGGGCAGAAGACAGCATTTGGAGTCGGTTCTCTCCTTTCACCATGTAAGCCCCAGGGTCAGATTAGGTTGCCAGGTTGGGGGCAAATGATTTTACCCACTGAGCTCCTGGATGTATTTTTTTTCTTAATTCTATGAATGTTTTTCCTGTGGTAAGCTTGGTGTGGAATCACCCTCATATGAGGATGTGAAACCTCCCCCCCACATACACACATGTACTCACACACACTCACACACACTCACACACAGGGACAAGACTGCACCCTACCTGGCTCCTCTGACAGCCACAGAAGTGGCACTGGGTGATGGGTTGCTCTTGGATCCCATTTTAAATTAATCGACTCTCATTGAAATTAAAAGAATTTCAAAGTCTTCTCTCTCTCTCTCAGGAGACATAAAAAGTTTGGCGAATGGATCCAAGATGATGTGACAGAGCAATAAAGACCCAGGAACACACCTGGAGGTCTGGGTATCATGTCATTGGAAGCTGGGTGGAGTAAGGGAAATAGTGCTTGTGACAGTCAGCCTGTCCACAGAACTCCGTCTAAGCTCTGTTCCAAGTGACATTTAATTCTGACAACCACTCTGCCTGTCTGCTATTTGGATGAGGAAACCAAGACGGAGAAAGCTGAGAGTTTCTGACTTTACCAACCCCGTGAATGGCGGACCCAGGATGCGGACCTAGCAGACTGGTGTAAGAGCCTGGGAGGACAGACTTCTACACGGTGCTCTTTCTGGGGAACAGTGCGGCCTGTGAAGAAATGTGCTGCTCTGTGACGAAGAGCCTTGCCTTCCTGAGGCAACAGTCCATGTTGAAAGGACTCATACAGGTTACTTCAAGCACAGCATGGGGAAAAAAAAAGCATAAAAAAGCATAGTTCTGCTTTTTTCCAGTGGTTAACTGGCCATCAAGGCAGAGGAGCATTGTGCTTGTAATTTTTCAAGTAGGAAAGAGGAGTGGTAGTTTTTAAGCCGATGGGCCATGTTCATGGGTTAAATATTGTGTAATCTCTTTGAACTCTTTTCTTTCACAGGAATATAATGCAGTTATAGACAATTTATGAGTCAAATTTCATGACCTCTTGAAAACTCTAACCTTGTATACTTGTTTCTTCTTCTTCTTCTTCTTCTTCTTCTTCTTCTTCTTCTTCTTCTTCTTCTTCTTCTTCTTCTTCTTCTTCTTCCTCCTCCTCCTCCTCCTCCTCCTCCTCCTTCTTCTCCTCCTTCCTCCTCCTCCTTCTTCTCCTCCTCCTTCTTCTCCTCCTTCCTCCTCCTCCTCTTCCTCCTCCTCTTTCTTTTCCTCTTCCTTCTCCTTTTCCTTTTCCTCTTCCTCCTTTTATTCTTCCTTTTTTTCCCTTCCTCCTCCTTATGCATATACTGACAAAGTCAGGTTGCACACTCTAAGATCTTTTGGCAATAGCATTTTGCTATTTGATAACTACAGAAGTGTCTGCAAATGGAGGAAGCCTTCACTTGCTAAGGAATGCCTTTGCTCACTAAAGGAAGTCTGTCATTAAACAGCTTCAACAGATTATCTCAGCTGAAGCTATTTGCAGCCTAATGCATTCGTTTATTATCTACAGGACAAAATGTCCTGAAAATGAGGTCACATGACTAACGATATAGTTTGCTAATAACTGGGTAACCCCACTTCACAAGTCCTGGCCCTTTAGCAGGAACAATGAATAAACTTGAGTCCTTCTTCTTCCAGGGCAAAGATAAAAATCTCAAGGTATCCCTTAGATGTTGTAATCTGCTTTGAACTTTGGCTCAAGCTATTTCCATGAGCATCCTCTGTCTGCACTGGGAAAGATACCATAGAAGACAGAACACTACAAATCACTTTGTTTAAAGTTACCGAAGAAGAGGGTGGGAGTAAAACCAGCCCAGAGTCTGCTGTTAATTGAAACCAGGCAGTGATGTGAAGCCATTTGTCTGGGGTACTTCTGACTGGGTTGGTTCCTTGACAGCTGCACTTCCCTCCTTGTGTGTATGGCTTGAACTGAGTCCAATGTGACATTGCTATATCTGAGATAGCTGTTGTTTAAACAGGAGAAGGAAGGAGCCCTTTTTAAGGGAGAGGGGAAGAAGGGTCTTGTGTCATATTGAAGACGTTACTGTTTGTAGATCATCTTGCTGGGTTCTGCAGAATGCCTCAGGATGCTCTTGGATCATCTTCTGTTGCTTTTCATTGCACAGATGCCAAAACTGCACTTCCGCTCTTCTTCCCTGAGGGAGCCATGGGCAGATGGGAAATGGCACGAAACACCTGGCCTTGCTCAAAGGATGCTGGGGATGTGTGAACTTCACCACTGAAAAGTCCCCTAGAGTGGGATCCATCCAAAACCCCTTTGGGGGGAAAAGGACCCCCCAAACTCAGTGGGCCTTAAGAAAAATCGCTCACATTACAAAAGACAGGCTTCTGTTTTAGGTTAACAGACATTTGGTGTGTAAGAAAAGAAAACGGAAATGTCTACCTGAGAGTCAGAGATAAGGAGTCATTCCCTACTTTCTAAAAAGGAAAACTGATGTTCCAGGTGAATAAACAAACATGGCAGTATGTTTGATGCATACCCTAAACTTTAAGGTCTACGTTATTTTATTAGCACATATCCTCTCTAAGCAGTCACCAATCATTTTATATACACATAAAATATAACGCATTGGTCTAAGGAGAGGGTAATGATGGGTGGACATACAGGTAGATGAAAGTTGATGAAAGGGGGAACTTGAGGCAACATTTGGGATGTAAACAAATAAAATAATTTTTAAAAATGAGTTGATGGTAGACAAGATAGGCAGATAGATGATAGATGACAGAGATAGATAAATGATAGGTGATAGATAAATGATAGATAGATAGATAGTGGATAGACAGATAGATAGATATAGATGATTGATAGATTGGTAGATAGATGATAGATTATAGATAGATAGATTTAGATGATAATTAGATAGAGAGACAGATAGAATTAGATAGATGATAGATAGATATAGATATAGATAGATGATAGATAGATAGATAGATAGATAGATAGATGATCGGTAGATAGATAGGTAGATAGGTAGCTAGATAGATGATAGCTAGATGATATGGCAGACACATGATAGGTAAGTAACAATGCATAGACAGAAGCTAGATAGATATATAGTTGGATACAAAGAAAAAATACACAGGTTGATGACACGAGGATGCATGGATAAACAAATATGACACATAACAGAGAAATGAAGGATCAGATAAATTATAAATAAGTAGAAAGACACAGAGCTATATAGACATAATAGATATATAATAGATGTGCAGGTGAATGGTAGATAAATAATAGAACAGACCGAAGTGATGTAGATAAATAATGATCCACAGGCATATCGATCTCATTTATATATATATATATATATATATATATATATATATATATACATATATATATATATGATAGAAAGACAGACGCATAAGTAGAAGATGATAGATAGATAGATAGATAGATAGATAGATAGATAGATAGATAGATAGATAAATTTAGTGTTTCAAATTATACTTCAGGGACGTTTACACATTTGAAATTCTATTGGGACAGCTGCTCTTAGGAGCAGAGGTAGTTTCAGGCTCTGGTTTCCCTAGGTGTTCTGAGACAGAACTGTACCTCCTTCTCCCATTTTTTAAAAAAATATTTTACTGAAAATATAATTCCATCTCTTTCCTATCTAGCTCCGCTGCCTCTGTGGAACTGATGATTCTTGAGCTGTAAGTGTAGCCCTGGTTCCTTGAAGGACTTTGGAGTTAGAAAAAATCTTCTATTCTGTCTGTTTTCTAGGCTCTCCACTCCTGAGGAAAACCACTCCTAAGATGGGTGAGAAAGCTGGATTTGTCTACTCAGAGTCATCATCCTCTGGCTCCTGGGTTTCTGTGTGAGGCTGGCAAAGGTTGGATGACTCGCTGGTTCACAGGAAGATGCCCTTGATGTGTTTTCAGCATCTCTTGGGGATTGGAAGTTCTTTTGGTTTGGAAGAACCTGACAGGCTTGGTATGAAGGGCAGGGGACCTGAGGAGAGGAGTAAAATCAGGAATCAGTGTCCTAACAAGGCACTCAGACAGGGGAGTCCACAAGAAACACTTTATTGGTAGGTAAGAGTCAATCCAAAGCTACACCTCAAACACTGAAGAAGCCATGAAGGAAACTTTCTATGGAGAAGCCAGGCTGTGTGAGCTCTGTGTTTGCTTTCTCCAGCTTTACCCGATTTTAGAAACAGAGACACAGCAAGGAAAATGTCGAAGAAAATGGTTTGGTAATGAGTTAAAGTTTTCTTCATGCTATCTAACTTTTAGGGCCTTCGATGTTCATCTTCTGTGGACAGCAGAAGGCAAACAGGAGACCATGAGAAGGTCTGCCAGCCTCCCTTTCCTGAGGATCTGCTCATGGCAATCACTCTTCCAAGGTCATAGAAATGGATGAGCATCTATTCTGCTGGGGCTGAATCGGGTTCGAATCCCAGCTAGACCTTCAATGGCTTTGGGATTTGGCTTA
Organism: Rattus rattus; assembly: GCF_011064425.1. Taxonomy (NCBI): domain Eukaryota; kingdom Metazoa; phylum Chordata; class Mammalia; order Rodentia; family Muridae; genus Rattus; species Rattus rattus. The sequence goes on along the minus strand of NC_046157.1, from coordinate 51,671,029 downwards.
TTCAATCCTCAAGGCTTCAGTTTTTCACTCAAAAAACCCTTTATGTTTTATTCATTATGACTGGGGGATGGGAACACATGGCTGGAGAGCCAAGGGCAGAGGGCAGCTTACTGGAGAGGGTCAGTTCTCTTCTGTCACCTTTATGTGGTTTCCAGAGATCCCAGGTCACCAAAACCTCCAGGCAAGCACGAGAACCATGCAGCTATCACGTGACAGTTTCTTCACTTTTTAAAATGTAAAGAAGAAAAGCATCTATCTTAGGATCTTCGGTACTTTGGGGTAAAAAAAAAAAATTAAAGGCAAATAAAGCATTGGCCCTAATGCTGGGTACAGACCAAATGCTAATATCATGAGCTCTTATGAGTATCTTATGAGTCTCTTGATGACAATTCCCAGGACCTGAAGTTCCAGGGGAGTTGAAAGACATCCCTAAATGGGATGTTTGAAAGAATCCAAAACAATAATGTTGTGGTTTGCCCTGGAGTTATCTGTATTTTGATGCTAATTCCACTGCCCCAAGGACAGCTGCCTAGTCAGTATTCAGGACTCAGTTGACTTCACCAGAACTTTCTCCCCATTGAATTTGTATAATACAGGTGAGGGGCAGGTACAGGATAGAAGGAGGTCTGTCATTGGAGGAGAAGGAAGGATGGGTGGGAGAGAAGTTTGAAGGAAGAGGAGGAGACTTAAACAGAAAGGAGAAGAAACAGGAGGGAGAGGGCGAGAAGCCATGGCAGGTGACGTTAAGATTCTGCTCTGTGTATTTACAGGTTGTTATTAATGTTCTTAAGGGATGGGTGGTACTGGGCTTTGTATGTTTAGGTGGGCAATTATATCTTACCAATTGGGTCAAAGATTATTGCATTGTGTTTTTTTTTTTTTTTTTTTTTTTTTCTTTTTTTCAGAGCTGGGGACCGAACCCAGGGCCTTGCGCTTCCTAGGCAAGCGCTCTACCACTGAGCCAAATCCCCCAACCCTGTGTTTTCTTTTATGTGACGGTTTGAATGTAGGAAAGTGTGCAGCAGCGGCAGAAGACACTGGGCTGCCACGGAGTTGAGATATGTTTTCACCAAGATATCTAGCAGATATCTTGGGACACCTCGGTGCAGGACCTAGCGGGGATAAAAGACAGTGATACTTTTTTAAATTTTTTATATTTTTACAACAGTACAGCAAGAGCAAAACACCTGTCATTCACTTAGTTCCTATGCCAACCACCTGTCAGTCACCCTGTTCCTATGCCAACCACCTGTCAGTCACCCTGTTCCTATGCCAACCACCAGTCAGTCATCCTGTTTCTACGCCAGCCTTGCTTTTCTACAGTGACCACTCTAGAAAGTATCTGGGGAGTGATCCTGGGAAAGATGCAAAGCAAGTGCATGAGACTGTCTGGTTCTCTGGCACCAGAACTGCCAAGGGTGTTGCTTTCTACATAAAACACCAGCTTTTCAAATGCTTACTATATAAAAACTTTTCAGTGATGGGCAGAGCAGATATATTTATACATTTCAATTGCTTCTGTGGGATGCTGTGGTCTTAGACCTATTTATTTGAATGGGGTGCTTTGCAGCTTGATGGCTTTGACATGTTTTATTCTAAATAATCATACATTAATCTTGAGTGACAACCAGGTATTAATATTTGAAAATGTGCAGTCATGGTAATAGATCGAATATCACTTCTAGTGCCTGAATTTCCCCCTAGAAGAAGGTAACCTCTACACCAAGTTGCTTATCCCAAAACCAGAGCGTGTTGGATACAGCAGGCAGACAATGCTGAAAAACACCCAGTCTTACTAAAAATCAAGCTTTGAGTTCTTATTGATTAACTGGCAAAACTAGTTTTACGAATCTTATAATGTAGGAGCTAGGGAGAGACAGCTCAGTTGCTAAAACTGGGCATGGTGGCATGAACTTGTGACCCCAGAGCAGGGGATGCAGGGGCAGAAAGGTCCACAGAGCTCACTGGCTAGTCAGCAGAGCTATGAGTTCCAGGCTGGTGAGAGACCCTGTCTTAAACAAGATGGAAAGCACCTGAGGTGTGACATCCACGGTTGATCTTTGACCTCCACATGCTCCCTCCTACAGCTATGCACACATGTGCATGTGCACTACCTCTGTAAAAACACACACACACACACACACAGAAAGAGAGAGAGAGAGACACAGAGACAGAGAGAGGGGGGGAGGGGGAGAGAGAGAGAGAGAGAGAGAGAGAGAGAGAGAGAGAGTGTCGTTCCATATATGTGAACCTGGCTGTATCATGCTGGCTTAGATACAGATGTTTTCTCATCACTGTTGGGACTTTCTGATGTGACCACACCTGCCAAACACTGAGAGTTAAACCCACAGCACCTTGGAGTTGACTGCAGGGAGTTCAGCCATAGAAGGTGACTTCAGTTTGGTTGAGCAATTTGTTTTCTTTTTGAACAATACACAGGCTGATCATCCCAATCTAAAAGTATGGACTCCAAAATGCTCCCAAACCTGAACCTCTCTCTGCTCTGACACGATGTTATAAATGGGAAATTCCACCCGCAGCCTCAATGTGGCAAGTTGAAGTAATAACTCAGGCAGATAACCTTGTGCAATTACCCTAGACTAACTACATGTAGTATGTATGAAATACAAATGGTTCCCATGCTCTGACCTAGGCCTTGTCTCCAAAGCAGCACACAAACACACTGGAAGCTGACCCAAGCAAACAAGCAAGCAAGCCTCCCGAAGCACTTACTTAAATTAATTGATGCTTTTGTTTTTCAATACAAGCTCTTTTGTAGCCCTGGCTAGCCCGACTCATTACATAGCCCTGAGTTCCCCATCACCCTGCTTCCTTCCCTCAGCTGCTGGCATTCCGGACTCTCACCAGCATGTCTGGCTCTAAATCTCTTTAGAACCCAAGCATTTTGCCGAAAACAACAGTTCTCTGCAGGCCTAGAAAAAATGCCAATCATCCCCGTAACCGTAGGTGCCAGAGATAGACCGACTGTCTTCACTTTCTACCAAGCACCAAGTGCTAAAGCTCGCTGCGCCTTTGAGGTTTCTTTCTTTCCACACCATCCTAGGCCACTTCTCTGTGTCACAGTGTCTTCTCTCTTCCACTCAATGATGAATCTGATCCCAGAGACATCATCCCCCTTACCCCAGTTCAAGCAATCCACTGCTGTCAGTGACTTTGGGGTTCACAAGGATGAAGCCACCTCTAACTTCCTTCTTGATTTTTTTTTCCAAAAAGTTTATTATTGTTGTGTGCATGCGTGTGTACATGCATGTCCTACTACGGGCCCCACGGTGCATGTAGACAGAGGTCAGAGGGCGGCTGTTGCCAGTCAGCTTTCTCCTTCTGCTCTGGGATGTGGAGCTGGAACTCAGGTGATCAGGTTGGTGAGAGGCGTGTTCCCTCCCCCATACCCCCACCCCCCTACCCCACCCCATCCCCGCCCTGGCAGAGCCATCTTGCCAACTCCTCTTCTCCTGTCTTCACTTCTACATCTCTAGTGGTCCCCTTTACACTCACTCCTTCTTAAGGCGAACACTAGAATTTTCCATCCACGAATTAGTAAATGCAAATGGTGCTCTTGGATAAACACTTGGAGTCATCTTGTTTTATTTCCTCTCGGGATCCACTCTCTGGACTCACCGTGACCCTGACTGACTCGGCTGCATCAGAGCGTGTCTCTTTCAGCTTCCTTTTCTCCAAGCTTGATCAAGCACCACAAACCTCTTTGCCTCCCAACCTGCACTCAATCAAACACCAGCGCAGGCTCACGCTACAATGTATCTATGGTGCCTTGTTTGCTTATGGTTGGGTAGCTGATTGTCTCTTGAATGTCTTTTACCAACACTCATTTTACTCTTTGATAACTCTATTCCACAAATGCCTCAGTTTTGAGAAAACAAAACAAACAAAAACCCCCACACACAAAACAATAAAAAAAATCCCAAAACCCCAACAACAAAAAAGCTAAAAACAACAATTGAACAAACAAAACCCTCAAATCCACTAACTACTTTCCTAAAGAAATAGAAGTGAACAGTCAACAGTGAGTAGTTTCGAGAAAAGCATGGAATTGACCCATCCTGAACCCAGTAACTCTGCTTTCAGAGTGGGAGGCGTCTTTTCTCTCAGGAGGACACACACAGCCTTGAACAGCATTTTCCCCTCTCCTTTCCCACTCATCATCTCCGCTCCACCCATGTGTTCTCCTTCCTCATAGGATGCAGCATTTCCGACTCCAGCATTTAAGTCTCCCTCACTCAACATTCCAGACAGGCCTTGCCACTCAGCAGCCATCACTGTCTGCCTACGTCTTTGCAGGATTGGCTGTCCCCACTGCCTTGCATGCTTTCCTAAGAACTCTGCAGCCTGAGTTCTCAACAAATGGTGATCCCTCTCAGGGAGCTGTGGTGAGTGTTTTACTGAGAATTAGCAGGTCAAGTTCAGTCCCTCGCTCTTGACTTGCCAGTGACAGAGCCATAGGAAAGGAGGGGCAAGGGGTCCAGCCAAGGCCAAATAGAGGGCTTTCCATGGCAAACTGGGGAGCTCAGACATTTCTTCCCAAATCCTGCAAAGATCTTGACATTATCTCCTCTAAAGCTGAGCCGGGTACCCCCCACCGATCCCCCCACACACACAGGCCCCTGCCCCCTTCATAATCCCTGGATCTGCTTTCCCTATTTCTTTTGCAGAAACATTTTCTTGTGCTCAACAGTGAAACATTGTTGCCCAAAAGTCTCTGTTCAGCTCCTGTCTTCTGGCTTTGCCCGTTTCAGGATTTCATTGACCCATGTCAGTCAAGTGCTTTATGACCAGATGTAGATTATTCCGCCATGGAATAATCACTGGTTCTGAGCAACAGACCCCAGATTTCTACACCCAGCTGGTTCTTCTGTACCATGTGAGTCACTGGCATCTCATAACTTAATGTTCCTCAGGCTGAATTCACTCTCTCTCCATAACTGTCCTTCCTGTGTGTTCTCCATCCATTCACTCCTAACTGGGAGAAGTAGAGTTTAAGGTTGCATTTTGCTCCTTCACCCACAATTAGTCGCCCTCCGAGCTCTGTTGACTGGGTGTATACAGACATCTTGACTCCCCCCATCTTCTCTACTCCCTCCTCCATGAATAACTGTTCATGCCCAGATTGGGCAGTGCTTCCCCTCCTCCTCCTCCTCCTCCTCCTCCTCCTCCTCCTCCTCCTCCTCCTCCTCTTCTCTTCTCTTCTCCTCCTCCTTCTCCTCCCCCTCCTCCTCTTCCACCTCTTCCTCCTCCTCCCCCTCCTCCTCCTCCTTCACAGTCAGCACTGATCCTCTGAAAGTTGTTGCTTGGAGGCACCAGAATCATCTAGTCCCAGCAAAACCCAAACATGCTGCTTGAAGGGAGCCTTCGATGATGACATCCATTATCTGAAACAAAGCCTGCCACCCCCATTCTCCCATAGAAATCCCGAATCTTCCTGACTCACAGGGTTCAGAAGCATGGAAATCCTATTGCCCCTGGAGTTATCTTTGCCCTCTTCAAGGTTTCATGAAAGGTTATGGGTTTTCTTTTTTCTTTTTCTTTTTTTTTGAACCCAGTGATTATCACCCCACCCCCTGAGTGGACTAAATGAAATTCCCCCACCTGAAGGAATGAAGCTTTATGACAGCCTTTGGTAATTCATTTACTTTATCGGGTACATATACTATATTCTCTCTCTCAATACAAACATAAACATAATACACACATAAACACATGCATGCACCCTCATTTAACTCACTGAATAGCCACGGGAACTTGCTATTGTTTGGTGCTGCTATAACAGTTAGAGGTATAGAAAGACGTGAAGCAGTTCTGTTTTCTCTCACATTCCAGAGTAAGGGGTGCTCTGGAACTACAGGCAATAGGTCAATGAGTGGGGGGATTTTAACAGTGTCAGCTCATTCTACAGAACCATTTACTGACAAACAGGGGACCAGGAGGTTCTAGGTACTGAAAATAGAAATGGATATGTAAGGATCCCAGCCAACATGGAGATTGTCTCTGAAATTAAACTTAGAACACGTGGCTGAATGAAAGACTGCTTCCATAAGGATGGATGGGAAGACTCTGTCAGGAGATGCTCCGGTCTCAGTGAAGATACCAGCCCTGTAGTGCTGATGTTGGGAATCTGGAACATCCCAAAGTAGAGGAAGACAATGAGTTCATGAGACACATGTATACAGAAAGGAGATGACACGGCAGTGACCACTGAAGGAGGCTCCGTCCATCCCACTGCAGTGAGGAGACCCCGCTCATCCCACCATAGTGAGGAGACTCTGTCCATCCCACAGCAATGAGGCCACTAGAGGAGACCAGGTTCACCCCACTGCATACATCATCCCCTGGGAGCCCATTGCTCTCCAGAGGCAGATACAGCTCAGGACCCTGGCCAGGATCCTGAAGGCTTATTCAGAGATGCTTACATGGAGGCCTTTCTAGGCAGACCTTGTTGGAAAGGCTGAATCTTTGCCTCCATTTGCAAACCTGAAGGTTTAAATTTCACAGTGTTTCCAGCTGTTTCTTACCAAGAAGAATGGGTTTCCTCTTGGATGCTGGAATTCTCACATATATCAGAGAGAAGGAGCCATGTGAACAGCGCAGGTGAACGCCTTCAGTCCTGGGTCTTCCCAGTTCCAGCAGCGCATATGTGTCACAGCAAGTCTCTGGTAGAGGAGGGAAGCACATCCTGCTTGGGCATGCTGGGAAAGGGGACTCCTCCAAACTCGAGCCTAGCTTGCTCCCTGTTGTACATCATGGAGCCTTCTGCATTGTCGGCTTTCTTGCATCTTTTTACCATAATCAACTGTAGATATGAGTTTGGCTCCATGTCGAATCTTGTCAGTATTTCTAGTGAGTCAATGACTCTTAAGAGTTGTCTGGAGACACTGGGCACCATGCACATACTTACATCATCTATGTCACTTTTAAAGGAAGGGTCAAAATGAGGGTAAAAGAATGGAGTGAATGTCAGTGGCAGAAACCACAGGGCAAGGTGCAGGACAGTCCCGATCACCAGGGTGCAGGACAGTCCAGATCACCAGAATGATGGGCCACAAGGCTGTGTGCTGGTGCAGTTGCACGTGGTTCATTCTGTTAATTTCTCCTCCTATGTTTTTAAGCACACCTTATTTAGAAGAAGTTTCAATACATTGTCGGGTGTAAGGCTAAAATACTTTCTTCCTCTAGTCATTCTTTCTGTATTAAGCAAAACCAATTCACAGAACTATCCTCACAATGTCCCAAGATTACATCATGCCACTATTCGATCAATAGTTGTCAAACACAAATGTTTCATTGCACCCTGGCACTATGAAGGTCACTGGTGACTTCATGATGCCAACGCCAAGCAGCCTTTTGCTTCAGAGACCTCACTCAAAGGAAGAGAACCCTAAAGTAGGATGGGCAAAAGGGATCCGATCCGATGGCAATTTCTGGAGCCCTGGCCACCCAGAGGCACACATGCTGTCTGTAGCTATGCTTCTGACAGGTGACTGTAGAGAAGGGGGGCTGAGTCAGCTCGGGGATTCCTGATATAGCACTGAGTCATTAATCACTGGTATCTTGGCTCCATCCACCCAGCAACTGGGAATGAATAAGCAGAGCGAGAGAACCAAGCATCAGAGGCTGGAAATACCCTGGGGACATTGGCTGAGTCACTGTGGAGGACATGGAAAGCTTCAGCAGTCCTAACTTCAAATGGAATGGAAGCAGAGCAGAAAGTACCTTCTGACACACAGCGTGAGCTCTGTCACAGAACTGCTGGACGGCTTCGTGCCTCTGCTTTCTCTGCTTGCTTTGGGGATGGGAGAAAGAAAGGATAGGGAGGAATAAAATGCCTGCCGTTGGACCACAGTGGGGTCTAGGTTTATGAGATGAGAACACATGGTTCAGACCCTGTGTCTGCCGTGAGAGTTGCATTGATGGATACAATGTAACTGTTTGTAATGGATGTATCCAAGGCAAATTCCAACAGGGGAACAAACAAAGAGCAGAAGTGACTGTGGGAGGCAGATGGGAGGAAAAGGAGCGAGCGGTAGATGGATTAAATGCCTAGAAATGACTAACCGGCTTTAAACTGCAAATTAGCCACCACCATAGACACACCACATATATTGTTCCAAGACACTGCAGTGACTGGGGAAAACCTCACAGCCACACTAATGTGGGTCCTTCCTGCTTACAGAAGCTCCCCTTTAGAACTGGAGCCCCCACATTTGTACAGTAAAGATGTCAATCTTGATGAATTGTGCAGCCAGAATTTTTATTGATTCTCCACCCCACCCCACCCCCCAATTTAAAAACGTATTTCTTAAAGAAATGTTGTGAGAAACAGTCTTAGGAACACAATAAGCTTTTGAAAAACACAATCTGGTATGAAATAAGTCTTTTAGATAAAAATGCCACTTTTCAAAACACTAACTGGGATATACCCAGATCAGTCAAGAGAGTGAATAGACGTCAGTTGCCTACCCATTCCAGTTAGAGATGCCAGTTTGGAAAAGACAACTGCTAGAGTTTGCTTGCTGTTGCCGTGATAACCAGGACCGAAAGCAACTTAGCGGAGAAAGGAGTTCACATCATTTTGCATGTTACAGTCCACCTTCGAGGGACCAAGGCAGGAACTCAGGTCAGGAACCAAGGGAAAAGCTGCATCATCAGATTGCTCGGGTTGCTTTCGTGAGCACCTAGGGATGGTGCCGCCCACAGTGGGCTTGCTATCCTCCCACAAGATGATTCCCCACGTTCAGCCTGCAGGCCAGTCTGAAGGAAACAATTTATGAATCGAGGTTCCCTCTTCCCAAGTGACATCTAATTTGTATTGAACTGACATCCAAAATTAGCCAACCACCATAACTGAGCCATTTCAAGAAACATGAGTGGTCTTTATGTCTGGCCTAGTACATTCTTGTTTCTTTCTACTTTCTTTTATTAAGTATTGTTTTGTGTGATGTGATTAAGATAAGGATTTTTACAAAAGGTGTAGAGAGTGGCCTGGAACAAAAACAGCAGGTCAGAACTCTGGGGTTGTCTGACTAGGGGGTTGTTGAAAATGGAGCAGTCAGGACTTAATGTGTCAGCACTGGTCAGGATGTGAGCATGACCCTGTCATTTGTACAGTGTCAGTTCTTCCTCCCTTGCCTTGAATCCATGTTCTATGGTACTGGACTCTCAACTGTTCCAAGTGCACCAGCTTCTGAGTATTGCATGATTAGCCCTCCCATGTCTGCTCTCATTTTTCTACACCTTCCCTGCCACACAGACTGTCCCCTCAGACCATATTCTCTCATTTCTGTCTTGACTACATAAACACATGCAGACATGGTTACAATAGTAGAAAACATATTGAGAGGATCCAATTCTAACTATGGATATGTTTGTGTGTGTGCACGTGTACATGTATGTGCAGCACATGTGCAAGGCTGTGTGCAAACAGAACCCAGAGGCCCTCAGGTATTTTTCTTCACCTGTCACCCATACTTTCTTTTATTTGAGACAGGTTTTTCCCACTGGTGGGGACTCACTAAGTGGGCTAGGCTGGATGGTTGCCCAGTAAGTGCCAGAGGGCAGGGCAGGTGCTTACATAAGTCAGCTCCAGTTATCTAAGAACTTCCATAATACTTCTAAACCTGTATCTTCCTTCACCGTGCTGTGATGACGAACACATTTTAATGTGTGTTCTGGGATTTGAACTCATGTCCTTACAGTTGTGTAGCTAACACTTTACCGACAGAGCCATCTCCCCAGCCATCACCATTGCTTTTCTTAATGACATGGTGAGTGAGTGCTTACTCCCGTTTGACAAATGAGAAGATCGGCTCACCCAGTGAATCCCTCCCTGCTAATGGAACTGGACTCAACCCAAAGGCTCTCTGATCAAGGCAGCTCGTCCTGCCCACCGCACCCTCGGCTCTCCCTCCAGACTCCAAGCTACCTGAAGCACTTTCTATGCCGTTAGCTTTGTTCGTTCTTATTTACACTCAGTGCTGCACTTAGCACCGGGAAGGGCTCATCAGGGTTTTATCCAAGGGATGCACTTCAGTAGCATCCATTCCTTCACATCATGGTGTGCAAAGTCACTGTGGTCACCCATTGATTATGCCCTCTCAGGCCTGAATGTTCACTAGAAACAATAGGAAGATTTTCACTGTAAGGACTTCAAGCCAAGTACTCTCTAGGGTCTAAAGAGCATCTCCTCTAATCTTCACAAAAAAAAAAAAAATAGTGCAGGGAACTGGGCCCCATTCTTCAGCTCATTTTAGAGTTGGAGGAACTAGAGATAGAGTTCACTGAACCTAGCAACAATGCTTCCTCCCAAGGCCAATACACCTAGGAGAAACAGGCTTGAGAGCTGAAGCCATGTGGCTGGCTGGCTTGATGCTCACCCCCATCACAGCACCCCACTAGTGTCTTCAACTCAGGAGACTCCCATGCAAGGACAGCAATGCGGACATGAACAATGCCTCCCCTCTCTCAAGCAATGCATTCTCAGGAGCACGGATTTTCCACAGAAGCGACATAGTCGACATACGGGAAATGTGGCTCCTGTATTCTCCGGCACCGGAGGCCGATGTGGTGAGAGCACAGGAGAGAAATAACCGAAAGGAAGACAGATGACTCTGCATTGGAGGAAAAACAAGAATGGCAAAGTCCTGGCTGCTGTTTGCCGTAAAATGGGATGCTGGGAAACTGCAATTAGGAGAGGCATGCTGTGGTCACAAGAGAGAGAAAGAGAGATTCTAGATCACACAAGAATTTGCCTATTCCTCAAATGTTTAGAATCCTGTATGCCTTCCCCGGACTGGAGCAGGACCAAACCAGATCATACCAGAAGTCTTAGGTCTGGAGAATTCTGTTTCAATAAATAGCTACTTGTGGGCTGACTGAAGTGTCAATTTTTACAGGAAAATATGAGCACGAAGCTGTAGTCTGCTTCCTACAATGCCCAATGTTTCCTATCCCCTTCCCCAAAGTGATAGAAATCAACTTTCCAAGGATCCTGTGGGAGACAAAATCATCACTGATGTCTTTGGCCTGGAATCTCACAAGTGTTACAAAACTGTGTCTCTGCCCACAGGGTGCACAGTAGTGTTAAACAACTATAGTCGAGATTTACTGGGGTTCCTGAGAACCCACTGAGCAAGGAGGCCATTCTGCCGAAGGGTCACGGCTCTGCATTTCAACCCTATTTATGTGTTGACTTTTGGTCTTTATCAACGTTTGAAGCAGACAAGGGCTATTTCTCATTGTGAAAGTTGATGACTTCAGGTGGAGAGAGAACAGCTGTGGCGGACGATTCTGGAAACACAGCGAAATAGGCTGTCTTCACATAAATGTTTATGGAAGCAGGAAGACTGAAGAAGAAAAACACAGCAGAAAATTGCATGACTCACAGGCTGAGTGCCTTCTAAATAAAGCATCTCTCGGAGTTTCCCAGGAGATGCTCCATGTGAGCAGGCAGAGCTCCACAGGCAATGAGACCATGATTAACACCCCCCCCAATAAACCCCCCAAAAGTGCACCTAAAAGTCACTTGGGGAATTATTCTGTTCCTTTTGAGGGTTAAGAGAACACTCGCCTCAAAGGAGATCAGAAATCCTAGACATAGTGCCCCATTCTAGCTGGTGCCTCTCTCTCCAGTAGCCCTTAGCTCCTGGTTGGGCCACTTTGTAGAGAAAGAGCTGTGGCCCAGTGCTATGCCTCTTGCTGACTCAGAGACCTTCCTGTCATAGAGCCTAGCCAACTGATGACCGTTGGGTTTAATTTTAGATCTTGAGTGCTGGAGCTGGGAAAGTAGACTCGGATTCCATTGACATTGGCATGTGAACTGGAAAGAAAGTTTGCAAACCTCCAAGTCTTTACACCGCTCAGTCCACGGTACCCACCCCCCACAACACTGTGAATCTGGAATAAGCTAGAGGAAGCCCTCTTTTGGCACCACTCCCCAAGGGACAGGCACTCCCTCCTGACTCTAGATCTCACAGAGAGAACTCAGTATTTGTTCTTCCTACTTAGGAGTTTCCAGCTAGGAAAATCTAGAAAGTTCTAGAAAGCTGCAGACTAGAGCTTCATTTTCTTCCCATTCGAGTCAATAGGTCTTGAAGCTATCAGAAAACATGCTAGAAATAGTCTCTAGGTTCTCACTGCAGCATAGCGATGCCAGCCTCCTGATCTGATAGCGAGTAGCAACACAGCGTCAGGTGAGCTAGCCTGAACATTCATCTTCAGTACCTCCTACCTAGAAGCAGTTAAGCAATAAAACACTTCAAAGGAACAGTCACTTTCTAGGATGGGTTCAGCTGTATGCTAAAGAGTCGTATTATTCAATGAGTTGCCTTGTTCCGAGTCAACTCCCACAAAAAATATGCAGGACTCCCAGTCAACTGAATCCTAGACTAACATAAAGGCATTTCTTTTTTAAGCGAATGCCTGTTCAGTGCTTTGTTTTTTTACTGGGTTACCCTGGAAGACATTTCACAAGGGAAACTGTATACGACTATACCGTGAGGCCTGTGGGCCTATGTATTAAAAACACGTTCTGGAGTATTTCCTCCAAGAACTGGGGGGGGGGGGTCTCGATGAAGAAAATATTTAATAGAAGCAAGAAGCTAGCTACTCTGGAAGGGCTCCACTCAGCCATTGACATGTACTGTAAAGCGACACCCCAGAAAGCCAGGGTAGTGGGACTCCAAAAAAAGAAAAACAGTTGGACAACTTAAGTTCTGAGGGGACCCAACACTTCCCCCAGGCAGGATTTCAAATCCCTACCATTCTCACTCCTTAACTTCCTTCAGTGTCTCCCGTGGACTCCAATGGGGGAGAGAAAGGGAAGAGATGGGGGTGGGAGGTGGGTGTCCAGCAATGTTTTACTGTACATTTGTTTTGGCATTAGCTGAGTTCTAGACATGAAAACAACCCCCTGTTCTTAATTCAGTCCATGTGCAGCAGAGCCATGCACCGGGAGATCTGGCTTTTACTAAAAGCTATTAACAAGAATGTTTGATCACAGGAAGTGGAGAGGCAGAGCTTGCTTCTAAATCGCAGCGAGCGAGCGAGCGCTGACTGGCCTCTAGAGGGAAGGCGCAGACTGGTGTGTCAGTCCTTTCGAAACTTCTACTGAGCTCCAAGGCAAGGGGGAGATGGGACCAGGAGGAAGATTCCCAAGCTGACCCCCAGTGTGGGTAAGAAGCCTGTCTGCTCTGTTCAGAGCGCTTCCTTCCTGTCCGGGGAGGCGAGTTGCTGAGCCTGTTTCTGGGCAAGTGGCCATGTTGGGATGTGGCCTGAGATAGCCTGCAGCTGGGCTGAGTGGGCGTATGTCAGACTCAACAGAGGCAGCTCCCACCACCCTGCCTGGACAGCTGAATGGAGCTTCTGAGAAGAGCCTTTGATTTATCTGTGGCCTGACAGCCCTGGGTGCTGAAGTTCAGGCTCTAGGAAGTAAGGCTGTGACAGATGAAGTTCTAAGTATGCAGATAGCATGTGTGCGTGCGCACACACACACACACACACACACACACACACACACACACTCACACACATACTCATACACATACACACTCACACACAGAAACACACACTCATACACATACACACACATACTCACACACTACACACACAGACACACAAATACACTCACACACACTCTCACACACATACACACCACACACACACTCACACACAGACACACAAACATACTCACACACATACACTCACACATACATATACACAAACACACACACAGACACACACACACACACTCACACACACACAAACACACTCACATACATACTCATACACATACACATTCACACACAGAAACACACACTCATACACATACACACATACTCACACACTACACACACAGACACACAAATACACTCACACACATACACACTCTCACACACATACACACCACACACACACTCACACACAGACACACAAACATACTCAGACACATACACTCACACATACATACACACAAACACACACACACAGACACACAAATACACACATACACACACTCACACACACACACACACACACACACACGGCATGGGGAGGGCAGGAGGCCTGAAGAACATAGAACATGAGTGTCCTGGTGCTGAGAGCTGGACTGGACTGAGTCCATCTATATTCATGCTCCTGCCTCTACCTCAGTGGCCTGGCATGGACCTGAAGGGCTCCACCACTGCAGGGTGCAGCTTCTCCTACATGGGTGACACCGCTGACTTGAGACTATTAAGGGACTATGTCAGCATTGCTGGACAAAGCCTGACGTGAATTCTTTTCCCCCTTCTGACTGATTCTCTTCAGGTGTGCTGTAGGTTGAAGCCTGAGCGTAAGGGACCAGGCTCTCTGTGGAGGAGCCTGGGTGTCTTCTTTTCTTACCCAGAGAGTCCTGACTGCTCTGCTCACAGAGATGACAGCAGCAAGGGCCCACTCTCAGAGAAGAGAAACTCAGACTCCCAGTTCCTGCTGATCCTATTTTTAATCTCCTTGTCTCAATGGCTCTTCACTCCCTCTCTTCCTCTCCCCACCCTCACCCTGGCCTCCTTAGAACTCATACACACACCTGGTTTTCTATTGACTTTGGGGACAGAGGAGGTGGGGCCCAAGAAGGGAGGGCCAGCATGCCGGGGAGAGTCAGCATCTGATGCTATAAGCAAGGGGGGGGGGTGAGGGAGACTCTGCCCCATCACAGTCACAGGGATGGGTAATTAGACATGCTGATGCGTTTGCATGTGTCTGTCCATAACAATCCTCTCACTGGGTGAGATGCTGGCCTCAGCTCAGATGCCTTGACAATTCCAGACAGGTGGGAGGAAGGAAGACGGGGGAGGGGAAAGGCCAGGTTTGTGGACAGAAGTCTGACCAGTGGCTGAGGAGGCAGAGAAAGCAGGATGTGCCTTTATGACTGTGGGACCAGCACAATCCACCTTTAATTTTTTGCATGGCCTTCTACTTGGATCTCTCTGACTTGCTGGAACCTCGGACAGGCTCTTGAGCATGAGCACAAAACTCAGTGATAAACTGTCTTGATCCATGCCATCGTGCACCAGGTGCGCAGAATTTGCGGCACACTTAAGCTTAAATAATTTAATCACTCCAATAGAAGTTGATACAGTTAATAAAAACAAAGAATCCGCTTTATCGAATTGTTTCAGCTGGAGGATTCCCATTCACTCTCTTTAGTGTCAGATAATCTTGGAATACATTGCTGATAGATAATGAGTTTAAAAGATAGTATGTTGATACAACTGAAGAACATTTTAAAGCAGTTTCCTTGACTGTTTTTTTAAACAACACAACTCATTTGGATAGGGGTGAGTGTTCCTAAGTAGCAAACTTGAAAAACTAGCCCCGTTGTGTAGTTTCTACAACAGGCAGACCTACAACAGCAAAGCAAGTCTACAGAGACCTGAAGCTCTTGTTTCTGGAACTCTCCAAAACCTCAGCTATCCTAGGGGATCCCAGAGGACAGAATTACTTCACATCACAGCAAAACTTCTCCTGGCTGTAAACAGCTCGTGGTTCTGGGAAACATGGAAACCATAGAAGAAATGTGAGGCCGTGCTGTGTTGGGGAAGGTTGTGATGATGTAGAGCTTCCACTTTTGAGGTATCCGGCCCTGCTTGTCTTTGAAGCCTTTCCTTCCTCATGTTTGGTGAATTTCTCTTTTCTTTCTTGGAATACCCATTGCCAGATCCCAAACAGCAAAGACGACCACCACCTGGATGGCTGCTCCAGTCACTTCACACGGAATAGGTTTGTGTTTTATAAAAACCTTAGCAAGTTCATAGCACATCCGCGCCACAAACAAACAGAAGGGTAACAATGTGCCAGGAAGGTGGCTCCATGGGTATAGTGATTGGATGCGAGCAGGCAGAATGTCCAACCCCCATGGGAAAGCCAGTGTAGCAATGTGTGCCTGTACCCCAACCCTGATGGGACAGAATGGTAAGGACGAAAGAGAACAGGCTAGCAAAATGGGGTACACTCCAGATCCAGGAAGAAATATTGTCTCAGAAAGTGAGATTGAGACAACTTAAAGAAGACAAGCTCTTCCCCCCCACACCCATGCACACATGTATACACAACATACAAGGAGAGAAGCTCATACTCTCACACCCATGCACACATGTATACACAACATACAAGGAGAGAAGTTCAAACCCACCTACACCTGTGTACACATGTATACACTACACACAAGAAGACAAGCTCATACCCACCTAGACCCATGCACACATGTATACACAACATACAAGAAGACAAGCTCACACCCATGCACACACGCACACACTACACACACAAAAAAATAAAGTCACAGAAGTTCTAATTTCCTGTTAGTTTTGGCTTAAATCAAACCGATGCTGTCTCTGCTCCCACCACACACTGACTCTTAATTAACAGTGAGGCACCGGGGCAGCCGTCCTCGCCGAACATCCTTTCTGTTATGGCCCAGGAAGAAATCAGATTTTGACTCATTTGTGAGAGGGCAGGGCTTCCTGCTGATAATCAAATGGCAGGAGGCAGAAGCACTGAGGAGAGAAGCCTCCCGACATGTCGGCCAGGGATTGTCTAGGCGGGGTTAATTAAATGTAAGTTGTGAATTGTGAGTTAGGAGGAGAAAGCAAGCCAAGCTCTCACTTTCATCTCTCGCTGCTTCCAGACCGGTGCAGCATGGCCTGCTGCCTCCCTCTCACTTCGCTCCATGCCTTCCAGCTCATGACGGATCTCCCAGGATCCGAAGCAGACTCTCCTCTCCTCAAGTTGCCTTTGTTGGGTGTTTGAACATATCAGTGAGAAAATTAAATGGGTACAGCAAGGGTTTACCTAGCAGGGCTCCGACTCGGCACCTCTGATTTCCACTTTCGGCATCATGTTGACTTACAAAGAGACAGATATGAAAAAGTAAAGAGTAGAACCTAGAAACTTAAGACATTTTCTAATAAGTTGTCCAAACCAAAGGGACTAGAACATTTGACAGGGTTGCCCATCTTAGAAGCAAGAGAAACAAGAGAAAAGAACAGACGGTATATCCCATCTGTTCCTTTGGAAACCAGGGTATCCCCTTATGTAAACATTAACTGGGAAAAAAACAATGAGTAAAGCCATTACCTCAATTCCCCTTATGTGACTGAGATGTTTTTGCCTCGTCTGCGTTTCTGTTGTGCGGAAGCTTGGATATTTTGGGGATATTGTTTGTTCAGACAAACCTGTACTGAGTTCTGCAGCCATCCCAGATGTGGATGAGAACACAGACCTTCCGTCCCCCAAAGCCTAGGTTTGCTGGTAAGTTACTGCTGCTGTCAAAAATAGTAACAATGAGATTGGGCATGGTGACGAGGGCTGTCCAGTGCTGGCTGAGCTCCATGCGCAGTGGCTGAGCGAGACAGATGCACACGTGTGCAGGGAGGCCCGTGAGCTCTGTATTTGAGAGTAAGAGACAGCATTCATGCTGCAGTGAAGAACACCAGTGTGCGTTGTTCTGAGCAGCCTGCTGACCCGGGGGTTACTCTGATGTGACACCCTGCCTCCCCAGAGTCAGGAACGTGAAAGTGGGCAGAGAAGCAAAGGAATACATTCCAAAGTGCAACAGGAAAGAAGCTAAACGCTTCATTGCAACCATGCCTGTTCTTCCAAACACCCGGAATATATTACTTTTGTGTTCTGCTGCTTTCAGTTAGGTTTCCAAGAAGGCTCTAGCAATCAGGATTTCCATTGTGAAAACCTCTCAGGAATAGGTCTTAGAGATCCTCAAAGTTACATATATATATATATATATATATATATATATATATAAAGTTATGTATATATATATACACATGTACATATATGTGTGTGTACGTATACAATATTAATAATATATAATTATATATATGGAACACATATATATATCATGTAACATTATATATATGAAACTTGCAGAGTTTAGCGTCCTCATAATGAATTTCACTGGCGTTGGATCTGAAGTATAACTTAGAACTGTGGCTCCGATGTGCCTTGAACCTCTTGTGCTGGGTGCAGCCGGGTGCTCCACATGGGCGGCTCGTCACCGTGGAACCTGTGCAAGGCAGAGCCTGCTGTATCTCTGGGCCCTTCTGGAGAGATGCAGGGAATTCAAGCAAGATTCCGAGAACCCTCCTACGAAGCTGACCTGTTCTAAAAGAGCCTTCATTCTGGGGTCCCAGCTGGTATCCAGTCAGCCCCTCCCATTCACACTCCTGTCATTCACTGTGGCACCGTTCATCACTGATGTGACACAGCCAGGATCACTGGGACCTTTCACTAATGCCCCCAAAACCATGAGGTAATCCAACCTCTTGTCTTTATAAGTACCCAGCCTTGAGTATTTCAGTACAGTAACAGTATAAACACTAATCCACTGACCATATTATAAATACCATGAGAGACCAGAGCTCCTACTCCCTCCCCTGAACAGATTCTACATTCACATCACACTGTAGAACATTTGGCAAGGCCCGTTGATAAATGTGATGAGTTCCAGGGAAGCCAGGCTTTCAAATCAGACTTCTTCCTGAGCTCGCGCACTGTCTATTTCTCTTCCACAACCCATGGGACCTGGAGAGTAAATCCAAAATGTCTTCAATCCATGTAGAGTTTGGGATCTGTCCAATCAGAAAAGACTCTGGGGGGTGGAAAAATGTCTAGCTGTTCCAGAACATCCCAGCATGGTATCAACTAGACATTTCCATCAGCACTGTAGGAACAGTCACGTTATCATGGCTGTACCACGTGGGAAGAGCCAGGCCCACAGAAGGACCTCCGTGTGACTTTTCCTGGTGGGAAAGCATTTAGAAGAAAAAGCAACACCGAAATCTTTTGGGATAGATTTTTGGAAGGTGATTTGTATTTAGTGTATGATTTCTCTTAATCATTGTCTGCTAGGTATAAAGAAGTCTTTCCCTCCCTCCCTCCCTCCTCCTCTCTTCTCTTCTTCTTCGTCTTCGTCTTCACCTTCTCCTTCTCCTCCTCTCCCTCCTTCCCTTCCTCCTCCTCTCTTCTCTTCGTCTTCGTCTTCGTCTTCACCTTCTCCTTCTCCTCCTCTCCCTCCTTCCCTTGCCTCCCCTCCTCTTCCTTCTTCTCCCTCTCTCTCTCTCTCTCTCTCTCTCTCTCTGCATTTGTGTGTGTGTGTGTGTGTGTGTGTGTGTGTGTGTGTGTGTGTGTAAGCCCTGCCTCCCGTAGTTACAGGAACATGAAACCTGAGAGCCCTCGCCCCTGGACTTAGGGCATTCAGGCCACAGGAGTCCTAATGTCTGAAGTGATAGGTTGATGTGCAGCTGTTGAGCTTCTTCAGCCTCTGAGAGTTTCCCCTCTTGGGTCAGGTTCAGCCCCGCATACTAGTAAGGGCTCATTCATGTCAGTTCTTACAAGAGCCTGGAGACTAACATTAGATAATAGTCCTTATCAGACGTGCATCTTTCTTTGTAAGCCCAGAGGATCCCAGACCCTCGGAAACCACTCAGAGTCTTCTCTTCCATCTCAGCTGGTGCCTTCGAGGCCTGTGGAGTCCCCCCTGGTCTATCTCAACAGGAGAGCAGGGTATTCTGGGTCGTGGTCCCAGAGCTGATTCCTGACAGTGGCGTGCATTTCCATGTCTTCCTCCCTGTGGCTTTGGAGACTAACAACCAAGCTTCACTGAGTGAACCATTTGTGCACACACACACACACACACACACACACACACACACACACACACACGGAGGCCATCTCAAAGCTCTCTTCTGCCTTGAGCAAGCAGATTTAGCAGCTGTTAAGGATGAGCGGTGTCCAATGGATCCTGACCACGAGCTTGGGTTGGCTCCTGGAGATGCTCTGTGTACAGGGTCAGGGGCCTCGGGCAAGCATCTAAGGGCCAGTTGGTATGGGGTTTGTTTCCTTTCCAGCAGGCACAGCTGTCTCTGGGTGCCCCTGTGGAGAGTCCCAGCTGCAGAGTTAGCAAACGTCTTAGTTTTCTGACCTTGAACTGTTTCTCGGCCTCGAATGTGAATGTGGTGACTGATAGCCAGAACATTCTTCAAGGCCAGATAAGCCTGGCTGGCCGGTAGCTGGGTGCCTTTGCCTCTACTTGGCGAACCATTTAAGATACTTAAATATCCCCAAACCTTTAACTGATGACTGGTATCTAGCAAATAAATACCCTTAAATGAAACCGTTTTCCAAGTCCCATTTAACAGAAATATCTATGAAGTTCACTGCCAGGTGCAGCTTTTATTACTCAGTGCAAGTTTTATATGTATAAATAACTTCCCCTCTGAAATGGGGGGCATGCGTATAGAGAAATCTATTTATGCTTTTTTCTTTTTAATGAGCTGAATGGATAGAATTTATGCAACATGGACACCCCTGGAAAGATGTGGCAGATGTTAGCTTTTGAAATAAAAATAACCCCTTCTCATTTCGTCGGAACTTTGTGATGGGGTGCTGACTCTCAGATATTACCAGAACCATGGTTGCTTAGTGTGAACACCATCATGGGCCATGAGTTTTGGTCTGAGAAGTTGGCAGCCTTTCTTTGGCTTCCTGGCTACAGGGTTCTTCATATCGGAGCCCTACAAAAGGGGTGGGAGGAGTGTGCAGAAGACTTGGCCCTTTGAAGGTCTGATGCAGTTTTTTTTGACTGCTCGTGGCAGCTCAGGATAGGATTCTCCTGGCTTAAACTGGCCCTCTGTAACAGCCACCGACTGGGGAAAGCCTTGTATTTTGGTACTTTCTGAATCTGCCCTCAGGCTGGTACCCCATTTTAATCATTCTTCTTGAAAGACAAAAGACTGGGTCTCCTTAACTGTGGCATCCCCAGGAGCCAGCAGAGAGTAGAGAACCCCAAGATACCTGAAGCTTGAGCAAGGATTTGGGGAGCAGGATTCCAGAGTTGGAACTTGAGGTCTCCTGAGTTGCATAGAATTTCAGCCAACTTGATGTTGTTAAAAGGGTGGCGCCTCTGGGTGGGGCAGAAGATGCTGCCTTTGTGTTCTGCTTTGTCACCATGATCTGTCCCATCCATTTACAGCTGAGGCTGCAGAGATGGCCCAGTGGTTAAGAGCACTGCTCTTCCAGAGGTCCTTGTTTCAATTTCCCGGCACCCACATGGTGGCTCACAGCCAGCTACAACTGTAATCCCAGGGAATCCAACGTCCTCTTCTGGCCTCTCCCGGCACTCTACACATGGGGGCACAGACATACATGTAGCCACTCTCCCATAACATATTTCAAAGGTCATCTTACTGAAACCATCCTTGGAGAATGCTTTTACTATTGATACTCAACCATTGACTCTGAATGCCAAAATTATAGCAAAATTTTATCAAAGGAGATTTATTATTAAATCAAACTGCATTCATTTTTAAACAGAATTCTTCAAGGCGCCTCGGTAGCTGGAGGAAGAGAGAGATCTCTGTGGCACTGTGTGCATTTAGAGAGAACAGTATCAGACAGTCAGTGGTGTAGTGCTGAGGCCAGCTCATGCCCTCCTGGCCTACTCTTCAGCTCAAATACGACTGGATGGAAGAAGGCAAATGTTTCAAGAGATTTCTCTCAAGGCAGTGGACCTGTCTCTGCCTCCTTCACCTGCACAGAAGCTTTTGGTGCAAAGTAGTGAGGAACTGTGTTCACAGAGAAGTAGTCCCCACTTCAAAGAGATGGGCGTAGGCTTTGATCAAAGGGGAGACCCAAAGACTCCTTCTCTACTTTTCTGTCTCTCTTTAGGGTTAGGAAACAAAGTGGAGGCCTTGGTGAATTCCTGTTCTCAAGGTTAAAGTCTGTCTAAAGAGGAACTAGCCAGGGAAGAAAATGCACTTTCTCAAAGCCATGATGGGTTAACCTTCAGAAGGATACTGACTCCACCAAGTGAAAAGAAATGCAATCGTGTCTTTCTTAAGTGACTGCATAAGAGTGCACCATCAAAGCACATGGAGTCATGGTCTTAGAGGAAAATAACCCATCAGGAAACCCCATAGATTGGCAATGACTCACATGACAATATACCTATGCACTGGAATGTCCCCAGAAAACAGGGCCTTTGGGAACAGATGCAGTGGGGTGGAATATGTCCCAACCTTAAACCTGAGGGAATGTGAGAGGGTTGCATTCATGTCTGCTGAGATTGTGACTCACTCTTTCACATACCAGAGGGGGACAAAGAGGTGCTCAAATAAACAAGCAGGCCCATGGGGGCTGGAGCACGCTGACTTGGCGGGAAGGAGATGTGGTTGAAATGGCATGAACAGATTGGAATGCCCAACCCTAATCTTCAAAACAGGTGCTGCCACAGCCCCTGCACAGGGTGACTTAACCACGGCATTGACAACTGTGCACATATTTTGATTCTCTTAATGACCAATGGTGATGAATGAATTCAGAGGAATTTGAGGATGCCTATAGAGTCATGGTAAGTGTTTATCATTGTATGCACTGTGCTGGGACATGAGGGGGCAACAGATTTGCAATGACACAGTCTCTGCTCTGAGAATACTTAGATTTAGTTATAGTTTTCAAAGAAAATATGTAAGATAGATACATATGAACAGACCTAGAGATAGACCACACACTGAAAGGTAAATAGATAGATGATAGCTAGATGATGGGTGGACAGATGGTAAATGATAGGTTGATAGATAGCTGATAGGTAGATAGATGATAAATGATAGGTGATAGATAATAGATAAATGATAGATAGATGGTAGATATATAGATAGATGATAGATGATTGATAGATAGCTGATAGGTAGATGATAGATATAGATAGATGATAGATAAATAGATGATAGATAGATGATAGATGATAGATGGATGATAGATAGATGATAGATGATAGATTGATTGATTGGTAGGTAGATGAAAGATAGATGATAGATAAATGATAGATAACTAGATGATAGGTAGATAGATAGATGATAGATTGATAGATTGATAGGTAAATGAAAGATATGTGATAGATAGATATCAAAAGGTATATAAAGTGTATGGAGGAGAAAATTTATTGAAAGAAAGATGAAAGAAAATAAGGAAGACACTGTAATAAACCTTCCAAATGTCATGTAGAACTTTGGGACAGCCATGGTTCTGCATCACCGAGTGAGGAGACAGCACTCTCCATCGCCTACTGTTAAGGAGACACTGAAAAACTTTCTGAGTTAGAAAAAAAACTGCTCCAGTGGGAAGAAAAGGGTCACGAATAAAGAATTGGCCCATAACTCTGGAAAAGTGGGTGTGGACAGCAGTGTCATTGCCACATCCGGGGTCAGCTCTTCACCACATTGGTGGATCCGTTCTTCACTTTGGGGAGCAGTTTCTGAGGGAAAGATGCACCTACTTCCCGGCATTGGGTGTGAGTGACCCTGACAGCTAAGCCATGGCAGACACCCATAAATGTTAGCTGTTTTCCCTCTTCCCTTCAACTTCTGCCCATTCTTTACCCATATACACATAAAGTCTGTCACTTCCATGGACCGTCTGTTGGCATTGGTTGTAAAGGGCTAGCTAGCATCATGGCTCCTGGGATATTCTAAAACTCCCTCTTTTCAAAACAAGCAAAAACTCTCAATAAAATATCAAACATCTCTAGGCTTTGATCAAACCTGGCTTAGTGGAAAGGCCAGGTCACAAAGGAAATAAATAAACACAAGTTAAGCAGGGACACAGTCCAGATAGGGGCTGCCAGACCTGCCAGGAGCTGATCTCCGTCTGGCGGCTTCAGGGGCTAGAGCTGCGGGTTTGATTTAATGGTCAGCTGATGGGGTGATGACCTCACATCACACAGGAGTCTTCAGAGCAACATTGGTGAATGAGTGAACCAGAATACCAGAATTCTCGTGTGTGTGTGTGTGTGTGTGTGTGTGTGTGTGTGTGTGTGTGTACTGATCCTGTATCAATTCTGATGCTGGGAAGAGGAGAGAGAAACATTCTTTGAGAGTTCAGAGAATTTATTATCATCCTTCACACAGGTTTGAGCTCTAGTTCCTAGCATGAATGCGGCCTGCAGAGGATCAAGCTAAGAATTTGACATTCGGAGGCCAGATTGGCATTGGCTCCGGGTATTTGGCAGAAGTAAACGCAGAACTTCTCAAGGCTAAAGCGCCTTCAAAGGGAATGCTTTCAAGAGAGGCACATGCTTCAAAGAAAGGGCCTCGGGCTTCAGAGAAAGTTCCAAAACGTTTGAGTGCAGAGAGAAGGGAGGACAATCACAGAACAGATAAGTAAACAGGTATTGGGAGTGAGAGGCTGCCGAAACCACACCCAGCAGAAGCAACCGGAAGACACCAGACAGAAACACAATACAAATATACTTCATAGCGCCCCCCCCAGCCCAGCCCCCAAAGGTCAACCAGAAGACATGAGAAAAGTAAAAGAAGCTATGTCAAATGAGAAATCCGAATTGAAAAGAAGCAAGCGCATTCCCCGAGAACAAATCTGCGACAAAAATGATTCAGAACGAGGTGCAAGTAGAAAGACAGATTAGACTCAGCTAAGGAAAGAAACAATGAAATGCAGGTGAGTCTGGTAAAGAAGAGTCTGGGCACAGACAAGAAGGGAAGGGAAGAAGAGGGGGAGAGGGAGGAAGAGGGGAGGAGGAGGGGGAGGTGGGGGAGGGGGAGGGACGGACACCTCCAGTGTGCAGGGTCTGTCGGACTGTAGGAAGAGACAGAACTGGAAATAGACGGAGAAAATTCTCTTGAATCGATGAGACTACCAATCAATCCTCAGAGTTGGGGCTCTTCAGTGAATCACAAACAGAATCGTAGGCTGAAATGACTAAGAACCTAATGGGTAAAGAGTAAAGACCAACGGCTTTCGAAGAGCCACAATTAGGGAGGCATCTGATTTCCCCACAGGCTAGCTGTGGGAGTTCAAAGTCAGCACAATCCTATCACTAAATGCAGGGAGTAAACAACCCTTAACTAGCATGGGTGCCCAGAGGAAATGCCTCTCAGCAAAGCGAATGAGGGGCCAAACAAAGATGAGAGCTTTTCCCTCTGGACTGTCACTAATGGGTCTTCTCCAGAGCACAGGGGAGGAAAGTGGCCCCTGAAAGAAGGTGGGACACGATGAAAGATTGATGAGTGGAGCGAACACACAGGTGTCACAAACAGTAGGACGATGCACCACAGGCTCATTCGTTCACCAAGGAAAGCTCAAATGCTGGAATCTCGCGCCGGAATGTATCAAGGGGAAGCTTATAGGACGCGCACACGGAACCTCAGGTAGCGTTTGCTGGCTCTCAAGAGAGAGCAGATGGAGCTTTGATGAAGGTGTCCCACTTCGAGAGCTGAGCACATTACAGTTGTGTTTCTGTGCCTGGGATAAAAGATCGCCAGGATAAAAGATCATAGCGAAGGAAATGTAGAGGAAGTTTATTTGGGTTTACAGTCCTACAGGGATAAGAGTCCATATCACTATTGCAGTGAGGAGGTGTGACAGCAGACAGAGCTCAGAGTGTATATCTTGAACAACAAGCATGAACCACAGCACAAAATGACTTTTATGTAGTTCTTTAAGCTTTCAAAGCCCACCCCAGTGATGCACTTCCTCCAGGTCACACTTTCTAACCCCCCTCCCACCCCCAACAGTGCCACTGATTGGTGACTGAGTATGCAACGATTTGAGTCTATGGGGACATTCTCATTCAAACCGACATCACATTGATTTATATTCTTTGTACTTGTATGTAAACCATTTACTCATATATACTTTGGTATGTTTGAGGTTTCCCATTGACTTGGAAGATTCAAATATCCTCTCAAAATCCACCTCAAAATGTTAACCAACTTCACATGTATTAGCTCCTGGAATAAGTTCCAGAGATAGACTGAAAGACAGAAGGCAAACAGGGCAAGGGGGACAAAAAGATTTTTACCCCATCTGACATGTCCCCAAATCAATAACTGATCAAAGACAAACTGAAGATCTGATGCTAGAATCTTCCACATATTTTTCATATGACACTTTGGTCATGTTATATGTATATGGTTTGATATGGTTTATTTCTGGGTCCTGGGAAGGTCAATTCCAGTTTGGGGCTCAGCCTTCCAGGTATTCTCACGATGGGGAACTATATAGACTCTCCTAGCTTCATTTCTGTTGCTGTGATAAAGGGCCCTGATAAAAAGCAACAGGGAGAAAGGATTTATTGTAATTCACAATTCCAGGTTCCAGTCCATCACCGGAGGAAAACTCAAGGTGAAAGCAATGTAAAACAGCTAGTCACATGACATCCATAGTCAAGCAGAAAAGTGAATTCATGAAGGCCTACTGCTAAGTTCATGCTTGCCAGGGCCCAAAGCCTAGGAATTGGAGATAAAAGGGCAGGAAGAGCAAAGAGGATGACAGGGGCAAGGGCATTGAAATCCCATCTTCTAGATATTGTACAGCTGATGGGTTAGTGTACCCACAGAGGCTGTCACCAATTATACCAGGTCAACATAAGACAGGTCCTCTGAGCAGTAGTCATGGGCCAGGGAGGAATGCCTGATACCTACTGGTGATCTACTGGCTACTGAGGTGCTGTGAGAGACGGAGAGCTGTTGTCCTCAGTTGTGTGCCCATTGGTAAAACCACCAGGCTCCAATGGACAATCCCAATTTTATGGTCAAACAGACTGACCTGGTCCGATTTAGAAAGAGCTAGACAAAATTCAAAGGTAAGAATGTGGAGAAAGCCTGGAAGAAGAGACAGGGTGGGAGTCATAGGGAAGCAAAGGAGATGGGATGGGGAGCTGAAAGCAATCGGAAGTCTAGAAAGCATGTATATTATGACGTTCTCAAAGAACACTAGTGTAAAAGCTCAAATAAAAGAAAACATGTACACCCATGTACACATAAGGAATCGTTTATATAGAAACTTGCACCATAAATTTATGCCCACAAAATTTCAAGAGTATCAAATGTGGTACCAGGTCATAAAAACATGAGTTACCTCTCACCAACTGTCTGAATTCCACACATTGGAATTCAGATAGTTGGTGAGAGGCCAGATAGCCAGTTAGAAGAGTACAGGAACTAGCAGATCCAGAGCATGGGTGCTGTATAAACAAAGCCAGAGGCTACCCATCAGTGTCTTCCCTTTAAGGATGAAAAGTAAGGCAAATAGTCCCCCTAGTTACAGCATAAAAATTCAGGTATTCATACGCACGACTCTCCTCGATTCACAGATCTGATTGCAATAAAGATCCTCTTCTCCATCCTAAGCGGTAGTCAAGACTTTCTTAGCTCCAGTTTCTCTTAGTAATTTTGGTGAGTGGTCAAGGAAGACACTGCAGAGTCTAAAGGGGTCCAGACCTCCATAGGACAAACCTTGATCTTGGGATCACAGATGCTGAAAGCAAGAGGAGATGATTAAAGAAAATAGTCAAAGCATGGGTGCAAAGGCAGTTCAGTAGACAGGAGAAATGGCGCGGTGGGGAGGGACTTCTCTGGAAGCCCGACTCCAGAGTCCTCAGTCCTCTCTAACATCCTGGGCATCACTGAGACCACATGCATGAGAACAGGGTGGTGTGCCAGGCTGTCCCTAATTGCAGCCTTGGTAGAATGCCTTCATTCCCGGGTTCCATGCACTGTGCACACCGAGAAACTCTGATGCCGTGAACTGAAGGCTAGATTTGAAAGGCAAATATTAAGCACCATATTTTACATGTGAGTGTTTCCCAGGGGACAGCACACTTTCAATCCTCAGCTGCACTTCTCCTCACTATTGCTG
Source organism: Rattus rattus (assembly GCF_011064425.1). Taxonomy (NCBI): domain Eukaryota; kingdom Metazoa; phylum Chordata; class Mammalia; order Rodentia; family Muridae; genus Rattus; species Rattus rattus. The sequence goes on along the minus strand of NC_046157.1, from coordinate 51,643,297 downwards.
CGTGGACTGTGCAGAGGCTTAACACACTTGCCCACCACAGCAGTCAAGACTCAGAGAGCTTGTCTTAGGTCATAGAACTGGGGCGCGAGTGGAAGAACGAAGGCTACAATTCAGGGCTCTTCTTTCAATGCTGGCTTTTTGGTCCTGGCCCCTCTCTGTCCTATCAGCTCCTAATAGACGTGATCTCTGTTTGTGAGTGGGTGTGGATAATTAGCTCCTTGACAATGTCCCCTAAGTGTTCTTTCCTCTTCTGAGTAAGGCTGGTCATTCTTTCTCTGATGAACATGAGACTCCTTTGGATAGTAGGATAAAGAAAATCTCCTGAAGATGTCTGAACTCCAAGTAAACACAGGAGAAAGGAGTTCACTCTACTCGATAGGATCCTTAATTCTGGTCTCTGTTCTTCATATGGCCGGTCTATGAATTAAAGAAGCAGGTCTTGTTCTATAGTGTTTTATTGTCCCACTATAGGACAGATGGTTTGCTTCAAAATGTTAGCATGAGGGCTGGAGAGAAAGCTCAGTAGGAAAAACACTTGTCCTGAAAGTGTGATGTCCTAAGTTCAGATCCCAAGACCCCAAGTAAAGATGGGTAAGCACGTATCTGGAATCACAGCACTCCTATAGCAAGACTGGGGTTGTCTTAGGGTTTTACTGCAGTGAGCAGACACCATGACCAGGACAACTCTTATAAGGACAGCATTTAATTGGGGCTGGCTTACAGGTTCAAAGGTTCAGTCTATTATCATCAAGGTGGGAGCATGGCAGCATCCAGACAGGCAAGGTGCAGGAGGAGCTGAGAGTTCTACATCTTCAACTGAAGGCAGCTAGTAGAAGACTGACTTCCAGGAAGCTAGGGTGAGGGTCTTAAGCCCAAACCCACAGTGACACACCTACTCCAACAAGGCCATGGGTACTCCAACAAGGCCACACCTCCTAATTGTGCCACTCCCTGGGTCAAGCATATACAAACCATCGCAGGGGTAAAACCAGGAGGGTAGCACAGCCTATGCCAGTGCGCACAAGAATGAGGGCCTGTCTGAAACAAGGCATAGGTTGGGAAGGACATCTGAGGTTGTTCTCTGACCTCTACAAATGCATATGTCATGGCCACGCCTTAATCCTTAACACACATGAGCATGAAGGTGCACACACGCACGCACCCCCCCACACACACACGGATTGGGGGTTAATACAGTCTTTTTAACATTCTTTTAGCATTCCATACAACACATTTTGATCAGATTCGCCCTCTACTCCTCCCTCAACTCTTCCCACTTTGCATACTCTTTCTGTTTTTAAAGACACTGTCAAGTGTGACTTGTGCTGTTTATATACTCCAAGGTCTGGGGATAGCCTTTGCAGCAGTGGATCTCAACCTGTGGGTTGTGACTTCTTTCAGGGTTCAAACAATCTTTTCACAGGGGTAGAATGTCAGACATTATGAACATCAGATATTTACAATTTGTAAGAGCACCAAAATTACCGTTATGAAGTAGCAATGAAAATAACACTAGGTTTGGGAAATTGTATTAAAGGATCCTAAGGAGGTTGTAAACCACTGCTGTGGACCATGGTGAGCGTAACAGGGGCCATGCTCTTAAGGAAGAATGACTTCCCCCTTCTCCAGAGGCAACTGTGGTTGCTGAACAAGATTAAGATGGTCAGCATTTGAGAATTGGGGGTGACAGAGTTCTGAGCCCCTACTCCTAACTGAAGTGCAAGAGATGGAGGGGAGATAGTTGTTTTTTCCTTTAAGTTAACATGAGACTGAACCCAGGAGCCTGGAATCCATCTCTCTTTTCCGGCCAGGCATTGAAAGCTAAATGTTTCCAAGAATTAACTCTTGAGTTTATTAGGGAAATTCTGACATCCCGACTCAGGTATAATTGACTGCTCACAGAAGGGATATGAACATTTTGAGCCCTGGAAGTCACATTCCTTCCCACAGCCAACATGGGAGAGGCCCTGTGTCTTGCTCACTATAGTTGAGTGGCTCAATCTAGGCAAGGGTGGTATCTGACTAGGTAGTCATGGGGGTCAATTATTGGTCTAAACCTTGCAAGCAATCACTCTTCCAAGGTTGTCTCTCTACATGGCAATGGTCAACTCATAAATAATGATGCCCTACTCTGTTCCTGTGTTGGGGAATTTCCTCATCCTGAGGCCAAAAAAAGGAACCACCTTAGAAGGTAACACACAGTCATTTCCATAAAACCTTGAGTTTGCTCATCTTTGGACCCAGCAATTCCTCTTTTAGGGATTATGAACTCAGAGAAGTCCGTTCCTGGTGTATATTTTAGTATTGTTTATGGCAGTGTAGCAGTCTAGTTTTGCAGTGGAATGCTACTTAACCAGGAAAAAGAAGTAAAGCTCTACAGAGTATTGTGAAGGACCTCCACCATGTATAAAGAGGCAGGATAGAAGGGTTGAGGGCTGGGGGTGTGCCTTAGATGCAGGGCTCTTACTAGGTTCTACCCCAGGGACTGCAAAAACCACCAACAAACAGACCAACGGACCAACTGACCACCACCACCACAACAACAACAAAACAACAACAAAATCCACCAGGAAACAAAGTACAAGATGGGTCACATACTGAATTTTTATATTCTTATATTTATATATTTGTACATGTGTGTCAATGTATGTAAATGCACATGTGCAGACACACCTTTAAAAGCTCATGTGTGTGCGTGTGATAGCTGAGAAAGAAGCCCTCTTCTCATCAGAGCTTGGGAGCGGGGAGTGAGGAGGAAGCACTAGTCATACTTAGGATGTTTAGTGCCTTTTATTTTCAAGCCCAAAAACATCAGTAAATACGGAAGAGAGTGTTACCATCATGGGTGAGGACAGGGTTCTCTGTCACACACAGAGCCACATGTCTTCTGCGTGTGCTCTTGGGGGCCGTGGGGCATGGGAAGGTGATCATACCCCATCTGAGAGAGGGAAAAGTGGACTCAGGAGAGAGAGAGAGCCTGTGAGGAAGACGGCAGGGCACATGAGGGCAGAGTTCATGGCTTCTGACGGGAGTCTATGACCTGAACCACTCCCTTTGTCGCCCTCCACATAAGTGGACTGTGCTCAGATGTCTGCAGGACATCACACCTAGCAGACATGACCCAGTGCATGGAATTTGGTCTGTTAGTGCTCTTTTGTCCCACAATGCCTTGCGGGGCTCCTTGTCTCGATGTGAGGTTGGAGGATGGAGAGGTTGGGTCAGGGTCATTCTGTGTTGAGTGTTTGATCTGTTTTGGTTTCTTTTCTGGGCCCAAGTAAGTGGCAGTGGCGGCGGTGAAAGTGACTTAGGGAAAAGGTCCTGGCCCCACCTGCTTCTCAGAATTTCCTATTAGGAGTCAAAAATAACCCTTACCCTACTCTGCCTTTGCTCACTTGTGGGGAACAGTAGTGGCGGTTTTTACAGCCCCAGAAGTTACATTTTCCAGAGTGAGCTGGTAAAAGATGCTGGGAAAGAGATGGCACCCAGCGGGCCTCTGACACTACATTTTTGGGGGACAGGGCTTTGGTGCTGCAAGTGTCCCCAGGGATTGTGTTACAGTCATGCTGAGCTGCAGGGGCATGACAGACAGGGTCAAGAAAGGCTGGCACACATCCAGGAGCTGTGCACTGCAGCCCAGAGCCTAGGGTCAGGACTCAGTGCCCACTTTCCTCACTTTGCCCTGCTGACTTCCAGGAATGGTGTAAACACTCAGAAGGCTTGGGAAATCAGGCACGCGGGAACTCAAAATTCTGGTCAAAATCATCCACAGGGCATGTTCCATAGTCAGGACCTGCAGACACTTTCTTTAATAGCAGAAACTCTTGGCATGAGACACTTCCCTCCACCTGGCCACGTGTGGCCGTTCCTCTCCATTGGCTGAGACTCAGCCCGCAGTGGCACCTCCGAGGAGGGTGACCTGCATGAGGATGTGTGCCATTATTGAAGGCTTGCACCGCAGCCTGTAGTGTCATGGCGGGTGGCTAGGTCATGGGAGTATGTGCTTAGAGGGGATGCTGGGACCCAACCCTATCTGTTATAAGTTTCTTTGCTTTCTGAGCAGAATGCGGTACGACACTTTGCTCCTTCACAGACTTCCCGCCATGTTGTTCTTTCTCACTAATGTCTTAAAGTGATTGCTCAAATGACCACAGGCTGGACCTCCAGAAACCATGAGCCAAAATACTTTCTTTTCTTTGAGACGAATGTCTTGGGTGTTTCAGCACAGTTGTAGAAAGCTGACTGACAGTTTGGCAGCGTCCTTCTGAGGTCTGAGAGAACCCCGAGGGCAATGGCCACCTCACTGCCATCTCCTGCTCGCAGGCCTCTCCCCGTAGCTCACTTGTCCACTCAACCAGGGACCAGGGAAAAGACGTGGAATCCCCCCGAGCACCGGAGTACACTGCTCATCACTGGATCTGACCAGATAGAGATGCAAGATCTCTTCTGCCTCAGAATGGGGGTGAGGGGTGGGACACCCGGGCCAGACTTTCTGAACTTGGGACTTTGTGCACTTGTGTGCTCCACCACCAGAGAGCCACTCCAGAAGAGACAAAGAGAAGGAAAGAACCAGCTATGGGTGGTGTAGTGATGACCTAAAGGGTGGTCAGGAGATTCCCGTCTCCCAGGCCACCATGACTGGCAGCTTTACTAGCAAATAACAAAGTTCTAGTAGTCAAAACCCCAACACACTTGACAAGAAACCCTGAAAGATCTTGTGTCTAGCTCCTGTGAAGGGTGGGGGCTAGATGAGGTATCACATGTCTGTGTTACCTCATGGACTGTTCACTGGATTCCACAAAGAAGGGACTTGATCTCGGTTCCTGTTTTGCAGTCAGATAAGCCGAGACTGAGAGAACACCTTTGTCTAGGCTAAGCCTCCCAGGAGATGCTGTCCATGCTGCCCCATGGTGCTGGCCTGAGCACTTCCACTTCTAGCCTATGCCGTGAGTAACTGCCCTGGTGGAGTGAATAGGCTCTAAAGGGCCACTTACATCTTACATAGCAGCTACCCAATTTGAACTATTGGCACGATGGCGCCCAGGAAAATGCAACTCCCAGAATCCCATGCTGTGGGCAAGGAAAGCACTGTCCAAAGCCTGACTCCAGCCAGAGGAGTCACCAAGTCTGTGTAAAGAGACTTCACAGGGACTGGACAGGAGGGACTGGAGCCGAGACCACGATGGGTCAGAGATGCATGTGACCACACCGTGACTGGTCGGCTTAATTACGTATGTATTACATATATTATTACATATTTATTATGTCTGCTTCAGTACACACATCAATTACACATATTTATGTTTACATATAGAAACAAAACCCAAGTGAGGTTGGAAGTATTGGGCAATCTAGTTACACACACACACACACACACACACACACACACACTATATATATATATATATATATATATATATATATGTATGTATGTATATATTATATAAACAACTTGTTTGTTTGTTTATATTATAGTTTATGGCATATCATTTTGTGGCGTATAAAGAGCTGAATGTTTGGATAGGGGAAATAATTATAACCAGGTTTACTTCATCTACTCTCTATAATATATATCTCCCCCCTCTCTCTCTATATTCTCTCTCTCTCTCTCTGTAGATAGATAGATAGATAGATATAATATACATATATATAAAGAGGCTTAAGTAGAAAAAGAGAAACATACACACACATATGTGATATACACATATCTTTACACAGATGTATGATATGTATCTTTTTTCTCTGTTTAGGCCTCTTGTTCAGACCCTGAAAATGGACTTGAGGGGGTCACAGGATCTCCTGTTCCCCTTCCTCATGTGGCCACATTGAATAACTGTCCTTTTCTTGCTTTTCTAGCTTTCAGTTACGTGTGTCTGAGTTGAGCTTGTGAGGATCATCAAGACCAGACCAGAGTCTGACATTAAAACCTTAGTAACAGACGTATGTCTCAAAAGGCGAAGTCAAAGATCTACACATGTACACAGTGCAGAAGGAATTGGTGTGCAGGGGGCAGCTACTAAAGCCAGCACACCCATGGGCTCGCCCTGGTCAAGGCTCAGGTGTCATCCCAGAGGCCACATAAAGCAAGCTGCTGGTAACAGCCAGCCAAGCCTGTGCCGGGAGCCGCAGCACCTGTCAGCATGGGGAAGGTGGAGGCTGAGGAGAGGGGGCCACCGCAGCACCTGCTCTCCTAACGTGACAGAGCCAGAGGCTTCGGGACAGTTGGCAGAGGCCACAGGCAGGGAAGAAGAAGACAGTGCTGACGCCATGGGAACGCTGCCTGGGCAGAGCCCAGCCCTGAAGGAACAAGTCACTAAGTCTACAGGAGAAATAAGACCCCAGTGAGGTAGGAAGTGTGGGCCAATCCAGTAAAAGGTAAGACAGAAGAAAAAGAAGACAGGATGGACCATTTTACTCTACTTGATGGAATAAAACTGCTCTACTATATGACGATTTATTTATTTTTATTATTGTTTATGGCATATCGTTTTGTGGCATATAAAGAGGTGGATGTTTGGATAGGGGAAATAATTATAACCAGGTTTACTTTACCTACTCTCTACAAAATGATTTATTTTTATTACTCTGTAGGGTCTATATGAAATGAACTATATAGCTAGCTAATAAAGGCCTTGCTTGAAATTTAACTCGGTCCCACTTATTTTCAGAATATTTATTGAATGTATTAGGTATACAGGCCTGCCGTTGGGTCCCTGGCCCACCAGGATGAACTGGGCATCCTGTGTATCTTCAGTAAGTCAGGCATAAATAATGGGGAACCAGGAGCTGGCAGTGGGGTAAAATTCAATTTTCAGAAGAGTAGTGCCTTTTCTGTGGAGAATTTATAAACAAAGTATCCAATAAATTTCAGTAATTCTAAACAGTATCGGTAATAAAATGTTCCTGTAAAAAAGTAGTCATGGCTTGGCAAAGTGAATCCTGTGGGTTAAATCCAGGCAGCTGTCTGCTTTTATAAATAAAGTTTTATTGGAACAACTCTTATTCACTTATGTATTATCTATACTGGCCTTCTTGTATCCCATGGTGGCTGAGTTGAGTGGTAGTGACAGAGGCCAGATGGCCACAGAGAATAAAATATTTACTATCTGGCCCTTGCCGAGGAGGCTTCCTGACCTCTGTTCTAAGTCACAAACAACTGTTGCCATCTATAAGACAATACACATGTCAACTTCAATTAGCACTTTTTATTCCTTGTCCCTTAATAAACATTGTGTTCCACAGCACAGTTCATTCTGGAAGTTCCAGTTGTATGACATCCCCCAAGGGCTCTGCTTCATGCATGCATCTGGAATAAACTTGTCAGTACTTGGGCTCCATTCCGGTCCTCAAGCTGTAGGATATGCCTGGGAGTGGAGTCAAAGAGAATGACCACAACCCCTGTTTATAAAGAAAAGGAAGTAGGACTCAAGTCCATTGACTTCTTATTATCTTCATCTAGATCTGTTTGGGAATTATATTCGTGGGTGACATTTAATGCAACAGAGCAGGTGGAAACCAAGGTGTGTGGCCACTTTCTCGGCCATGTACAAATTTAGTTCTGGGACATTTTACATGATTTAAACTTTACCCTTAGGTTGCCATTAATTTACCTATAAATAATGGTTTTATATTACTGTTGCATAAGAGAAAGCCAGTGTGCCATGCTTCCTAAGGTATTGGCCCTTCCTGAAGGAAAGCCAAAGGTCACGAGGAATGTGGCATGCGGAGTGTCCCACAGGCTTTGGGTGAAGACCGCCTCTCCAAATGGAGGATATCCAGCCTTCCTGTTCCCAGGAAGCACTCTGCTTGCCTGCCATTGTCATGATGGTGAGGATAGGAATATGTGTATTTGCTCATGGATCAGCCTTGGCCACATACAAAAGTAACTTCATTTTTCTTCATAACAACCATGGGGAGAACATGATGGGTGGGCCATTCAAACCTGTTCATGATGCCCAAGAGCACTGTTGTGGTGGTGTGGGTAGAAGGAGAGGAGAAAGTCAAGAGGGAGTGTGACCACAGCCTTCTGGACCTGCCCACCCAGCACACCTTCAGATCCACCAAGGAAAGCAGTCCAGAACTGTAAGCCCACAGCGTTGCAATGGGCATTCAGACCTCAGACAGGCTGAAGGGTAGCATGGTTATCATAGTCAGACTGTATTCTAGACACTGCCCTAGGGCATAAGGCAATGTCTCTAAACCTGGACCATAGCTTACAGCGTCACATTCTGTTTCCAAACCACATGGTGAGTCCTGCACTGCATGAGTCTTCCAAGAGAATGGGGCCTAGGGAGATAAGCACTCAGCGGCTGCTTGAGCATCTCTCTGTGGAAAGTCTGAGGATAACAGACAGCCATCTTCAACTACAGCCCTGTGGCTCCGGTGTGGCTTGCATTCAGCTCAGTATAGGTTCATACAACCCAATGAGTCGTCACATTCTTTAGCCTCTGTGCTGAAGTTGCAAAGAAGTGTAGAATTTAAGAACTGCACAAACGTAAAATGTTATAGGTTATTTAAGGAATTAGAAATGTAAGAAGAGTTCATAATTGAGAGACTGAAGCATCTGGTATCCATCAGCTCTCTAATCTCTTTTGTGAAACAGGGTCAATCCCAAAGCAATCCCAGTGTATAAGTGGCTCATTTGTACCTGATTTGACAAGGGAAGAACCTAAGACATGGGCTCAGACAGCCCCCAGGATCTTAAAAGCTACAGAATCCAAACAAGGAGGAAGGTCCTAGGGATGCCACCCAGTTGGTTGATGGCTCTCCTAGGGTGCAATCTCCAGCCTGGTATAAAATGACTTGGCAACACATGCCTGTTATCCTGGTACTTGGAGAACAGAGACAGGAGAGCTCAACAGAGACAAAAGCTCAAAGCCACACTAGGCTACACAACAAGTTTGAACCAGCCTGGGTTACATGAGATTCCATGTCTGTCCGTGTGTCTGTGTGTCTGTCTGCAGCAGACTTTGAATGTGGTTTGGCTGACTATAAAGGCATTACACTGGCGTATTGAGGACAGCTGTCAGGTAAAACAGGTAAGACAAACTGACTGTTGTGAATATAGCCTCAAGCCTGGACCATACGCTCTTCATGGTTCAGAACTATGACAGCAAAAAGGACGACTATGGGTTGGTTTTTCATCCAAATCCCCACAGTCTCTTACAGCTCTTCCCATCTTTGCAAGGTCCTGTCCCAGCTGGAGAGTCAAATTTGAAGGCAGGATATCCATGGCATGGGCTAGTCGTCATGTCTGAATCTGGCTTATGTGGTCTCCAAAGGAAACAAGTAGGCTCACATAAGAACCTTCTAACAATATAGCTTCTTAGATTCTGTCCTTGGGGGAAGCTCACTGTGACCACTAGAATGTCATGAAGAAATTCACTCACTTTTTTTGGCCTACAGGATAGGAACAAGGACCCTCAAGTATACAAGAATTTTCAGACCCTCTTTCCTTGTCTTGGGTTTCATGAGCTTTCTCAGCCTGTTTATCATTTGTATAAAGGAAGGATACTGACTTGTTTGAGTTAATTTTGCATCCAGCTACTTTGCAAAGTTCTCTGGTGGAACTTTGGGGGTCACTTATGTATACTATCATATCATCTGCAAATAGTGATACCTTGACTTCTTCTCTGCCAATTTGTAATCCTTTGGTCTCCTTTTGTTGTCTCATTGCTCTAGCTAGAACTTCAAGTACTACATTGAATAGACATGGGGAGAGTGGGCATCCTTGTCTTGTCCCTGATTTTAGTGGAATTGCTTCAAGTTTCTCTCCATTTGATAGTGGCTGTTGGTTTGCTTTATTATGTGTAGCTATGGGCCTTGAATTCCTATCTCCAATATTTTTAACATGAAGGGGCGTTGTATTTTGTCAAATGTTTTTTCAGCATCTAATGAGATGACCATGTGATTTTTTTCTTTGAGTTTGCTTATATAGTGGATTATGTTAATGCATTTTCATATATTAAACCAACCTAGCATCCCTGGAATGAAGCCCACTTGATCCTAGTGAATGATGACTTTGATGTGTTCTTGGATTCGGTTTGTGAGAATTTTATTGAGTATTTTTTTTTTTGCATAGATCTCCACAAGCGAAATTGGTCTGAAGTTCCTGAGCTTTTCTGTGGGAGGCCTGACCTTTGCTTTCTCTGCGTGTCTCTGTTCTTCCTCTCATTCTCCCTCCTCTCGCCACTTCCCTCTCTCCTTCATCCTTCATTATCTTTCTTGCCTCTCTCCCTCCCATCTTTAATCTACCCAGAGAGCTCACTCCTCATGCTAAGCACTGTGCTAGGTGTAGAAAACCTGGCTCCCACCCTAAAGAAACTTATACCAGGGTACGCATGCCCCAGGGATGCTAAGATGAGCTACACCACTGCCTTCCTGAAGCAGCCTCAGCTCTAACGATTCCTGGAAGCTGACGCTGTCGAGTAGATTAGGGGAGAAAGAAAAGCTGCTTCCTCAGCTACTCTTGCTGTCCCCTCACGACTGCTCATGGCTTCTTAGCCACAGGGCCACTTACTTGTGCTCACTCATTTTTGTGACTCACACTGGAGTCACCACTGACCCTGACCCATATGGAGGACGGTCATTTATCTACCCTTTGAAACTTGATCAGGTGGCCCATTAATTTTGTAACATTAATTCTAAGAGGAAATTAGATTCCAAGCAGAGTCGTTTGTCTTTTGAAAATAGAGCCACCAGAAGAGCACATCGATAATCACAATGTAATTTTCTGAGTTAGGAAGTGGCCAGGGCTTGGTGTCAAGGCTTCTGCACACCGAAGGGTTTCATGGCATTTTCCGAAATGAAAGAATTGGTTTTGAGTCTTGGGGTGGAAAACCACTTCAAAGGACCATTTCTCCCTAAGATGTAGCTGAGAGCTTTGTGTGCAAATGAAAAAGTCATTTACACATAGTTATACTTCTTATCTCAATGAGTCTACTAGAGCCTGAGAGGTGGCTTGGCTGCTGAAATATTCACAGTAGGAGCACAATGACCTGCATTCCATTCCCAGAACCCATGCCTAAAAAGACGCGTATGGTAGCACATCCTTGCAACCCCAGCATCAAGGGAGACAGGCAGATCCTTAAGACTCCCTAGTCAGTCACCTTTGCCTAATGGGATGGAGTGCCCAAGTTCCAGTGAGAGACGCTATGTCAAAAAGCATGCATACCTTCACACACACGTACACACACATATACACACATGCACACACAGAATGGGGTGAGAGACGGAGTTGGGGGGAGAGAATCAGAGTCTAATTGATAAAAGTATTCACATAAGCACTGCTGACCGCAGAGCCCAGGGGTGTCTATCACTGAGCGATTCATTCAGCTACAGGAGTCCTCTGTGGCAAGCTGGTTAATCTCAAATCTGCTGTGTCTTCAAAATGATGATCGTTTTCTTCAAGGAAACATCTTCCTTAATAATCTAATCTGTGAGTGTTGCCTCCCTGATCAAGTCACAGACTTCTAATGTAACTCTCTATCCTCTGTGTCTTCTGTTGAAAATAAAGTGTTATTTACCCAACAATTATTTGGTACAATTCATCTCTCTTTTCTTTTCAGTTATATGCTTCCAAATTCTTTTAAAGATATTAATTCATGGCATTGCTACAATGTTGAAGAACAACTACAGCTGAACTCCTCTGTAAATGTCTGGCTTTCATTTCTCTTCTTTTGCAAACAAACAAACAAACACACAAACAGAAAATGATGTAATTCTTGGCATCTTCTGGGCACCTGATGTGTACATAGTCTTGTGACTCTGAGACACCTCTGTAGGCATGGCCTCTGCATTCCACGAGAATGGAAGTCTGTACCAATAACCACAATGTACCGCATAAATATGGACAGTTACTACAGGTGAAACAGTGTGAAAAGAATGTGTAAGCAAATGGAATTACAGTGCCCTGATCAGATCATCATATATTATGTACATGTACTAAAACACTACTCTGTACACCATTAGTAGGTACATTAAAGATTAGAATGAAATAAACTAAACTTTTATATGTCAGAGAATAAAAATAAAATTTCTTGTAATGACATATTTTATTTAATCCAGTTTATCAGAAATAATTAAATTGATGAGATATTATATGTATCTTTGTATACACTAAGTTCTTAAAACCTATTGTTTTTACTACAGCACATCATAAGCCAGACAATAAATTTCTACAAGAAAAAAATTTTTAAATATACATAATGTTCAAGTCATGATAAGAGGGGGTGGGGCTTCTGTGGTCTGACTGCATCACTAACTTTACTGTTGCTGTGATGAAATGCCATGAGTAGAAGTAACTCGAGGAAGTAAGGATTTATTATGGCTTATGGTGCTGGTGGGATGAAGTTCATCCTGGCAGTCAGACTGCAGGAAGCTAGTTGATCACATTTTCATAAACATGCAGGAGGCAGGAAGGAGCAGGTAGTGGAGAGAGAGTGAGAGAGAGAGAGAGAGAGAGAGAGAGAGAGAGAGAGAGAGAGAGAGAGAGAAGCTCCCAAAGATATCATTAGTGATATGCTTCTTTCTGCAGGGCTCCACTTTCCAAATGTTCCACAATCACCCAAAACAGTGCCACCAGCTAGGACCAAGTTCGAATGCCTGAGCCAGTGGAGGACACTTTTCATTCCAGCCACCACAAGGGTTTTATGCAGTGAATCAGATTTAGATCTGGTTTTGTCATTAGCACCAATAGGATAAAGATTGTGTCAAAATAATCAACTAAGAAACAGAAGGACATTTGTGTTCATAGTGACTTCTTCCTTAGGAACCTTTGCTTGGAATGTTTTCTGACTGACTTTGTCTCTTAAAGCATGGACCAGCTTTTTTACTTTTTGATTTGGGCAGATCAAATGCTATTACTGTTCATTATCAGAGAGTTAGGAAGTATACCACATGTCTATCACTTCAAATTCAGAGTCCACCAGCTTCCCTATATGGTTTGAACTATATAAGAGACCCTGAGTCTCCCAGCATAGACAGGAGGCCTCTGAGAAGTTTATCAAGCAAAATTCTAAGGAAATAGATACATTTATAATCTTCTCCTAACCCAACCAGACCTCAAGCTTTTCAGTCTTCCCATCTCAACTTCCCAGCACTGGGACTGTTATATGTACAAGAATATCTGGCCATTCCTAACATTTTTACATATAATGACAGGAGCAACCACATAGTTATCCTTTCTAGAGAAGATTCTAGGAGAGAAAGACTCTTTATCTTGCCTACAGACATAGCAGCATTTCCCCTAGTACATTCTTATCAGCATTAATGACTATTGATGGGCAGAAAGAAAGCAAGTCAAATCTGTCACTTATCCATTAAGAACAGTTCCCAGGCATGCGTTTAGAATTTTCTCCTTTGGTAAGAATGTCATCTATCAAGTACCAACGTCAGCCATACTAGCATTTTACAAAAGACTTCCTGAATACAAAAGTTTCCTTTATATTTAGTCAAAACACTGAAACACAGGAAGTACTAAATGTTGGCAAATTACTATCCCATGAGTCTTTGAGGGTGAGACTACTTAGTTGGTGGTACTGGCAGAAATATCTGGATGGATGCCATTTAACTTTTGCGGCAATTCCAAACTAATTTTTTGCTATAGGAGAAAATGTGGCAGTTATTTTTAATTTGAAACACTAGAAATGCCAACTGTCAAAGGGCCTAACCACATCTTCTCAAAATTGGTGACATAAGGCCGCCGCGGCAGCACAAAGCAGTGCTCCAAATATGAGCCCCACAATTGTGGTTTTGGCAACAGTGTCACAGCACAGTTGTTAGTGTCCCTACTTTAGCAGCAGAAGAAAAGGCTTCTCAGGGTAGAGAAAGGAATGTGCAAACTGTCATGGCAGGTTGGGAGAGTCTGACTTGGGCCCAGCCCCAAGCATCACACAGGCCTTCTGGGGTTATTGGAACAAGCATGTGCTGGTTTGATTAACAGGAAATGATTGTCCTGCTGTTATAGAGTTAAAAAAAAAAGAAAAAGAAAAGACACGTGATATGAGCAAAGTTATCTTGGAAATGTGACACATAAGCAGAGTTTTCAGGTGAAAAATACCGTGTTTGCAAAACTCAGGCCTTGAGTTCCAGCAGCTTCCCTGCCTACATGTGGATGCCGTAGATGCTGACTGTGCACAGGTTGAGGTAAGTGTTCTATGTCCCGCCTTGATCATGCTATCATACTGTGTTCTTTCTTCCGCTTCTACTAGTCACAAAGACACAGCATTGCCCCACAACCGAAGGCATCAGATGAAGAGTAGGCAGAGAGAATGACAACCAAGACAGGATGAGCTCCCTTCTAGAACAAACCCATTCAGAATAATAAAGCCCCTCCTACCATGGTGGCTATTCCTGGAAGCAGAGCTTCAAGAACTAAACAACCTCTCAACACTGTAAAGCTGGGTATTTAGTTTCTAGCATATTGGGGGTACATACAACCATAACATTGTACAATAACTCATGTGAGTCAATGATTAATACACAGTTAGGAGAGAACCTCCATAGCACATCAGTTTATAATATAAAAAGTACATGAACTGAGCTTTTAAATGAGACAAATATCACTGGTGGTGGGATGGGACTTGGGACACACTGAGTGAGATCCTGGCACCAAGGACACAAGTGTCTGTAATATTTAAAAACAAAAATGGCCACCTACGTCCAGACAGTGAGGAAGGTAGGATGTATGAAGGAGGCATTCGGGAGAGCACATGACTGCCCCTCTGCTCGTAGGATGTGGCCAGGATGAGGTTACAAACTGTGTTTAGAGATTCTGAAAGATTGTTATGTTATGGCCAAACTAAGTTTACACAGATTTAGACTAATTTCTTGTCTAGTATTTATCTCTCTCTGATGATGTCTTGAAGAGAACAAAAGGGAAGAGAGGGGAGCAAGTCAGCATTAATCTCCTTCTACCTCCAAACCGTGGACACAATGCAGGCCTGAGACCACCACATCGCACTGTATTCCCCAAACTGTGAGAGAGAATGAATCCCTCCTTCCTCAGCTGGATTTCTTCAGGGTGTTTTATCTGGTTTGGTTTGGTTTGGTTTTAACACCAAAGAGAAAACTAATGTACTTCCTCCCTGGCCTCCACAAACAACCAAACATTTCTTCATTTTCTTAACTATCCATATTCACAATAGTTCAAAAGCAAAGTCATGAATAGTGTTTAATGGCTGCATAAGCCATGGTCAGGTCAGGTTATCACGCCATAAGGCTACTGTATCTCTTTGAGCTCTAGTCTAGCCAGAGGCTGGAAGAACCATTTCCCTTGTGCCCAGAGGGAAGGTTATATGTTCTCACTCTCGCTTCCTTTCTTCCCCATTTTTGGATTTGGGTGGCACTTTTTGTATTTTTAATTAAAAAAAAAAAAAAGAAAAAACTGTGTCACCATTAGGATCTGACTCAATGTGTTCCACCAGCAGTGTGGTATTCACAAAGCAAAATGTAAAGGTTGGGTTCCTGTGCTTTTTAGAATATACAGCCATGGGCAAAGGAAGTTCTCTCCAAACTATGTACCAAGCCAGTGATTCACACACATGAGCAATTCTTGCCTCGAGGAAGGGATAACTCCGTATCACCCAGGTCCCTTCCTCTACATACAGCCCTTGAATGGACCAGCCTGTGCTAATGCACTAAAGTGAAAAGCATTCTGCAGGACAGGAGGAAGAAAGGATCAGGCAGAAAGAGGTTCTCAGAAGCAGCTCCGTTTACCCACTGTACAGCATTCTGACAGCAACGCTGGCCTGAAGCTGTACTCTCATTTCTCAGAGAGCAGTATTTACCTAATTAAGAGCTTCTCCGTGCTCCCCGGTTACTTAATTGTGTCATTAGCAGGACTTCTGACATAAAGAGCAACTTGTGTCTTGAGTGGCTGCCTAGCCTGGGGTAGGGAAGCCCAGCAGAGCTGCTCCCGGAGGGGCTGGCCATAGCCTGTTGCTTTATGTACTGCACAAAATAGAATAATTGGTCCCCAGAGGAGCTGTCTCCTCAGCTGCCAGTAGGGAAGGATTTCTTTTTCCCTGTGAATAAAAGCCAAGCTTGCACTGCTTCTCCACAGAATATTAACTGTATCTGTGGTGTTCAGAAGCCTGGGGCAATTGGTGGGTCCCAGTATGTGTTACAGCCATGCACTTCTGAGAGCAAGAGAGAATCCATGTTGATCATGAGAATAAACCATTCAGGCTTCCTGATCCTCAGACTACAAAACGTTGCTTTTATCATTATAACCTCCCACTGAGTGGGAACATAGGGGCTAATTCAGACTTGGGGTCTATACTGGCTGGTTTTGTGTGTCAACTTGACACAAGCTGGAGTTATCACAGAGGAAGGAGCCTCCCTTGAGGAAATGCCTCCACGAGATCCAGCTGTAAGGCATTTTCTCAGTTAGTGATCAAGGGGGGAGGGCCCAGTCCATTGTGGGTGGTGCCATCCCTGGGCTGGTGGTCTTGGGTTCTATAAGAGAGCAGGCTGAGCAAGCCAGGGGAAGCAAGCCAGTAAGAAACATCCCTCCATGACCTCTGCATCAGCTCCTGCTTCCTGACCTGCTTGAGTTCCAGTCCTGACTTCCTTTGGTGATGAACAGCAATGTGGACGTGTAGCTGAATAAACCCCTTCCTCCCCACCTTTCTCTTGGTCATGTTTGTGCAGGGGTAGAAACCCTGACTAAGACAGGGTCCAAAGGATGCTTTGTGTTTTTGTAACACCAGAAGACACAAAGTCAGAATAGCCCAAAGAGCTACTGTTGTCAAGAGAGAAACCCCAATTTAATACATAAGGTGGAGAGTGACCAAGGAAGATGCTCAGTGCCAATGTCTGTCCTCCATTCATAAGTACACACAAACACATACACATACCACATACACATATGCACATCCCATACACACACACACACACACACACACACACACACACATACACACACTACACCCACATGCACCCACATGCATATAACATCACACAATTTCCTAACTTTGGCATATTTCACCATCAGCATCCAATTCTCAATGATTTCACCATTCCCCCAAAAGCCATGATTCCTGCCCTTCCATTCTCTTCCAGTCACTGGCAGCCAGGAACCTTAGTTCTGATGTGACAGATTTGTCAATGGTGGACATTTCTAGAAAGGCTTTTGATTAAGGGTTTTTTTTAATGTGTGTAACAGGTGTTAAAATTGGTGTGGAGCAAAGAAGTAACATGGTCCTGTTGGCGTAAGGAGCTTTCTGAAGTATCCTATCTGGAATGGTAGGATGAACACTATGTATAGAGTAGAGACAGGATGAATACATTTCTATTTTCCTAATCCTCGTACACCACAGTCAATAAGATCTGTGACAGAAAGTCATGCTATGCTTTGTTGGAGGACAGCCTGTTTTGGTTTGGATTTTAGACTAAAACAAAATGAAAACCTAAAATATAAATATCCTCATTAGTAGTTTGAGTTTTTATTTTAGGGCTTTTTAATACAAGGTTGTCTTCATGTCTCTATAAATTAAGAAAAAAAATGCATTCTGTTTCTTGCAAGTGCTGGAAAAGAATAGAAACTTGATTTTGCTTAGTGGAATTTTACTTCCACAGGAAAGGTCTGGATGTTCTAAATCTTTGAACAGCAGATCCAAGTTTCCTTAGCCAAGAAAGCTAGTTAAAAATTAGCCACCATGGGGCTGGAGAGATGGTTCAGTGCCTAGGAGCTCCCACTGCTCTCTGAAGGACCAGAGTCACCACATTAGGTGATTTCCTTCTCTCTCTCTCTCTCTCTCTCTCTCTCTCTCTCTCTCTCTCTCTCTCTCTCTCTCTCTGTGTGTGTTGTGTGTGTCTTTGTCTATGTCTCTCTGTCTTTCTCTCCCTCTCTCTCTCTTATGTGTGTGTATGCACACACACACACACACACACACACACACACACACACACAAAATACATCTTTCAAAGTTAGCCATTGTACATGCATAGGTATTAAATAGGTATTAAATATTCTGAAAAGACATCAATTCCAGACAGAGCTACTGAGCAGCTTTTGGATACATTGTTTCCCAACCATTTCTACCAGTTGATTTCTAACCATTAGCTCAGTCTTGGTAGGAGGTTTTTTCAATGGAAGTTTGGAGGTTCAATTCTAGGGCACCTACTGTCTTTATCCAAACCTTTGCCAACTCTCCGCTTTAAGAAGAGTGACTTGCCACACCTTTCATCCAATGGTGAGTGGATAGGAAGAATTTTGCTTTTGTTTAAAGCTGTTTCTCTTCAATACAACACTTCAGGTTGGGCAACAGCTTGGTCCTGGTTCTCCCAGAAAGCAAGAACTTTTCATGCATTTTAATTCTTGGCCACGATCCCTAACAACAGGAGTGGGAGACTAGACAGACAGGAACGGAAGGATAGGATCCTATCCTGTAGGTACCCCCACTGGACTGCACCTCGAGGCATGAGAACCCCACGGCAGAGCATCCTGACTTTACCTTCGTGATGGAATCGTGTAGGTGTGCAAAGCACCACATTCTGGTTGGGGCACGTAGCAGGTGTATGTCTGCTGAGACATAGCTCATGGTGCTCTGGTTCACACAAACAGTAGATAACAAGGATGGGCAGAGGGATCTCAGCAGGAAAAGAGGCCGCAGGCAAGCAGAGCTCCCCTTAGTAAGACTGAATGGATGCGGGGATGCTATCCTGTGAAACCAGTGAGACCAAACCACAAATCTGCATCCATCTAGTGGATGGAGTAGGTATGATCCAGTAGAACCAGAAGGGGCATTAGGCTCAGTATCTATCTCAGTGAGGATGCCCACTCTTAGCCCATATGCTCAACCAGATATCCGGGAGGCTTCACAGGACTCATTCCAGAATTCAAATGTCATGCGCTCCAACCAAACATTTGATCTGTTTGTGAAGAATCACATCAACCAGTTCTCCTAAGCTTATTAAATCAATACCTGATAATATTAGTTATTTTCATAGCTGTGACCAAACAACTGGAGAGAAAACTCATGGCTTCAGTCAGCCCATCATGCTGGGAAAGGCACCAGGCAACAACTTAGAGGAAAGAGGAAATACAGAAAGGAGGCAGAAGGCATGGTCCCTAAGGGTGTGCCCCCATTGGCTTCCAAATGAGTCCCATCTGTGCCTCTTCTGACCTTCCAATGCGGCCAATATGCTCTGAATGCAACAAGAGATTTTCATCGGGTCAGAGACTTCCTGATCCAACTGCCCCTTAAACAGCATTGGAGACACACCCAAGGTGGCCTTCAGGGACTCCCTAGAGATCTCAGTCTAGTCAAGCTGACAAGAAAGAATATGAGGTGGGCTGAGGCTCATTATCAGAAAGAACATTTTGACGTTCTGTGAACTGGGAGGATGCTCTTGTGGATGAACAATTAGCCAAGAGAGGGAAATTCTTAAGGCATATCTCTGCTTTTCAAAATTGATCCTGGGCAGGTGAGAGAGCTCAGGGGGTACAGAGGCTTGCTGTCAAGGATGATGACCTGAGCTTGATTCCTGGACCAACGTGCTTGAAGGAGAGAGCAGACTTCAACAAGTTGTCCATTTCAGCCCGGCCTGTGTTCTCACATCTGAATGTGTGCAAACACAATCAATAACCAATAATCAATCATCAATCAATCAATCAATCAAATGCAGTAAAGAAATGGATTCTAAGGATAAGAGCAGGTACTCCCACAATGAGCTATACAGAGATGTGTATTAGAATCTTGGGAAATTGAAGATAAAAGTCCTAGTTCTACTAGCTAAGGAATAATTACATTTGGCATAACTAAATGTCATGGAATACCGAGAAGCATTAACAGACTGTGACTTTCACATGCCCTTGTTAACACAGAAAGGCAACCTCAACACTGCAATCAATAAAGTGGAGTGATACGCTATATGAGCCCATTTATGTAAAATTAGGCATGAGGAAGGCAGCATCCAGACAGACGCCTTCTGACTCTTCAGCAGGGCTGCGTTTCGGGCTCTACTCCACCCGGTCCATTTACCAAATGTGGGGGCAGGGATTTTATTCTGTACTGTTATTTTTGCAATTGGCAAAAGAAGTAAAGTTAATTGGATTTTAAGGAAAATATGATTCTAGTTCCCAATTTGGGGCAAATGAAATAAACTAAAGAAGGATCAGATCCTACCTTCCCAAATTCAGTCTAGATATGTGACTTGGTACAACCAGTGACTCCCGCTGCCTTGGCATGGTATTGACACAAAGGTCTAGACTATCTTAATCTTGTTGGTTTTCTTTCCTTTATTTCTTGTTTCTCTTTTACTTTTTTCTTCCTTTCTTTTCTTTTCTTTTTTGTGTTTGTTTTTGTTTTTGAGAGCCAGGTACAAAAACCCAAGGGCACTTTCCCACTCTTCTTCACTCTGCCTTTGGGCGCTCACTCACATGACCATTATGAGAACCATCCACCGGATCTTGGTTTCTCAGGGTATAAGTGAGTCACCTAGAGACTGGCATTTGGGACACACAACAAGATCAGTATCAGGAGAACGTTCCCCTGTGACTCCCCCACACACTCTTGCTTCACTGTCCCTCCTAGCGTTTGCCGGGTTCGTCTGAGGTTCAGGCCTTATGTTAACAGGCTTCGGGAGGACAGTTCATCAATGAATGCGTTGGGTCAAGGCGTTTTACACAACATGTTCGACAGCGAATATGTAAACAATTGATCCTTTGCCAACAAAGTATATTTGCCAGTTATCTTAATTAGTTGCTAGATTAATCAGACTGGCATGCTAAATAATTAATTAGCTATTCAGAGCTTTACTGGTGGCTGTCCTCCTGTGGCTTAGCTACACACACCTTCTGATTCATTGCAGGCTAAGTGGTGTTCATCAAATAATGGCATTGTATTCTAATTCTCTGCTAATTAGTGACTTTTACATAGTAGTTATGAGTGTCTCGGTTAGTGACATAGCCTCTTTTCTCTCCTTCTGCCTCATGAACAGCCCACTGAGAGTAATTTACGGCTGACTGTGCAAATACTTTCTAGACCCGTACTTTTCTCCCATACCTAATCCTGTAAGAGTCTTTACTGTCTTTTGACTTTGACTTGGCTGTGCCTTGGTTAGGGTTACTCTTGCTGTGATGAAACACCATGACCAAAAGCAAATTGGGGAAGAAAAGGTTCATTTCACTCACGGTTCCATATAACAGTTCGTCATCAAAGCGGCAAGGGCAGGAACTCACACAAGGCAGGAACCTGGAGGCAGGAGCTGATGCAGAGGCCATGGAGGGTGCTGTTTACTGGCTTGCTTCCCATGGCTTGCTCAGCCTGCTTTCTTATAGACCCCAGGACCACCAGCCCAGGGATGGTCCCGCCCACAATGGGGTGGGTCCTCTCCATAAATTACTAATTAGAAAATGCCCTAGAGGATTGCCTGCAGCTGGACCTTATGAAGGCATTTTCCTAATTGGTGTTCCTTCCTCTCAGATGACTTTAGCTTGTGTCCAGCTGATATAAAACTATCTCGCACAGGTTGGGCCTCAGACACCCTGTTGTTAGTGTTCCATCTGCCATGCACAGGAGGGCCATGACTCTGGGAAGTCTAACTTGCTTTCAGAACATGATTGAATATCTAAGAGAGGCGAGAGACATGCAGGTGTCAGGAGTTCTAGAAGGAAGATGGCTTGAAGGGAGCCTTTGCTGGGGGATGTCCCAGCAGGAGATGCAGGGATCCTCCTCTTGGCTCAAGGTCCACAGTGAGCATCTCCCCACAGCCAGCAACCCCAAGGGAATCTTAGGCAGGAAGTGAGTTGTGGCCATCACGTGGTGAGTGCTGGCCCTACGCCTTCTGCAGAACACAGAACACAAATTTTGTTTTACTTTCGTTGCCTCGGGAACACAATAGAAATATTTGATGACATTTTTGTAAATCTTATTGAGTTTTTTTTTTTTAATCTAGAAACAGTTTTTCACACTGTACTTTTTTTTTTTTTTATGTCATTCCATTTATTCTGATTTCTAAGGTTTCATGGGCCTGGTCTTCAGCAATTCTGACTTGGTGAGGCTGGGCTGGGCTGGATTTCCTTACTAATTAAGAGGCAGTCTGAACGACTCTTGCAGCTTCTGAGTGTCACAACAGCCCACTGGATCACTTGGCATGGGAGAGCTGCTGCTGGCTTATGTAATTTTCTGGCACAGGGCAATCCTCTCACCAGTCATTTGTAATTCCAATTTCTAACGAGGGCATAAATATGTATCAGTCACGGCTTGGTCCTGGGAGCAGAGGCAGTGCCCTGAGCTGGGAAAAACGAAACTCCAAACCAAGTGGACTTTATTGACAAGACCTAAATAAAAGGGTGTAGTCCCTCTTAAAAAAGAATCCGGCTTTCTTTACCTTTCTAAATGATATCGTGTATGGACGAGATCGCTGAGCACATTGGAACTCAATACCCCTCAACCTCAGCCTTTCACTGCAGTAGAAGCATTTATTTCAGACCTCAGTGTCCTCAGGTCTTAGGCATTAGGTGGACTGGAGCATGTGAAACGTTAAGGTATATAACACACGAAGGAAACCCAAATGGTATGTGCTAGACCACAGTGGAGTTTTAGTATCAAAACTGTGTTTAACAAGTTCTAATTCCTGCCTGTTGTTATTTGCTTTGATGTGGACACACATCTCTTCTCCCAATCTCACGGATAGATCGAGGCTGAGCTGAGGACAGGAAGCAGAGAAGGTATTTGGGCTTTTTACTCCCTGGGAAATCTTTTCCATTACTTTAGTATAGAGGGGAGTCAGACTTTTATGTTTTTGTGTCCTCTACTGGCCAGAGACTTCAGGCTCAGGCCCCAGTTCTGAGACACCACTACCATTATTAGCCTCCCTTCTCTCCCGTCTAGCTTCAGTCCATCCCTAAAGACGCTTTCTTGTCACTCCATGACTCCTCCCGCGCTTATCGCTGAAGGAGGTAGGTGTGATGGTTAACCCTGGCTGTCAACTTGACTGGATTTAGAGTGCCTTGGAGACACACTTCTGGGCTGACGTGGAAAGGTGTTTTTAGAGACAGTTAAGGTAAAGACGCCCCTGCCCCTGAATATGGGTGGTGCCATCCATCTCACAGGATGGGGTCCCAAAACGAAATGGGGAAGGGGGATAGGAAGCGAGCTTAGATAGCAGCACCCACTTTTCTCTGCTTCCTGATGAGGTGCCCAGCTGTGGGGCACAGTACTGTGCCTTCCTCGCTGGGTGAAACCAGGGAAGAAAATTAAACCTTTCCGGAAGTTGTATTTGTTGGGTCTTTGTCATGGACAGGAAAAAACTTACCCGCCCAGCAGGGAACAGCAACAGTAGTACCTTCTGACCCTTCTCAGTGATATTTTCTTACTAAGGTCAATTCGTGCAGGCTTCTGAAGCTAATGGAATGTTACAATGTTGCTGCTGGTTTGTTTCGTTTTGTTTTTTTACAGAGCAGAGCCTAGGGCTTTGCCCGTCTCAGCTGCTTGTCCTCAGGAGGCCTAGCTGCCTCCTCAGCATCCCGGTTGCCTCATCTGTAAAATGAACTAATATTTGTGTTTGAGTCAAGTGTTTACACTACTGTCTGGTATGTGATTAGTGCCTCTGTGTGCCTGGTTGTAGTAATATTATTTATTTATTTTTGCTGATATTGTTTATTTATTTTTGTCAATGTTTTGTTGCACAATATGGAAAGGTTTTGATATGTGACGGAGATAAACTCAATGCCTTTTCTGCGGCATTTTTGTCTAAGACTTGTCTTGTGGTGTCCCCACTAACTATGATGGCAGTCTCTATGCTTTGGACATGGTAGAATACAGTAACAGGCAGGATTTGCTGGACTGTGGTGGGCTGGAGAGATGGCTCAGTGGTTAAGAGGGGCGAGGAGTACTGGTTTCTAAGATTCACTTCTGGATTTTTGCATTTGGATTTAAAATATTTCCAACACTTTAACTCTACAATAAACCTAAGTTTATTCAAATCATTATCTCTTGGAGGAAGCAGAAGAATGCTTCCAAAGATTTCATGGTCCTAATAATCCTCAAAATATATAAATATATGAGTGTGCCACCTTGCACGGCAAAAAGGTGTTCTCTTATGGGATGAAGTTGGGGACAGGAGTTCAGTTCCCAGCATCCCTGCCATGGATTTCACAACTGCCTGTAATTCCAGCACCCAGGGAACCAGCTCCTCTCTGTCAGCCTTTGTGACACTGTACTGACATGTAAGTACACATACATACATGCATATATATATATACATATATATACATACACTAACATCATATACAAAATAATAATAATAAATCTGAAAAATTTGCTGATAAGATATCAAGGGGCCTTTGCTTATTGTAGAATTTAAAACATTTAAATATTTTAAGCCAAAATTAAATGAATATAAAATATCGTAAAGTAACTTCTTAGATCATAGTTTGGAATCCAGTACTTTAAAGTAGAATACATTAAATCCATTTCTTCCTTCCAGCAAGTCATGGATTATAGGGACTTGTAACACAGAGCTTTTTATGCTACAGGTAAGACTTAGAAAATGGAGCTCTAAAAAGAAAAAATACTAGAGATGTCAAACAACAACAACAACACAACAACAACAACTAAATTTACATCGCAAACCAAGGGACTGAGGTCTAAGCTTATAGAGTACCATGGAAGGATGGCTAAGCCCTCTGAGGTACTATTTCTATGTCTTGCCAGTTTCACATAACCTCACAGGGCTCTCTTCACACTGCATCATGACTGATGTAAGGTAGACAGGAAATCTGTGCTCAAGGCTTCTCCTCGGGGCTCCAGTGCTAGTCTCTGGGTATCATGTGGGCAAGAGTCACCAATACATCATCTCTTCCGGGAGACAGGAGAATGCTCCCTAAAGATTTGGGGACCCTAGTCCCCAATGTACAAACATGCGAATGGGCCGTCTTCCATGGAGAAAAGGAGCGTGTCTGTGTGATGGAGCTGAGGACGGTGAGATGGAGGAACATCTAGGGTTACCCAGATGGACCTAGGCCAATCACAGGATCTGCCTGCAATGAGAAACAGATGGGATCTAGCAGGCTTTGTCGATGGAGTGGGGGAGGTTATGTGCCAAGAAGGGCAGGCTCCTCAGGAAATTATATAATGCAAGGAAACAGGCATAACTAGAGCCCCTGACAGAAAGGATCGATCAGAAATCTTGATTTAACCCATGTGACTCCTGTCGGACTTCCACATCCTCATGGGTGAAATTTCAAATCTGAGTTCATCAAAGGTGACTCTGATAGTGACTTCTTACATAGAAAACCAAACCAAAGCTAGGCACGATCCTCCCAAGCCTAGGATGCTCACCACGATGGTTGTCCACTGTAGCGAGCTTCTCCCAGATGTAAAAGCAAGCAAACCACTCCCGACTTCCGTGTTGACAAATCGGACCCAACTCCCATGCCAAGACTACTTCATCTCCCAAAGATGTTCAGTGTTTCTGCATGAGAGACACTGTGTTAAACCTACCCATGCAGACAGGAAGGAACAGGAAGCTAACTCCTGAGCCCTCAACCTGCTGTTGGGCGAGACGGGTTCCCCTTCTCTCTCTTCTCCCCTCCTTACTAAACACAGAACGCAAACTCCTGGCATCCACAGACAGCCATTGCCCTTTTCACCATGGGCAATGTACTATCGTCCTTATCTTGCAGAGGAGGGAACTGAAAGGCAGGTGAAGAGCTTGCCAGGGTCATATGCTAATAAGTGGTGGAGTTGGAAAACAATCCTACACAGTCTGGCTTCAGAGTCTGTGGCTTGACTGTTACAGCCCACGGGCTTGCATACAAATATTATCGAGGGCGGGGCGATCAGTGAAACAATGGAGATGGGAGACGTGGGGGAGTGACACGCAGGGCGCCTCCGACTTCAAAGTGGCAGACTCTTTTGAAGGAGATGGAAAATGCCCGGCTGATACGGTAGCATTTTATCTTAATATGAACCGGTGATAATAGCTAACATGTACTTTCTCCTGTAGGTTATCTCTTGTTATGAAACATTCCAAAATGTAATGGTTTAAAATAACAGGCGTTTGCCCATGCTCAGAAGCCTGTTACCCAATCAGTTCTCATGGGACTGACTTGGTGTCGATGTTGACCTGGGGCCTGGGGGTGCGGGCGGCTGAGCCTTCTCGCATGTTCGGGGCTTTCTGGCTGGAGGCTATGCTTGCCTCAGTTTCCCTTGCCTGTTTTGCCCTCTTTTATGCTAGCCCAGACATGTTTGTACGAGGCAGCCACCTGGCAAGGTAGTGTTTCTGCTTAGATCCATTGCAGAGAACAACACGGGGAATTTCGATAAATCCAGGCAAGGGACTCAAGAAAAAATATATATACTATTTTTGGATAGTCGCAAGACAAAGGGACTTGGGCATCAGAAGGGCAGAAATCTGGGATGTTTTTGTCATCAGTAGATCATAACTGCGGTCGGATTATAGCCAATCGCCGATATACATAATGTTGAAGTTGGTCGGTAGCTCCTTTGCATTGACCACAGAGACCCCCTCACACCAGAGCCTGAGGAGGACATGGGAATAGCTTGTGTGCCCAAGGCTTACGAGTAGGAGGAAAAGGAGAGCATGATTTCTTGAAGTCTCAGGATGATGAGACTGTAGCTCTATAACAGGGATTATCATGGGCTTGGGAGAAAAGAGGGAGGAGGAGGAGCTGGAGGAAGCAGGGGGAATCGCTATCATGAGCTGTGGAATCAAGACTGGGGACTTTGATTAGGAGAATGGATCAAGAGAAGAATGGACCAGCTGGAAGGAGATGCTGAGGGAAGATTAGAGGGATAGGGAAACATGGAAAGGATATTCTCACAGAGACTTAGGAGAGCCAGGACCATGGATGTTGGAGAGGCGGGGTCACTGGGTGGGGAGGCAGGGTCACTGGGTGGGGAGGCGGGGTCTCTGGGGAGGGGGTTCTCTTGTGTAAGTGGAGAACATGTTTCCTCATTGTCATTGAGGCCTTAGCAGTTCAGTGCCAATTCTGTTCAGGCAGTAGTCTAAGGGCTTAAGATATATCAGGGACTAAATGAAAACCTGCCTTGTGCTTTTAGTGAAGAGATATTAGCAACGTGGGCATTGATCAGGGCAGAGGCAGTGTTGTGGAGTCTCTAGAGACCATGGTTACTCTAGGTGTAATTAACCTCGGGCTGCAGAAACAAATGACCATAAGTCCGCTGTCATAAAACGTAAGGGATTTATCTTCTCATAGGTCAGGAGCCCAGAGTTCAGGATCATCAGGATCAGAGTTAGCAAGGCCTCACTCCTCCTGGAGGTGCTAAGGGAGCGGCCACTCTCTACTCCTTATCTCCTCTGGCTGCTGCTCTTTGGCTGGAGGCCACAGCACTCCATTGTTTACCTCAAGGTTCACGCTGCCTCCTGCTGTGTGGTTATATCTCTTTTATGCACCCTTCTCATGAGGGAAGGTGGGTCTGCCTGTGGGATCCACGCAAATTGGAGGACAGCGACACTGGGATCTAGATTCAGGGCTGTATGGGGGAAAGACCTGAGGCACTTAGATCATGATCAGAGACAAGTCACTCCAGTGGGAACCATGGTGCATTGGTTCTAGAAATTCCCATGGAATTCCAGTCCCCGAAAGAAACAAAATGAAACAAAACGAAAAACAGAACAAAACAAACAAACAAAAAACAAACAATAAAAACAACAACAACATGGTATGATTTGCATTCAGTCACTTTAGATGACTTGTAACATCTAAGGCAATTCGACCATGGATGTCAATGGCCTTATTATGCTGGATCCTTTGGGAAATAAAGACAAGGAAAGAATCCACCCAGAAGTTTACAGTCAGCACCATGGCTGAAATAGACTCCTAGGCTGGTGAAGCTCCCAGATGCGATGTGACAGAGAGATGTAAAGAACAGAGGACACGGGCAGGACGTATGACAGGCACCATTTAACGGGCAATGGACTTTAACCTCGTGGGTATATAGAACATTGTGTTTCAGCAAACAGGGCAGCAGCTTGTCTTCTCGGAGCAGAGTCTCTTCTCGGAGCTGGGGTCTGATCTCAGCTAACGACAATGTTCCACAGAAGCCATGCCAATGCACGGCGGGACGCAGAGCTCGGCTCAGCCATCTCTCCAGCTAATATCTACTCACAGGCCCTCTGGATGCTTTTTATGTAGACGGTCTAGACGCCCACAGTTTCTGAAACCATGAATCATGCTTGTTGGAGAGCTCCTAACAGTCTGAGTTTTAAGAGTCTCATCAGGAGAACCGGCCCCAGTAGGCTCACATATTTGAACACCTGGTTCCCCGGTTGATGGTGCTCCTTGGTGAGGTTTGGGGACCTTTAAGAGGTACAGCCTTGATGGAGGAGGTACATCACTTGGGGTGTGCTTGGGGGTGTTTAGCCTCACCCTATTTCCGTTCTCTCTGTGTGTTTTCCATGTGCAGATAGAAATGAGAACAGTTAGCTCCTGTTGCCAAAGTGGGCTTCTCCTGCCATTAGACTGTTCTATATGAAAAACCTTTCTTCTTCTTCCTCCTCTTCCTCCTCTTCCTCTTCCTCCTCCTCCCCCTCCTCCCCTCTTCCCCCTCCTTCCCTTCCTCCCATTCCTCCTCCTCCTCCCCTTCTTCTTCTCCTCCCCTCCTTCTCCTTCTCCTTCTCCTTCTTCTTTCTTCTTCTTTTCTTCTGTCCAAGTGTTTTAAGGAACAGCAACAGAAAAGCAACTATGACATCAGGTTATTTTCTGAATTCCATGTACTCATAAACAAACCAGACGATGATGTTGAATTCTTGCAAATATCTCTCATCCTCACTAGCTCTAGTTACTCAATTTTATAAATCTCATAGGCTTCCCGGACTTTTATAATGCCTTTACTGCAATATTATGGCCAGGTTCACAGTAGATGGAATTCGTCTTTGGGGAGTATGTCATGTAGCATGTGCTAGTAGCATGTATTTCACTGCTGTGATACAGCTGGTAGATGACATAACCAAAAAGACACATCTTGTGGAGCTGAAGTTGGGGCTTTATTATTAAGAACCAGAAACATAATTAAGAGGCAACCCAGCCTGTTGGGTGACTCTGCAGGACCTGCAGTTCTTCATGAGTCACAGTAAACAAAAGGGTATTGTATCTGGATGACAACTGTCAACACTGAACAAAACGTCAAACCAGCCTTGCCCAGACATTGAAATCACATGGTTACATGGAAATATAGTTCCCATGTGTGGCTAATTTCTCTTTATAGATGTCTTTAGTTTTAGATTAGCCACATTTTTTTTTGGCTAAGGTGGCCCTATGAAAATGGCTGCAAGTTTAAAAATGCAGATGAATGAGCCTACTCCATAATTCATGAGGGACACGTTAAAAATGTGGTCTTTCTCATCTCTCATATGCCCACGTTCCTCAAAGCACCTCCTCGATCCTTGCTACCACCTTAAGGTTTGTCCTCCCAAACTTCAAGTTGGAATTTCAACCAATCCCCGAGGTGCTAGTTATGGGAACGAAGCCTTTTGTATGGTATGTCCTTAGGTTATGAGGGGGGAACTGTAGTTGATAGCATGAGTGCCCTCATAAAAAGTGACTGATCGGGAGAGCTACCTTGTCCCATGTCTGTCATGCTGAAAGCATGGCTACAGGAAGGAGTATTCCTGAAGTTAGAATCACACCGTGGATGTCAGGAATCTAGATTCAGCTGTAAGAGTCCAAGTAAAGTAACTGAATCAAGAGTAACAAAAATAAACATAAAAAGGAGGTTTATTCAATGTGGCCATGTTGAAAAGAGGGACAAAGGACCCAGGGACTCTCTCAAGTCCGTCCTCTAT
The DNA here is from genome assembly GCF_011064425.1 of Rattus rattus. Classification (NCBI taxonomy): domain Eukaryota; kingdom Metazoa; phylum Chordata; class Mammalia; order Rodentia; family Muridae; genus Rattus; species Rattus rattus. The sequence continues at coordinate 51,613,519 of NC_046157.1, read as the reverse complement.
GTCTCAAAGTAACATTAAACTTCAGAGGTTCAGAGGATATGATTATCTAAGCAAGCTAGTCAAGGTGTTGTCTCTGACTATCACTGACCCATCACTCTCTGAACTCTAGTCTCTCCAGCAAGGTGGTCTGGCAAGCGTTAGCACTGGGTGAGAGCTCCTTTCAGGAGGTTAGCTTCTGGCTGGCACCAGGTTCTAGTCTTTTCCATCTCCCAACGTAAGATTCTTGGGGGATGTCGAGTTTCTTGGGGTCCATTGTTTCGGCAGATGTCCATGGATGAGTGGCCAAGCTACTAAAACCACAAGAGGCACAGGTTTGTTTAAGCCATCCCTTTCCAGCTTTCGGCTTTAGAAATTCCGTTTCTGAACAAAGCAGGCCTAGAAAGCTTCCCAAAATACAGAGAAGGCTCACCAAGAGGATGCTACCCGCTCCCCTGAAGATGATGTCATCTGTTCTGCTTTCTGGGGACTTACCCCAAAGCAGGGTTCCCAATCTTATTCTGTCACCCCTGTCTCTGGACCCTTTGCCTCACACCAGCTGTTCTGACCATGAGGGGTAAGGCAGAGAGCAGGACTAAATATCATACGATTGGGAGCCTCTGATATGAAGAATCTTGAACCCCTGTTTTGATCAGACCTTGGTCAAAGCTTTAGCCCCCATTGAACCGCCACGTATGACTTTCTGAAACTTTACTTTGGATGTCCTACATTTAACGAAGGCTGTCTGGCGAGCATGACGAACTGGTCATGACTCTTTATCACCATTGCACCGAGCACTGTCCGTTGTTCTACCTAATCCTTGCTATAGTCGAATAAAATAGCTATTCATCATTCTCATTTTATGGGTTAAGAACTTGGCTCTCAGAGAAGGCGTTTGCTTAATGTCATCCACGTAACAGAACGAAGGAATGTATCCAGTTCCAAGTCAGTAAGTCATAAAGGATACACCCTAGAGGGTGAGCCAAATAGGGTTGCACCGGAAGAAAATGGTACAAGTTCACTTTTGGCTTCCTGGAGGAAATGAGTACCCACTCTCACCTGCAAGATCCTGGCTGAAATCAGGGTGCTGAGGGAGAAAGTCTGTCAGAAGAGGAGTGTGGGAAAAGTGGGGATGGGGTGTGTGCAAAGGACACATGAACTGTGTTAAAATATCTCAGGCACTGGACACTCCACAAGGGGATTGGGTGAAAGTGACTGGGTAAAAGTTAATACATTAGGGCAGTCACAGACAATCAGACATTGAGGTGACACCTGAATAGACAGATGCTCTGTAAGTCAGGCACATATGATTCAACAGTGAGGTAAAAGACACTGAGTGCAGGAACAAAGTGAGAACCAGGCTCTTACCATTTTCAATGTTTAGACATCTTATTTTCTTCAGTCCTTTTCTTTAACTGAAGAGCCTAATCCTTGGAAAGGATCACCAGCTTGCCCAAGACCCTATCATCTGTGCAAGGGGCCCCAAGATGGCCCCGGAACACAGGCAGGCAGAGTCCTGGCAGGTTTCTTTTTCACTTACATGAAATTAAGTCGGAGAAAAAGGAAATCACTTTGCTTAACTTCAGTGTCTGTGTGTGCATTCATTGTCTGTACACAGATAGGTGTGTGCATAAATACATTGTGTACACATAGATATGTGCACACATGCATTGTGTGTACACATATAGATCTGTGTGTATACATACAGATGTGTGCATATATACTGGCTGTACACATATAGATGTGTATTTACATATGTGCTCAAATATAGATATGTGCATGCATATATTGTGTATACATATATAGATCTGTGTGTATACATATAGATGTGTGCATATACACTGGGTATACACATATAGATGTGCATTTACATATGTGCTCACATACAGATATGTGCATGCATACGTTGTGTGCTCACATCTAGATGTGTGTGTATACATTGTATATGCTCATATAGATGCATGCATGCATCCATTTGTGTATACTCATATAGATGTGTGCATGCAGCCATTGGGTGTACTCTTGCTGACATGCAAGGACATTTATGGACTGTAGCACATGTGGAGGGCAGGGCAACCTCAAGTATCACTCCTTGCTGTCCATCTTATTTGAGGCAGGCTCTCTTGTTTGCCTACTGTACTGGGTACTTAAAGTAAGCTACTGCAGAAGCTTCTAGATGCTCCTGCCTCTGCATCCCATCTCTTCATAGGTGTGCTGAGATTACAGACATGGGTCACCACATCCATCTTTCCCATGGCTTCCTAGGATCTGAACTCAGGACTTTAGGCTCACCCAGCAAACACTTTCACCCACTGAGCCGTCCCCCTGGCCCAGACCATTTTTATTTTTTGCCAGCTTAAAACTAGCTTATGCCTATATAAAGACACTCAGGAGGAATTTGAAACAAACAAACAAACAAACTGGTGACAGTAGCCAGTCTTTATTAAATGTTTGCGGTACAGTGTTAGGACTCTGGCCTTTCCTTGTGTTTACTCTGAAGTGAGTGTTACTATGAAGATTATAAAGGAGCAAAGTCAAGGACAAAACCATGAGTCTACTCAGACTGGGTTGATGGTTTTACAAGTGTGGCCTTTATGCTACAAGTACCACCTTGAAGCTTTCAAAGACCCAGACACACTTATAAGATCTCCTTTCCATATCAAAGCTTACTGGTTATTAGGCTGCTTCTGGTCACTGAGTTTGAAAACCTTAGTTGCAGAGCATCCAGTTAGAAAATGAAGTATTTGATTAGCTACAAACTTAGACACCATTGGGCCAAATCACAGAGCTGATAAGTGCTTGTTGCCGTTCAAGAGAGGGAGGCAACCATTGGTTGGTTGGGCCCTCTCACGTGAGCATGGTACAACCCAGGCTAAGGAGATGACTGGAGCAAGCCTTGATACCCATGTGGGCTGAGTATTGCGACTGTCACTGACAAGGAAGCCTCGAGGTCCAGAGCCCCGCCCATGCCATTGTTGGATTGTCTAGCACCACTGCCTTCTCACTGTGGGTGTTGCTACCCTGGTGATCAAATCTGAGCTGCATGACCCTCAGGGGGTTTTCATTGGTGCCTGGAAAGATGTTTATATAGCTTCTAGCTCCAGGCCTACCTAGAATCTCCCTTTCTTTAGTCAATGGGTAAGATTATAAAAAGATATACTTCTCTTGCTGAGTATATAAGTGTGTGTGTGTGTGTTTGTCTTCATGTTTATGTGTGTTTGTGTGTATATGTGTATTTGTATGTGTGTTTTTGTCTGTGTGTTTGTGTGTGTCTATGTGTCTGTATGTGTCTGTGTGTATGTATGTGTGTGTCTATGTCTCTCTCTGTGTATGTGTATGTGTGTTTGTATGTGTGTGTTCTTTGTCTGTGTGTTTGTGTGTGTCTGTGTGTGTATGTATCTGTGTGTATGTCTGTGTGTGTGTCTATGTCTCTGTGTGTGTCTGTGTGTTTCTATGTCTCTGTGTGTGTGTGTGTGTGTGTGTGTGTGTGTGTGTGTTAGTGTACCCAGGCATACATGTGCCTATCAAAGAAGAACATTAGATATCCTGATCAATCCCTATCCACCTTATTTCTTTGAGACAGGATCTCTCACTGATCCTGGATTTACACTGCTCGGCAATCCTCATGTCTCTGTCTCTCCACAATACCAGGGCCACAGGTACATGTGTGGCCGCAGTAGCTTTTGATGTAGGTTCTGAGTATTGGACTCCCATCTTCAGACTTGCACACGTACTCCTATCCCCCGAGTTGTTCCCCCACCATCAGCATCTTCTTTTTAAGTCCAACTTGTATTTTAATTTCTCAAAGGTAATCCAAACGTCCTTTAAAATGCTGCCTTGGAAGCAGGAGGTGCTCTTTCCCCATGCTGTGAGGCCAGCACTCGGAGAAGCTGCTTGTTGCCATAAGTGGCATCACCAGATTTCAAACTGCTAGAACCGGAAAGTCCTTGTCCAGCGCAGACAAATATGATCAGTGACTCATACGGTCAGTGAGTTGAGTGAAACCCTTAGTTTAGCCTCTTAGTCCGAGCTTCTTCCAAACTCAAAATCTGGGAAATACGAGTTATAGTTTCAACCCCACATGCTGTAACAAAGAGGGGTTCAGAAATCATGACCTATATAGAGTTAGATTCTTTGCTCTGGTACTGAACACTTTGTGCAAATCCATTGGCTTCTCAAAACCACTCTCAAACTCCTCACACATTAACTCACCAATATTGATATATAATGTAGTGTAATGTTCTGACGGCTTGCTACACAAAATGTGACAGAGTGCAGGGCAGTCTGGATGCGGCCCTGCCAGGGAGGGCACTGTGTGACATGGAGTCTGAATTACCTCATGCCTTGAGATTAGCAGGCTCTCCCAGTGAGGGAGTGTGAGCAATCTCGTTCTTTCCTTTCATTAATAAGTCCCATTAAATCCTGTGCCCAACTTTCGATACTCCCTGTCTTTCGCAAGAAGTGTCACCAACTCAATGACACAATACTCTGCCTGTTTGCATTACCAAACACAGGAAGTACCATGAGGAAACAGGCTGCTCCTAAAATGACTTCAGACACTTGATATAGATGTGACAAACAGCAGCACACTGATTTCCAGGTAGGAGAATCTGGTCTCAGTTTATATGTAAATGAGCCAGTGAAACAAGCGGCAGGGGCAGCAGAGGAGGATTTCAGCTTTTAAGCAATGCCAGCCAGCATATTGATGGCTTATGACAGGTCCACCCTACTTTTATTCTCAGAGTATTCGTATGCATATATGTGTGCATGTATACATAAATATGCAGGCGTGAATGTGTATATGCATGCGGGCCTGGGGCAACCCCACCTCATCAGAGAAGGCTAGCTAGTCAGTCCCTACTCCACCGCCATGAGTAGTAGCAGAATTCAGATGGGTATTGTTGGATATTAGTTATTTCTAGTTAGAACATTTCCAAAGATGAGTAAGTGCTGCACATACACGACGTGCTGGGAAGAAAATGAAATCATACCAGGAATTATAAGAAGTGAGAACTGAACCAGCTCATTGCCTTTCTAAAGCAATCAGCTCTCCCTCTGTACACACACACACACACCACACCACACATACACTCACGTACATATACACCCACATACATATATACACATTCATATACTCACACATAAACACATATACACACACTCACACACATATACACACACACATACACATACACAGACACACACACACTCACATACATATACACCCACATACATATATACACATTCATACACTTCACACACACACACATAATACATATACACACATATACACATTCACACAACACACATACATACACACATATGCCCCACCTTACACATATGCAGTCACACACATATACATACATACACACACACACACACACACACACACACACACACACACACATACACATGAAATCTGGCAATTCCTTACACAGTGCCACCCTCAGTGGGCTATCACAGGCCAGTGGGATAAATAGTGAACCTGACCCTTGCAGGATCAAAGACAGAAGGTCCATCTCCATAGAAGTGTACTGGGGAGCTCTTGATTGTAACATCTTTAAAAAATAGATTCTTTTCTCATATAATAATCCCTGATTGTAGCTTCCCCTCCCTCTTGGAATTCCACCCCAGATGCTCTCAGAGGATGGTGTGGAAAGAACACACTAATATGTGAAGAACTGGTAGCTTCAACAGGGAGAGAAACTCTCACCCCACCTTTCTGTCTGGCTTTTCTCTTTGGGGAGCCTCTGGTTGGTCTTGGCTGCCACGCCCAGAATGAGTCCAACTCAGGCTGAAGTGGACATGTGGACATTTTCACAGGGTCCTCGTAGGCTCCCCTTCCTCCTCTCTCCACTAATGGTGGCTTTCAGTGACATTAGAAACTGTGATTTATCACCCTGGATCCCACCCCTTGTACAGAATCTCAATGACTAATCTGTTCTTTCTTCTGCCAAGAAGAAATCCACCGATATTTATTAATCGCCTACTGCCAGCTAGTCACCAGGCAGGCAGCACGGACACCACGTCTGTTCTTGGAGCATCCCCCCTCCCATGCTCCTTTTGGGCTCCATGAAACAGGCGGCCAGACTGCTCTCTTTTGGACTCAGAAAATATTTTCTCAGAGGAAGAGGATCCCTCAGAAAGCTGCTTCCTGTCTCTGAGCTCCCTGTAAGCTTGAGGGTTGATAAATGCTCATCTAATTGGCCAAACACAACGTTAAACATTTTATTTAAGGGAACAAATCATTAATTCATTTTTTTTTTAAAGTTCTACCTTTCTGCTCTTTCAGAGTTAATTTTGGGAGCTTATCACAAAATGAACTTGATTGTAGTGGCCGCGGAATTGGCAATCTGAATCACAATAGGTGCTCTGGGAAAGGCCGTTCTAAGGATGGGAAAACCCCACAATCTTTGCCTGGATTTCAGAGAAATGGATAATTTCAGTTATCAGAGAATCTGATAACCGTTAATAACTGAAAAAGTTTGTTTCTTCTTTGCTGAACCATCATCTACCTGCAAGGAACAAATTTTAGATATTTACCTTTAAATGTTTTTGAAAGCCATTTAAAGAAAAATAGACGAAAAGTAAAAAGGAGGTTTGAGTCAGAATTGAGTTTGTTGGGATAATTAGGTTCCCTCCTCCCTCAACAGTTATGTTTTATAATAAACTTGTAGGATGTCATTTATATATTTTTAATGTTATTCACGTTAGTGCTATATTATATAAGCTCACAAACTGCCAGTGTGCCTTATTCTCTTGCCCTCGCATAGCTGAGTCCGTCTTTATTGTTTGGTTAAGCCACCTTGTAATACTATATCTTTTGTAGAAATGTGTTCCTGGATGAATAAACCCCTCTGGGCTCCTGAAAGCCTTACCTTCACCGAGCGAGACTGACCAGCATGAGGAGCGCGCAGGATCGAGGTTTTGACCCATAATTTTCTATGGGAAAGTCATCATGAAAGCTGGCAGGGCGGCGTGTGTGGAGCCGGTCCAAGGGACCCAACCTCCCCTCTGTTGTTTCAAACAGTCAACAGCTGCCCGGCCTGTTTTTCCCATCACCCTTCAGGATTGCGTTAGACAAAAATTCACCTTATAAAAAAAAATCATGAAAACTGAGAACAGGGAAGCGGCCACTGTGTGCTGAGTCTCTGTCGTCCTGGGCTCTGCGACTGGGTTTGGCACCTGCCCCGAGGGGGCTGCATTCTCTGCCCAGCAGGGAGTTCCAGCTGACCTGCTGAGAATGTCCCGCCTGAGTCACCGCCTTTAACTCCATCAGTGCCATTTGCTGCCCGCTCGGATGTTTCTGAACAGCTGCTTGGCTCCGAACCCATCCAGTAACTGGAAATGCGGCCATCCTCTGGCTCGTTTTCAAAAATGGAGTCAGAGGCAGGGTTGGGAAGAGAGAGAAAAGCACAAACCCACTCAAGACAGACAGACAGCTTGCTCCCTTTCCCCATTGATGGCCTTGAAGTCCTTAGGGAGCAAGTGGCAACCAAATAAACGCAGTTCGTCCCGTTTTTTCTTACTTTCTGCTCTTACTGTTTCCCTAAGGAAGTTGGGTGCGATCTCACGCGGGGATTTCACGGTATGTAGAAATTTACTCCCCTCAAGGAGCCTGTCTGATGGCCACACTTTTAAACTTACCCATCCCCATCCTGTTTTCCAAGCACAACAGTGACTGTTTCCCTTGCTCTGGAAACATTTCCACATTTGAAGTTCATTTTTGACTCCATCAACAAGTTTTTAGGGGCTTCGATTGAACAAGTTTCTCGCCTACACATTAACCAAGATATCTGAGAAACATTAGACGTGATCCTTGGATTCAGGAATTTGTAATGAAATGGAGAGGAGAGAGAGAGAAAGAGAGAGAGAGAGAGAGAGAGAGAGAGAGAGAGAGAGAGAGAGAGAGAGAGAACCCAATTCCGATTCAAATGGATGGTCCAGGAACAATATGGGGGAGGTGGGAAGGGAGTTACATCAAAGTGCCAGATGCCTGCTAGAGCTATTCGGGCTTCTGGAGTTCAGAGCATTGCTCTGGAAAGTTGATTTTCAATCTAGAATGATGGTAACCGAGTGAGATTGAATTGACTTTGTAAACATGAGCAGAGCCTCAGCCCTGGGCACACAGCCCAGGGGCCTGTTAAAGGCTGAAGCACACGCAGGGGCAGGGATCATTGGATGGGAAGTCTGTGATCTCTGTGTGCATCTTTGTAGGCATTAACACATGCATACACTAAAAAGAAAACCTCTCACATCATCAGAGACACTGCAGGGGTGGTAGGCTGTTCCTAGGTCATGGATCCGCCATTTTGTATCTGGGATCCGATCCCTACCCTAGGGTGGAAGAGTAGACACGTGTGATAAAGAAGACACTTTGGATTTTTAAGATCTGCAGGTTCTCCACTTTCGTTTCTTGAAAGGGGTCTTAGAGGAGGATAGAGGAAAAGCAGTCCTCTGTTTTTGTGATGACTATAATGTATCCGTACTGTACTGGTCGGCTTTCCATGTGGCTGCCACCAAATGTTTGATAGGAGCAATTCAATGGAGGAGGGGTACAGCTGGGGATGTCAGAGGGGACAGTACACCCCACAGAGGAGGCATGCTATACAGACTGGCCTGCAGAGAATAGAGTTTGAGGAACAAGCTCTCACAGCAGGAAGTGGGGTGCTAGGGCTGGAAGCAGAGTCAAGCAACCGCCTACATGACATCACTTGGTCACTCATAAGTGACATCACCTTTACTTGAATTTGGTGGTGCAGTGGCGAACGTCAAAACAGTCCGGGAAACGAGAAAAGAAAGAAGGAAGACGAAGTATATGGAAAATGTAAATGAGGAGAGTAATTCACTCTGTAGGCAGGGAGTGGTTGGTAATCAGAAGGGAAAACGATGATTCGAGCTGTCTTCTCGGCTCAGGTAGGGGGTTAGCAAAAATGGACAGGATACACCCAACGAGCGTGTATGGAAGTGTCTACCATGAGCTGTAGCGTTCTAAAGTTACCATGATGAGCAAAATCAGATCTTGGAATTGAGGGTATCTGTGTTTCCCTGTGGAAAATTATACATAACGTATGGGTTTATATGGAAATGTCGAGAATTTACAAGGTCTAAAAATGAAAATAGCACAGTAGGTTAAAGGAATGAGACTTGCAACAACGTGCCAGTATAAAGTGCAGCGGAGTTCCACGGATCAGCAGGGTCTCCTTCCAGCTCAGAAAGCTCAGGAGGAGGAGGGTGGGGATGGAGGCGGAAGATGACTGGGAAGGAAGCAGCATGTTTGGGCTTCAAGTTTCACGTGGTCTCAGAAAATATGGTGAGACGTGTGGGCCCTCATCTGTCAGCAATCCAGGCTTTGAGTGGTGGGGTAAAAGGAAGGTTTCACGAGTTGGAAGATTGACATTTTTATATACAATTTTATGTACGATTTTTTTTTTCAATCGAGATCACTTTCAGATGTTTTGGATGAACAACACTGGAGATGAGGAGGTCTCAGCTCGGAAGACTAGGAAAATAGATGCTTGTGTTTTAACAGTCTGGTTGAAGGACTTTGCGGGGGCTCTTAGCTGACTGGAGGATTTCAGAGCCGGAACCTAGGCTAAGTGACTCATTGCGCATGCGGAACCTCAGTGGCTACCATGTGAACGGCTGTGAACCGAGGGTCTGCTCCAAACTCCCCACTCCACCCGCTTGCAGTTTCTACTTGGGGTGCTGCAGATTAGCTACTGTCGGGCCAGCGCGGATTCATCCAGAGAGTGTATGTGCTAGAAACAGTCCCTGGGACCACGGCACAGAGCAGACGTCTTGGTATGGTTTAAGAATAATTAATGAGACTATCATGGAAATAGGATGTTATCACAGTGGTGGGTTTTTCTGGTAAAGGATGAGTCTTCGCACCCTCCCTTGAATGACAGGGAGAACCTAGCTAGCTAAGTGGGGAGTTCTTCAGAGCAGCATGTCCCAAACTCGAGAACTGCGCACGGACAAGACAATTCTCTTCTCAACAAATGACCCACTCTCTAATGTTTTGTTATAGCAACACAAGCCCATCAACATGCACTGGAGTGAGAACAAGGGCAAGGAAGCAAAGAGGCTCTGGTCATTGGAAGTGGGGGCGGGGTGGGACACAGAGCCATGTTCTGCCTTTTACAGTTTCTATCTGGAGAGCAGGTCCGAGTCGGGAGAAATTAAAATTTTCTGAAATCCAAGTGTGGTGGAGCAAGTCTATAATCTCGGCACTCAGGGGTCTGAGCCAGGGGGATTGCCAATAGCTAGAGGCCAGATTGAGCTAGGTGGTAAGTTCCAGGCCAGCCTGGGTGACATAGGTAGACACAGACACAATAATAATAAGCAAATAAACAGGTAGAGGAAGTCAGATGGAAAGCAAGTCTTTCATGCGTAAAGAAACAGACAATTTACTTTCAGCAGGTCAGGTGACAGGAGACAGGGAATATCAAAAATTCTGCACATGACGTTGTTCCATGTCTGCTGGTGAGCACTGGGCTATACATGCAAAGGATGACCTTGAAGTTGCTCACCCAAGGTGAAGAGAACTGAAGGAAGACTTCAGGTCCCTGCACCCAGAAAGGAGGAGATAGTTTAGAATTCAATCTTGACCAAGCAAAAAAGTCAGTGTACCTCAGAGGACCTGTAGCAGAATCTTCTAGTTCTAGACCGTTAGTGCTCACAATATTTAAGATTTCTAGCATGTGAGTAAATACATCGTTAAACCCAAGAGCGAAAGATTGGGTTAACAGCATGATCTCGAAGTGAGTCAGAGAGTGGAATTTACAAAGATCTCAGAGTAGATGCTTCAACACGATTTAAAATAAAAAAAGGAAGCAGCTATCCCATCAGTGGAAAAGTCCTCAGTCTCAGCAGAGAAATCGAAGCAGCAAGGAATAGCTAAATGAAGAAATTCAAACAAGGAAACATGGTGCTTACTTTGTGGTTTGAATCCAAAATGGCCACCACAGGCTCCTGCTTTGAAAGCTTGGCCCCTAGTAGGTTTGGTGCTACTTGGAGGCGATTCTGGGAAGCTTGCGATGTTTCCTTTGGTGGGCAGAGCAAGATCACCAAGGATGGGACTTTGAGGGTTACATGGCTGCCACTCTCTCTCTCTCTCTCTCTCTCTCTCTCTCTCTCTCTCTCTCTCTCTGTGTGTGTGTGTGTGTGTGTGTGTGTGTGTGTGTGTTTCCTGAGAAACCAATGTGCTGTGAAATCTGAGGAACTGAGAGACAACCAGATTGGCTTATGAGGTAATCCAAGAGGTCCTGGGATCTAAACGAGTTAAGTACAGGAGGAGAGAGGAGGACACATGGGGCATCCTGACACCCCAGCAGGGAGATGAAATGCAGACCCACAACATCAGATATTCACATCGTGGTTCAAAACAGCAGCAAATCTTCAGTTATGAAGTAGCAGCAAAAACTTTATATTTGGTCAGGGGTCAGCACAACCCTCTGAAGGTATTGCAGTGTTAGGAAGGGTGAAAACCATTGCTACAGATAAAAGAGAAAAACTATTTCAATTAAGGATTTTATACCCAGAGAAAATTATCTCAGATTAGATTCAGTTTCAAATAAATGAAAACTAAAATAATTTTTAAATGATTCATTTCTTTGAGGGGAGGGCAGGGAGAGGAAAAGGGAGAGGGGCTGGGGGCGTATGCGGAGGGGTATGAGGGTGGAGGTGGAGATGAGTGCAGTGCCCACAGAGGCCAGAAGAGGGCATCAGATCTTTCGGAGCTGTGAGCTGTGAACATGGGTGCTGGGAACTGAACTCTGATCTTCAACAAGAACAGCAAGCTCTCCTAACCTAAGCCACCTCTCCAGTGCCTCTGGTAACTTTTTTCTCCAGGAGAATTCGATACAAAGTAAGCCGGTGGGTGGAAGGTCCCTCACTGAGTAGAGATTGTCCATTCCTTAGCAGAGATCCCGTTCATTTATACCAAAATTGGTAAGAACACGGGTAGGTAGGAAAGACCGGCCGTTTAGGCGAGATGTTTTCACTTTGCATTTTGAGGTTTCTACAGTGGGTGATAAAAATCTGTGGCAGCTGTCACCTAAGTGCTGGGAGGTGGGCAAGCAGCCCGTGTGAAGACCCAAGCCGCATGTCTCACGAGCAGTGACACCGTACCTGTTCTTGATAAACTGTAGACTCGGGAGTGTTTGTGGTGCCTGTTGGAATGATACAGAAGCCACTGGAAGAGGGAGAACCTCGTAAGGCGCTATGTCAACTACATATGAGGCCTAAATAAAGCAGGGGTAAAGACCTCATTCCTTGCTGTCTGTGAACTGACTGCCACTTGTAAGATGACCCATTAAACCAAGAAATTCCCAAACTGCACTCTCTATCTCTCCTCTACAGTGTCTTACACCAAGGTTAAGATGTGTGTCTCAAGGTTGGGGATTTAGCTCAGTGGTAGAGCGCTTGCCTAGGGAAGCGCAAGGCCCTGGGTTCGGTCCCCAGCTCCAAAAAAAAAAAAAAAAAAAAAAAAAAGATGTGTGTCTCCCTGTGCACACACAGATTTGTGAGCTTCGGAATAATCGGGATAGTATATTAAAACTCCTGAGTAACTGGAATCGGGGTCCCGAGTTCCTAAAATAACCTCTCACCTCTAGTCTGGATGCTCACTGGTTCTCTAAACTCAACCTTCCTTACCTGTCTACTTCCCGCTGTGATGGCTCCCACATAGAGACACATGCGCGTGAAACAGATCATGGCATCTGTGAGCATGGGGGCCACAAACATCGAAAGGCAATCTGTGAGTACATTGGCTTTTAGCTGCCCAGTCTCGTTAACCTGGACTGAGTGGAATGTAGCAACATGCTTTCCCCGAGGAAGCTTGACTTAAATCGATCTCTGTTTCCCAGATCTGTAGTGGTTGGTTTGCTGGGTCTCTTAGCTGACATTCCTGGGCAGCCCTCAAAGGTCTCATCTTGTGCATCCCAGCCTATCCCTGTGTTCACTTGGGCTATCTCAGGGTCCAGATCTGGTCCCTCACTGGAGTAAGTAAGTTCACATGGTGCTTCTGGTCCTTTGGATTCCCACGGAACCAGTTTGGGTGATGAAGAAGATGATGACTAACTCCTGTTCTAAAATACCTCAGTCCAGGAACAAGTCCTCTCACCCTGTCACCTCTGGTCAAGCCCAGGCCAAGCACACGCTCTAGTGAGGGATCTGTGTAACTATCCTTTCTTGTTGGCCCTTCTACATGTGTGCTTTGGCAAATCTTCTCGTGTCGGCCACATCAGAAAAGGATGTGACTCGATATTGTGAGGAAGTGAACAACAGGCAGGGCACGAAATTGGAACTTGGGTTGAATTTCGGTTCCTTCTCGGGGTTAGGCAGTGTTATGGGACTGTCTGACCTGAAGCTTCGTGGATTCTTGCCCCTGGGAATGTGGAAATCTGGGGGCCGTTTGTGAGTGCGTTCAGACCACTCCCACCTTTCACATAAAGAGTGCTATTCATCCGATTCCCCCTCCACTTCTCTACCCTTCTCCTCTGTCCTGGCACCCTTTGAAAGGAAATGAAGGAATGATTATGCTTTTGGGAAACAAATGTTGCCACACACACATTTTGATTGTTAAGCTACACTCAAGAATGAGTGTTTTTGGCACACATGTGTCAAGGCCTTGGATCTATGCCCTTCAGTGATGAGTAGTGACCTGCCTCTTGTTCATGGCTTAGGTCTGGAATGAGGAAAAGTCTTCACAATTTAGGAGAGGCCAAAGAGCCAAGAATAACTGGAAACACAGAGCGGGGCCACCGAAGCCAAGGACAACTTGTGGGGGGTGGAGAGTCAGCTCTCTTCACCGTCTAGCTCTGGAAGGTTCCAAGGGTCATCCTGAAACAAGGGATGGGACACAAAGTAATCCCCCAGTTGTTGCTCCTTCTGCCTCTGCCTTCTGAAACCCCGTCAGTCCCCATTGACGTGACGCAAGAGGAATTGAAGGAAACTGGTTTAGAGGTTTTAGAAACCAGGACTTTGATGTCTAAGAAAAGCGTCCCAAACTAGTTAAAGCATTATACTGTGCTTTTTTTATTGATATATAAAAATCTACCTCAGAAATCAGCCACTAAACACAAAAGGAGCCTCAAACCCTGTAGGGATCTTCTGGGAAGAAGCTAATCGTGCATAAGACCTCACCATAAAAGCGCGGCTTGTGAGCCGCACTTACTTTGAAAGAGCTTTACAAGCATCATCCCATTCACGTGCCTCCCTGTTCCTCCTGGCTCCTCCCAGGATTGGCAGGTGACAACATTCGGCTCAAGGTACAGAAGGCAAAGCCCGGGAAGGCAGGTGGACACTCGAGACCCTGGTAAGGTTCAGGCCCGGTAAAGACCTGAGGTATCAGGGCTCTGAGGAACAGGAAGTGCCTGTGAGATGGTGAGAGCTTGCCCTACTTTGTGAGAACAGCCAGCCCCTCACCCACCCTCCTCACCTTCCTCTTCATTCTTATCACCTTTACCTCAGAATCCCATTGGTTTCTGGAATTTGACTGTTGTTTACCCACCAGTGACTCCGACAGGATTCTAGTCCTAGGTTTGAAGTATAGAAGCCCGTGTTTCCATTTCTTTCCTCAGCCAGGCTTGCCCCAAATCTTTCCAAGATCCTGAGATCCGCAGCCCTCTAGATATAACAGTGGAGTACTTGATTCCCGTCATGGTGTTCCCTTCCAGTTCCCTCTCAAGGATGGTCTTCTCTGACAGAGAGCCGGAGTGGGATAGCTTCCCTAGGGTGAGTTTCTTAGCCCCTGGAGCTTCTGTTAAACAACCATATCAAGCATTGTGAGGACTCAGCAAAGTTTAGCCCAGCACTTGTCACGGCCCAGATGCTCAATCTCCTGGTTTTCTTTACCCCAAACAAAGCCTGAACTCTGATCTTTCCCCCTCTTCCATAAACAACTCTATCAATTGCTATTATCAATTGAATGTTTGCTTCTCTGCGAAATTCCAACCCTGACTCTCTGAACTCTGAGTGGCTATTTGGAGATGGAACTCCTGAGGAAGTAATTAGGGATACTGATAAGGGTGGGGCCCTGAACCACTGTAATCAGTGACCTTAGACACGAGAGAGAGAGAGAGAGAGAGAGAGAGAGAGAGAGAGAGAGAGAGAGAGAGAGAGAGAGAGAGTGCTGGACACCCCCACACACACTGTGTGTGCATGCTGAGTGCTCCCCCAGTATGTGTGCGTGCTGAGAATGGACACACGGATTCATCAGGAAGAAGTGGCTATCCACACACCAGCATGGTGTTCCTCTCCAGTACCCAGCCACACTGGCACCCTCACCCCAGACTTCTAGCCTCCCAGTTAATTATTGGTTTGTGAGGCACTCAGATAGACTGCAGTATTCGTTATGTCAGCTCTGAAACACCAAGACACTCCCTAACAGGTATCTTCTTCCGCTGCCCATTCGCGTTGGCATCGATGGTCATCCACAGAGAATCAAAACGTTTCCCTCTGTATGCTTCCCCAGGAGGCCCACTCCTCCCAACACTGTTAAGCAAATAACCCAGAGAGTCTACATCTGCTAAGACTGTTGTTTATTTACAAAAAGGGGATATAATTCTGTAGAGAGGCACTTTAATCTTTGTCCTTCCTCCTAGTCCTGAGTGCTCATGCTCATGGGATTCTGGGAAAAGGAACATCTTATTGGCTAGAGAGTGCGACGGGTTCTGATCTTGATGTGGCATGGACAACTGTCGATTGCCACAGTTTCTGACTCACTGTTCCTCTAAAAACAAAAACGAAGACCATCGAATGAACGGCATCAACAAAGCACCCTGCCTTATCCTTGTGCAGTTAGATGCAGAGATCATGGTTCTAATGGGAAGATTTCCAAAATATTTCCCCTGCTGCCTCAGAAAAGGCTTCTAAAAGCAAGGCTCCCGAGAGGCCCCTATCCTTCCCCTGGGGTTTTCTCTGGCTCCTCTGTGTGCGGAATGAAGCTGAGCTCCTGGAGACTGCATAGCCTGAGGCTGTCTCCCTCCCCTTTCTGGTCTCCTCCGCCCCAGTGCACACCTGGAGAGACCACCTACCTATCCCCCCAACACACACACACACACACACACACACACACACACACACACACACACACACACACACACACACACAACCAGCTACTTCTCCCTTCTCAGCTC
Source organism: Rattus rattus (assembly GCF_011064425.1). Taxonomy (NCBI): domain Eukaryota; kingdom Metazoa; phylum Chordata; class Mammalia; order Rodentia; family Muridae; genus Rattus; species Rattus rattus. Next base: position 51,597,398 of record NC_046157.1, on the reverse strand, counting down.
TAACCCTCCACTCTGCCTGTGCTCAGGGCAGTTTCTCATGCTTGCCTTGAGCACAACCAAAGGCTACTCTCTCCTCTGCTAGGATTTCAGAGACCTGCAGACTACAATCAACTTCTCCTGGTTATGAGTAAGGGCCCAGGAGCCCCCCCCCCCCGCCCCCAGTTGTCCCACCACAGGAACTTGAGTTCAGTATTAAACTTTACGGATCTCTCTCTCTCTCTCTCTCTCTCTCTCTCTCTCTCTCTCTCTCTCTCTCTCTCCTTCTCTCTCCTTTTGTGAATGTGGGTGGCAACAACAGTGTCTACCTCAGATTGGTGACAGCTTAACTCATCTTGACTCTACTCTGTTGCCAAAACAGCTTCATACGACTAACTGCTCTGCATTTCTGCGTTTGGTTTGTCCTAAACGATTGGATATAGTCAATAATTTATCGCAACATGGTCTTCACATTAGATGACTTTGCCCAGTCTAAGCTGATGTACTTTCCTTTTAAGGTACACCAGGCAGGTTAGGAGACTTACTTAGGTGTGTCAGACGTACTTAGGGCTCATGTAAATTTCAGCTCACAGTGAGTCTGTCGGGATGGAACACATCAAACTGTGCCACTCGGTACCTGTCCCTAGCATTGAAGTGAAGATTAAAAGGGAAAAAAATACTTGTAAAAATACTTATAAAGGGAACAGTATATACGGGCACAAATGCTTTGAACCTTCTCTCTCTCCCAGGGAAATATCCCGGGTAGGAGCTTCCCAGGTCATAGTTTGGTGCTGAGCGTAAGGTGGCCACACAATAGCCTTTCTTATGTCTGAATCAGTCCTGACAGGGGCTCACTAAAGTCCCTCTTGGCACAGTGACATCTGGGATCGGGCTTTAAGCCGTGGAGCTGCACGTGGGTCTATTCGCCGTCTCAATCTGTACAAAACTGTGAAACTCTCCTCCTAGAATTCAGCTGTTTTCTCCTAGACTGATTTTTATTATTTCTACTCTGTGCGCGTATGTGGGTGAGTGTATGCCTGTGAGCCCAAGTTCCCACAGAGGACAGGAGAGACGGCGGGGCTCCCGACTCTGGAATCCCAGGCCACTGTGAGTTCAGCTGACGCAGGTGCTTCGAGGCTCACACTAACGTGGGCTCGGTCCACCCAAACCTTGGCAGGGGCCTCTGACTTGCAAGAAGGATCTAGATCACAGGAGAAGGGCATCATGAAGGCCAAACCAGAAATCGTATGTGAATGCTCCCTGCCTCAGCACCTTTATAACTAGCAGACGACTTTTCAAGACTTCCATGGGTCAATACAGACCTTCACAAAGCCTTAGAAGTACCTTAGAAATGGAGTTACTGAACGGCACAGGAAATCTCCATGGACGCAGAATCAGTAGGCTGTGTGTGTGTGTGAGCACCGATGTGATTTACCAAACAAATAGGGCTCTCGTGATCCTTACACTTATTATAAAACATTGACACATAGTTACAGAGATGAGGTATCTGGAACATGCAGCGTAGGTCTGCAGGTGGAGACCTGGAGGGTAGGATACTCCAGACCCAGCAGGCTCAGCGGGCTGGAGTGCCAGGGCAGCAGCTGGAGGTTGCCTCTCGCTCAGCGTGAACTGGCTTCCCCCTTGTAGCATGAACTGGCTTCCCCTTAGTTTAGACCTTCAGCTGACTGAACGGGGACCACTCGCATTGTTGGGTGTGTGCCTCTTCAGTGTTTCCCATTTAAATATTAGCTTCACCCCCAAACATGTAACCATCACAAAACCTGTTACAGAAAAGGTTGGGGATAGGAGAGCAAGGTGGCTGAGAGAGTAGAGGCGCCAGCATTTCAGCCCCTGATGGCCTGGGTTTGATCTTTTGTTTCTGCAGTGGAGGGGAAAACCAATTCCCTCGCATGCTGAGGGAAGAGGATAACTTCACACCTGTGGTACATACATACATACATACATACATACATACATACATACACGCACATAATAATAACAGTAACAGAACAATGCGAAACGAGGGGTGCTGGACAAAGAGAGGAACGTGAGTGCTTTGAATGCTAGTTGCCAAGGTTTCTCCTCCTAAGTCAGGGGGGTTGTTTTCTTCAGAGAGAAAGCTGGATGTGGAAAAGGATCTCCGCTCACTTTAACCACTGTGTTTCCATGGCAACCGTGATATAAAGTTTGACTTACCTGTGGAAGCTTCTAAAACAGAAGGGCCCTACTTTGTGTAAGTTCGTGCCTTTGTACGAATTATTTTTTGGGGAAAAGCTGGGCAAGTAGACAGAGAAGGTACTTATGGTCCCCGGGGCTGTGCGCTCCACCATCCCAAACATACCGCCTGTGGCCTCTGACTACGTTCTAGTGAGGCCACAGCTGATGATGCAATACTTATATCAGACAGAGCCACTGGTGATGTCGACTGGAGTGCAACCTTAGAGCCACTCTCTGCAGAGTGAACGGAGTCTCCTCTTTACCTAGAGTGAAGGTCTGTGATCTTTATAAATGTTACCAGGACAGATCAGCCATCTTTCCTCCGAGTGTTCAATCGAAGCACCAGAATACGATATTAGGGGGGAAAATCCCTTATGCTTAATTTAATCTCAGTTTGTCCTTTGACCCTGTCTACAATGCTATAACACAAAGTGGGTTTTGTTTGAATCCTGAGTATGCCGTGAGTTTAAAACATGGACTCTTAACAGGCGGTGCTCAGTAACTCAGAGGGCAGATTGATTGACACCGAGGGACAGCCCTCAGCCTGTGAACTTTCAAAGGAAATATCAGAAGACACACCTGCCCACACGTTTAAACCCTTGCCAGGGTGTGGGCATGAGGGACGGGGAGGGCTCCCGCAGCACGTGCCAAACCAGTCCTGGGATCACACGGTCCGCCCTCACCGGTACCCACCAAAACCACCACCAATAAAAAGAATGCCGATCCCTCCTCCCTCAGGTAGAGAGCGCTTTGATTTTCAATAGGATTAACTCCAAGCTCTCCAACACTTAGGTGCCAATAAAACCAAGCAAAGGAGCGCCCAGCCAACCACAGGGCATCATTCTCATCTCAGCGGCCAGGGCAGCACAGCTAAGAAGGGAGAGCTGGCAATTGGCCCGCAATCATATCGCAGGTCAGGGGCTGGGCTGGGTCTGAAATCCCATCATCTTCCAAACTTTGGTCCAGATTCCAAAGCAGCTGCAGGGTGAATTCCACGTCTACCCCTGTCTGTCAAGCCTTCGGTTTGGTCTGTTTCTACCCATGGCCCTCAGAGGGCGTGGGTGGGCTTGCAGAAGAGATGCCATGCGTACACAGTGGAGTGGTTGCCCGTTTGGAAAGCCCCGAAGACACAAAGGCCTATGGGGCTAGATTCCCGCCTTCCTTTCACTTAGGGGCCCTGGAAATCCTAAGAAGTCCACAGCATGCCGTTCCTTGTCTCTATGTCCCACACTAACTTCTCGTTTGCTGTCCAATTGCGCGTTCCTGTTTCCGTGTTCCTTTAGACAAGTGGTAATTCCTCTCTCCCTCTTTCCTTCCCTCCCCTTTCCCTCCCTTTCTTCCCTCCTCCTCTCTCCCTTCTTTCCACCCTTCGTATCTCTTTTCTTCCCTCTCTCCTTCCCTCCCTTTCTCCCTTTCCCCTCTTCCTTTTCTTCTCTCTCTTTTATTTCTGTGCTTTCCCTATACTGTTACTTCATCTAATCACCCCAGAGGTCATAATTTGATCTGAATGCAGCTGCGAATGTCAGCACATGCAGTTCCTCTCCTGCGGCTGTGGCTGCTTCACGTCCCGACATCCTCTTGTCTTTGGACACTCATGCTCACTCCATGACAGGTGGTAATGTTACTTGGGTGGTAATGCTGATCACGTGTTAGCAGTAGCGACTGTGGAAGGCGTTGGAGCAGAGTCCCTTTCACCAGGTACCTGCTCTGTGCTCTATGAGTTTTACCATCGTTGCCCCTGAGCATCTACACACTGAAGATGACCCCCGCTCCAAACCCCGCCACTCACAGAGTTGATCTTCCCATGGAAGCAGCAGAAGCCTTAGAACAGGGGCTCCCTGGCCTCCAAGACTCTCTGCTTCCGCCCCTCTGACTCTCAGCTGTGTTGGGGCATTGGAGGCCTGGTCAATGAACCCATCCATCACACTGCCACAGTGGAAGGAGAATTCACCTTGTCTATAGCTGGGGCACAGCCAGCCTATGTATAACCAAAAGGCAGCTGGTTCAAGAGAATCTGCAGTAGAGGTGTCCTTTCGCACCCTCAGGGTCAGGGGTGCCCACCAGGCAGAACTCGATCAGGTACTTTCCACATGCAAATGAAGACTGTCCTGATTGGATGATGTTGGCTTGGTAGGGGCTGGGTTTACAGGACACAGCTTTGCCAGTCAGGTTACAGTGAATGCCTGTTAATCGTCCTCAGTTTGGGGGAGTAGACCCATATTTCCTTACTTGGGGATACTTTCTGGACTAGGGTGAGATAGGCAAATTGTTCCTCTCTAGATTTTCCATTATCAGTTCTCAGTGTGGCCACAGCTCCTTAGAGAGATGACATTTGGATTTGAGGGCATTTTTTTCCCGGTTGAATACACACACACACACACATACACACCATAAACATAATACACATGCTTACACATACAGAGAAGGAGAGGTGTGTGTGTGTGTGTGGGTGTATCTAGGCTACTTTTATGCCTCATTTTTTTGTACCCTACCTAGTATCGTGAGGGATGGTAGGCCTAGCTCAAATCCGCAACTTAGGTGTTCACACCCTCTAAACTCCCCGAACCAGTTGGGCACTATCAAGAGTTTGGCATTCAAATATTTCCTAAGTTGTTTTTTCTAAGCCACACCCACAAAACAAATGCAAGAGTGCACTCTACCCTGGTGGGCAAACGGCTCTGCCCATGTCTCTCCTGGGCAGGGCACACATTTTGCCCCAGGCTGTTTTGTTGCTCTGTACAAACGGGAGGCACTCAGCTGCGTTTCACACCTTATTTTAATGCCTTATTATTTCAGAGTGATCTCTGTTCTTATTGACAATAATTACTGTTAACTCCCCCGTGGAGTTCAAAGGCTCCCGTGATTATGAAACCTCTTCTAAAGACGGACCGATTAATCCAGCTTGTTATTAAATTAGAACCGTATTCTTGACCCTGTTTTCACGAAAGGCTTTATTATTGCTTTCCTAATAAGCTTAACCATCACCTTGAAATCACATCACTGTCTGTCTAACCTCCATTTATCGGCGTTGGAAGGCTACGGGGTCGCCGAGTATCAGATGGCTGTCGAATGTCTCTGATGATACGGCTGTAAATTATCAAACTCATGAGCAACTCTTCAATCCCTCTAGTCCCTTCTAACAGCCACCCCCTGATAACACACCTGAACTCTTTGGTTCAACCACGTGACTTTACACTTTGATGTCTGAACGGATGCTCATTAGACTCCTTGCTGCCACCAAGTGATCTGAGGCTGACCTCTCCCACCTTCCTCTGTTCCCAGGACCCTCTCTTCACCCTAGGGCAGGGGTGGTCTCACCCACACCCATGGCCTCTTTCACTTGTCTCAGCCACTAGGATGTGCCAGCCACTTGGTGCAGGGTTCGTTGGCTTCTGTGTTGATGTCATTGTTCTGACTCCTCCACCAGCCTGCAAACCTCCACGTTACGGCCTACATTCCCAGGCATCGTCTTAGTTTTGCAGAGGGGACACGGGCTGGAGTCTAAGGAGCCAATGGATGCTATGCAGTTCCCGCTCTTATCTGTGTAATTCCCTCATTACTCACTCACCTCCTGGGCCTCAGTTTCTCATTCATGACCTAGGTCTCCTGCCTCTCCCAGCTTCTTTACCAGTTTCCACAGGGAGCAGAGATCCTAGCCTGGCACAGAGCCCAGGAGCCATCCTCTGCCAGCCCTCATCCTCAAACCCAATCTATCAGTGATTTACTCTAGCTCCCCCTCTACAATGTATCTTGGAAGAATCCTCTCCCTGTCTAGTTCTAGGATGCTCTCACCTGCCTCTCTGTGTGGTAGCAGCTTCCTAGTTCTTCTGTCTGACCCTATCCTGGACTGGTGTCCCACCCCTGGCATCATTTTCTGAGCGACCTTTTAAAGGCAATGTCGGAGCAGGGGTAAGTGTGCTCTTAACTCCGCCATCTTGATGAGAACACAAGGAAGAACACTCCGCCAATTCCGTGCACGTCTCTCCTCTCCCTCTCCTCTCCTCTTCCTGTCTTTGCACTCTCTCCTCTAGCTAATGTGCTCTTGCTTCAGGCATACCTCGGTTTGGCTGGCCTGTGGTCCCCTGAAGACTTCTTGTCAGTGGCCTGGCATTCTCAGGGGGCCACCTGGGTCCTTCCCTCATGACCGTGACCCTCAGTCTCTTGTTTTGTCAGAGGGGACTTCAGGAAGGCCTGATCATAGCACATGCAGCCTCTCTGTCCTTTTGCCATGATGCGCCCCTCTTCCGATGATGATACAGAACGAACCACTTAGCACACGTTCATGAGCTCAGTGTGCCTCTCCTCAGCCTCATTAGCCTCACGAAAGCAGGGACCCTGTCTTGCTTACCGTTCTCCAACACTTGGGTGGTACTGGAGCATAGTAGACACACAAGTGTCCACTAAGCCAGCATGTGAGTGCATGGATGAATGAGTGAATGAATGAATGAATGAATGAATGAATGAATGAATGAATGAATGCAGAGACACAGAGGAGTTTGTTTGAAACCCTAACATCTTAACCAGTGGCTCAGTACCCAGTCACTGAAATCCTCCTGGAGATTTCAGAGTCCCAACGTCTAGTTCACACCCTAGAGGTTTAAAAAAAAAAAAAAAAAAAAAAAAAAAGTCAGAATCTCTTGGAGTGAAGCCCAGGTATTGGTACTTCTAAAAAGCACCCTAGATGTTTGCAAGTGAATAACCAAGGTTGAAAAGCAGTGGTCCCCAGTGTATAAGACAGTATTTTGTTTTTCCAGCTAAACACCTCCTTGGCTAAGTGCCTCATACATTGCGGCTGTCTTGAACAGTCGATTTCAGAAATGGCCACTTTGAATGCATGGATAGTTAATGCTTGGGAGGAAAACCTCAGGGCTCTTGCACTCGACTGCACATAGAACTCTACCTCGTAGAAGTAGAAGTGCAAGCACTGTGTAGCCACTGTCGGCTCCTGGAAACACTCCCACCTCTACCCACACTACCCATGGCACTGTGGCAATGTGGTAAACCTATTTCTTTTCTCTTGCAAGTTTTCTTACCCTGCTCCCCACAGATTGGATAAGAGGCACCTCCTGCGTCAGGAGAAGGTAGACATTGCCTCAAACAAACATGGCTTTGTTCAGCTTTGAAAGGCAGACTAGATTTGTTAGTGAGGTGGTTAGAGGTAGGGGTAAGTTTTCAAGAAGAAAAGAATTTGCTAGGTACTCAAACTTACCTTTAAATGCAAATGAGAAAGCTCACAGAAATGTTCTTAAACTTTCCCTTTTAATCTCAGTGTCTCTATGCCAAATTAAGAATTATTGGAGTAATAATAATTGTTTGTTCACATGCGATAATTCTGTCAATAATTACCATCTTGAAACACTAAAGCTGAGATTAAAGTGCTTATCAATTTATTTCTAATAACAATGTTAAATCTAATACATATTAATATGAATGTCATATATTCTAGAATAATGTGGTCTTTCTTAAAGAAGTAATGATATTGCTCAAAAACATGTATAAAGCTATTTTTCTCATAAACCACTTTGATGTTTGTGTTAGCAGAAGACACTAGTATTTTCACACCTTTGTTGTTTTCAATACATTTCAGTCTTTTGTTTGATTGAAATACAATGAAGAGAACTCAGCTTGGAATCCAGCCAGTCACTGTCCAGTTACTATAACACGTACCCTAGATAATCCAATCTGCTTACAAAGAGTAGAGGTTGGCTTTTGCTCATGGTTGTAGAAATGTTGATGAAGGGTTGTTTGGCTCTGTGTCTTTGGGCCTGTTGGGGATACATCATGGTGGAAGTGTGGTGGGGAGAAGCCCATGACCTCCTAGTTGGGAGCAAACATCCCACAGGCCACTTCAAAGATGAATGTGACATCAGAGACCTTCCACTAGGCGTGGCCTCCACAATGCTACCATCTCTCTTCCAAAAGCACCGAGCTAAAGACTCAGGTTCTAGCACAGGGACTTCAGGAGACATTTCACATCAAAGCAACTGCACACACATACAGCTCAAAGGACAAAGTGTCCTGGGACCCACTGGAGGTGACTGTTGAATTCTTTGGTATTACATGACACCATACTGGTGGTTTTCTGTTCTAATATGGAGTCTGAATACAGCAGTGAATTTCATGCTCTGTCATATAAAACTGAATTAATCCAATTGTGCTGTCAATACACCTTTCCCTCATGCATGCTTTACAAGAGCCATACAGATCATTCAGGAAATGCCTTTCACAATGTTACACAGATCTGTCGAATGCTGACAAGTTACATTAGTAAAGGGAGAGGGATAGCAATATTTTCAAAAAAAGTCCTCATCAGAAACACCTCTAAGTCTGTGGAGGACAGCTCACGGTGGTAGAAATAAACACAGAAAAGCATCAAATTTTCACATGTAAATTCAAGTGTCATCATTGTCAAGCAAGTGAAAGTCTTGGTAGTTCTTTGTGGGATGATGGCTTGTTTTATTGTTTTAAATTTTTCATTTTTTTTTTTTATGTTTTAAGTACAGGGATGGAATCTCTGGTGTCCCCAGTGCTGGGCAACTGCTTGTGCACTAGCAGACAACCCTGGCCCTCAGCTTGCCAATCATTACCGAGACAATGACTTAGTAACATGTTCAGGCTGGCCTTGAACTCACTTTGAAGTCAACTCTGACCTTGAACTTGTGGTCTTCCTGCCTCGGCTTCCCAGGTAGCTGGGGAAGTAGTTACAAGCCTGTAACTCAGGCCTGACTGCCTCCTTTTTCCTCTCATAAAATCATCTGAATTCACAACTCTGAATGGCTGTAGTTTGTCAGTTATTCTTTACCAGAAGGACGGGGTTCGGGGGCTGGAGAGATGACAGTTTAAGAGCACTGCCCACGCAGTTCCAATGTCTCCAGTTTAGATTCCAGCACTCACGGAGCAAGCCAGGTGCCCCACAAATGCCTGTAATTCCAGCTCCAAGATCTGAGACCTCTGTGTATGTACATACACATGTATCTGCTTATGTGTGTATGTATATATTCATGCAGACATAGACACATAGATAATAACTAAAACAAGCCTGAACAAAGTAGCCTGAGAAGAAGATTAAGGAGAGAATGCTCATAAGACTTGCTTCCACACCTGAGGCAGCCATTGTCGTCCTGTGTGCAGACATTAGCGCACCACGCCCACTTCCTCTGTTGTTTCAGATTTCACAGCACTAATATTTCTTACTGCTTCATTAAAGACATTTTTAAAAAGTCACTTGTTTCTGGGCTGTGTTGGCCACTCTTCAGAACATGTTAATACTGGCGGCGGCTTGATTGTTAGAGGCACCAATAATTTACCCACCACTATTTTTGAAACATGAGTATAAATACATCTTTTTCCCAAAGGCAAGTAATACCCCAGTATTTGTTCAAATAGTTTTATGCCTTGTGGACTTTCCGTAAGCATGTTGAAGACAGATCCTCGGGGATGCACATACCATCCTAGCTGAGTTACCACAGAGACTATGTTACAAAGGACGCCTTATTCTCTGCAGACTCCAGGGAGGAGGGAAGCTCTTCTGGATGGAACAAAGAAGAAAGGAAAAATAACTCAGGGTGGAGACTTAGGCAGGAGCCCAGTGCTTCTTGAAACCATCAGAAAGATCTGAGGGAAGACACCCAAGACGGAAGCTTTCATTCTCACTTCCCAGAAGCCAGCCTAGAAAAAAAACCCACCAGTCTCCCCTGCAAAGAGCTGATTTTTATCACAGATTAATCCAGCGTGGTACTGCTTATCGTGGGGAATGAAAAAGTGACTCATGATAGCCATCCCCGTAGTGGGGTTGGATTCCTATGCTACATTTGGGGAGCAGGAATGACTATTTTCTTCATCGTTTTTATTTAAAACCGAACATGAAATTCTAGCCACTGCAGTAAGGCAAGAAAAATAAATAAAAAATCACTCAAATTGAAAAGGAAGAAATAAAACCATGCTTGTTTGTTAATGACATTAATGCTTACATACAAGATCCAGGAAACCAGGGCGGAGATGGCGTCAGTGGGTGCTTGCTGCCAATCTCAATGACCCGAGTTCAATTCCCAGGACCTACATGGAAGAAGAGAACGGACTCCTGCGAGTTGTCCTTTGACCTCCACATAGCTTGTACCCACCCCCTCCCAAGTTAAATAAATATTAGAAACTAAAATAAAACCTCGGGGAATTATACAACCATAAGCATAGTTCTCAGAACTAAGTAAAACCAGCAAGCAAGCAGAGTAGCCAATGGCTACTCCGGAAGCTGGGCAGCCAATGGCTACTCCGGAAGCTGGGCAGCCAATGGCTACTCCGGAAGCTGGGCAGCCAATGGCTACTCCGGAAGCTGGGCAGCCAATGGCTACTCTGAAAGCTGGGACGCCAATGGTTTCTCTGGAAGCTGGGCAGAGTGGCCTTCGGCATGAGTGACAGACGGAGTTCTGCATTTACACAGATAACGGATGGACAGGAGGAGACAACGATTTAAAACCCAAGTCTGACGGCCTGAGTTCAATGCTTGGGACATTGGATAGGAAGGCTGTGGTATGTTTGAACCCTGGAACACGTGCACTGTGCTTACCTACCCATGTCTCCTCTCTCTCCTCTCTTTCTCTTTCTCTCACACAAAATAATTAACGATGATGATGATGATGATGATGATAAATTAAATATGTATGTGTGCTTTTAACAAAACAATATGTAGGGTCTGTATGCTGGAATTATGAAACATGGATGAAACCACAAAATCCCACAGCAGGAATTCAACAGCTAGATTAAGCAATAGGCATGTTCTGGAAGACTAAGTATACTAAGTATCCTGGCTAGTTCATTCTTTTACTTGACACAAGTTAGAGTTATTTGGGAAGAGGGACTCTCCGTTCAGAAAATGCCTCCCCTAAGATTGGGCCGTAGGCAAGTCTGTGGGGCATTTCCTTAGTTAGTGAACAGTGGGGGAGGGGCCAGCCCACTCTGGGCAGTGCTCCTCCTGGTGCTGTGTAAGAAAGAATCCCAAGCAAATCACAGGGAGCAGCCAATCACCCCTGCTCCTCCTTGTCATCTGCATCAGTTTCTGCCTGCTGGTTCCCGCCTTGAGTTCTTGGCCTGACTTCCCCAGATGGAGGGGCCACAAGCTTTAAGATGAAGCAAACACTTTCCTCCACGGGGTGCCCTTGGTCCTGGTGTTTCACAGCAGCAACAGAGACCCTGAGGGAGTGAGAATCACAGTTCTCCTGATTGACTCACAGAATAGATGAAATTCCTACCAATGTCTCACCCCAGTTTGACAACACAGAAAGACTGATTTTGAAGAGGAGATGGAAAAGCACGCTCTAGAACAGTTCTGATCTTCCTGACTGAGAAGAAAGCCAGTGCTCACACTGAGGCTGAGGAATAGCTAAAGAATCCATACACCAGTAGCAGGCAACAAAATAGCTAGGAGCAGACCCACAGCACCATTGATTTCCCACAGCACCAGAAATCCCAGTTGTAACAGGGTATGCACAAAGCAACTGGAGCACAGAGAGAGAAACTAAAATTCTGGTGCGCTATTTTTAAAACTTGAGGTGTAATTCCCATTCTGAAAAAAAATTATTTTCTAATATAAAATTGAACAGCTTCCGTTCTGTTCTTAATGTGCAATTATCATCTTGCCCATTTCCAGAACATTCCATCACTGGGAGAGAAACCCATTTGGCTGTGACTCTCCACTTTACACCCCCACCCCCACGCAGCAGCTGAGACTGTACTCTCACAGCCTTTTGTCGTTTTGTCTGTTTTACGGGAATGTGTGTGTGTGTCCCGGTGTACATGCGCACTACATGCCTACATGCCCACAGCTACCGTGGACATTTCACAGCAATGGAATTATGTGCCATATGGCTTTAACCATCATTTTACGTTTGTCTGGCTGTTGCACGGATCAGACATAACTCAGAAGGCAGCCCTGAGACCCAAAATGGCTCTGTCACCCACCAGTTCCACCTCGATTGCAGGACATGTAGGGCCATAAGGATTTTGATACCCCTTTGGGGAGAATCCCAAATTGACCGAATTCAGATCCTCAGAAGACCGACCAGCTTTCAAAAGCAACTCAGTTAACGAGCTGCGGGCCAGGATTAAGCTGCTCACACAGGCCGGCTTGGTTTTGTTTCCCCTTTTGTGGTGGGAAAAGGAAGCTGTGAGCAGATGGGGACTGGTTATGGAAAATGAGCAACATTCGCCTTTTTTTTTTTTTTTTTTTGAAGGCATGCGTCATATCGCTGAAGGTCCTGCTCTCCTGGCGCTTCACAAACTGCATTTTAAGACGAGGAAACCAAAACTCAGACGTCATCTGTGATGTCTAAAGTCATGTGCAAATGTTTTAGACTTTAATCTTCATAGATGTATAAAGCAAAAAAAAAAAAAAAGCAAGCAAACAAACAAACAAAAAAAACAAAACCAAAAACCCTCTAACTGCTAATTAAAAATATTATTTGCTCTGCTTATTTCTATTCCAAACTTACTTGTAAACTTAAAACACACAGTCAGACACACAGCACTGTAAAAGCTCTACCCACTCGGATGCTCGCACAGCCCCTATCGGCTGCCTACCAATCAGCTGGTATTTGTTGAGCACCTCCTAGCACACCTGGCTCTGGCTAAGACCTTTCCAGACATTCTCTTCATTTCCAGATCACATCCACAATTTGAGGGAGCCTGACTGACAAAACTCAAGACACAGCGTGAGTAAGTGGGCAGCTCAACTCCAGCCCCAGATCAAATCCTCCCCAAAACCTGTTCTTCACAGTCTCTCCAGGGGCGCTGGGTAAAGGGCATACTGGAAAATAAGACGAGGAAGGAGGCCTAGTGTCAACATGGCAAGCATGTCAGTTTCTTCCTTCTCCTCCCATCATTCCCCTTCCCCTCTCTCTCTTTGTTTACGTTACATGGGAAGAGGGAAAGCTGAGATAAAACATTTCCTTGGCATCATGAGTAATACTTCAAGACGCATTTGATTAAATTCTTGGAATGAAGTATATGAAAGAGCAGAAAATGCGCCTGCGTGTGCATGAGCATGCATGTGTGCCCATGTACAATGTGCATGAGCATGAGCATGCACGTGTGCCCGTGTACATGTACATGAGCATGTATGTTGCCTGTGTGTGCACAAGCATATGTGTAACCACTGAGCTGTAACTGCTGGGCTTCCTTGCAGTCCTGATATGTTACTTTGTTTCTAAGCAATAACAGAAAGTATCCTGGAGGAATGCGAGCCATAAAGCCTTCAATGCATAGCTTATTGAGGGCATTTAAGATGGGCTGGGGAGTTAGCTCGGCGGTTCAGAACGCTTGTTGATCTTGCAGGGGTCAAAGGTTTGATATCCAGCAACTACATGGCAGCTCGTGTTCTTGAAGATACACAACCCTCATCGAGCTTCTGTGGGCACCGCACAACATAGTTTATATACACACGTGCAGCCGAAAAACCAAAAACCTCCTACACATAAAGTGAAAAGACTTTTAAAACATGCACTGATGGTGAACATTCAAAGTGGATGTAGGGAAAGTTTCTTTTTGGAGTTGGAGCTCAGTCTTGAACCAAACATAAGTCAGGCGCGTGTCATCTGTTGGACTGCTTCTCCCTGGAATGCTTATCTTGAAACCTTCCAGCCCAGTCTGTTAAAATGTTGCTGAATTTGGGAAGAGGGTTTTCATAAACATAGGCAAGTTGTCTTTCAGACAGACCCTGAAGGGTTGGGGAGAGGAGTCAGTCAGTGAGGTGCCAACTACAGACTTGAGTTCAGACCCTCAGCATCCAGAGAGAAAGATGGGCAGAACAACAAGTACCTGCAATCCTAGCAGAGAGGAAATTTCCTGTGGCCAGAAATTCCTGGTGAGTTCCTGGCCCGGCAGGGGACCCTGCATTAAAATAAAAGGTGGGGAATAAGAGAGAAAAGCACCCGACAGCAACTTCTGACCTCCACAAGCATGTACATACACATGCACACACACACACACACACGCACACGCACACACACAGATGGGCCTTAGTCTAAATATGTCACTACAAGAAGAGGAACTTGTGCACAGACACACAGACAGAAGACCACAGTCCAACTCTGAGACTGGGCAATGCAGCTGCTCAAGAAGGGGGTGCCAAGAATTTTCAGTTACCACAAACCCCAGAAGATATCAGAAGGGGTCCAATCCGTGTGGCCTGGAAAATGCCAGGATGTCAGAATTTTGGCAGAACTCTGTAACTGGGCCATGAAACGCCCATGGAATTTTAGTATGGCAGCCCTGCGTAGCTGATTCCGGGGATTTGGGCTGTAAAGGAAGGGTGTTGATCGTGTACTTGGGGAAAGAGGAAGAGAAGTAGCAGTGGCACAGGAGGGATGGTGTGTTCTGGAAAAAGAGGAAGTTTTGACGCATCTACTTTTCTTGTTTTCGTTTTCTTGGAATTCAAAATACTCAGAAAAGGGCTCCTGCAAAGCGGGTGTTGCAGGCAAGAAAATTGACCCATAAATCTGTCCAGAGGTCTAAAGTTTCATCAAAGTAGGTTAGACACTTTGTAAAACAGAACCAAGCACTGCAAAAATCACCAGAGGAATGTAAGTCCATGCCACCAGTGTTGGGCTTTTTAAAGGTGGAACACACTGCAGGGAGTTTCCTCTTGGAGCATTTTCTTCTGATCCTAACCTGTTGGATGCATTGTCCTCCACTCTGGTGTCTCTGTGGAAACAACACTAGGGGATCTTTAGTCAGAAATGAAGGAGACCAGGAGAGCGTTAGATAATAGTGATTGAATAGACACAAAACAATGTACAGTTTGCATGATTTACCTAAAATGCTTGTATAGGGTGCTGGACAGGTTTCTCCACTGAGTCACCTCTTGTCCCTGAGAAGAAATGGAGGGGTTTCTCACTGGCTGGTGCACAGGACAGTCCTGGCCAAGGGCAAGGCAGGTGGCTCTGCTGCACTATGTCCCTGGGTAGTGGCCGTGCACTGAGTCTAGCCCTATTCACAAGTTCAATGCCAGGAGGCCTCTGCTTCTGTTTTAGCCCAAGGCCTGCTTTTCCTTCTGACCCAGCGTCCCATTGACTGAAATGAACAGCATCTGCCCTCTACCAGAGCATGGCAACTTCTCAGAGCTCAGCATACGCCAACACAGCAGCAAACCGTTTTCAAGTCGGTCTCTTTCATTCTTAGGAGGGAGAAACCCATCATGTTTTTAGAGGGACAGGTGGGTAGAGTTACTATCAGAGCGATAGGGAGATATTACAAGGATGCTTTCAGAGCAAGCAGAACTGGGGAAGTGTGCCTCAATTCCCTGTTAGGTGACAAGAGCCATTATGGCTCAGGGGACTAACCACACTGGCCCTCCTCAGCTCATGGCTCCCTTCGGTCTCTCCCCTCTTCCACATGCCCACGGGTGAGGATTCGGTTCCCAAGGGTGAACAAATACCTTAATGGTTTCTGGTTCCCAGTGGAGCTACATTGACCCTACAGAAGATCTGCCAGGCAGAGCATGCATTTCTCAGATTTTAAATGGCCAGAGCACTCATAGTTCTAGCCCCTACCTGCTCTCCATCTTCTACCTTCTAGAAACGTGTCCCATTCATCACCCATGCTCAGATCACTGGCAAGGGCTGCTATTGCCCTGTCAGACCTGTATTCCAAATCTGTAACATCCATACCCTGCTGAGGGTCCTTGTCATGCAGAACTTGTCAGTATCTACACTTCCACCAGAACGAGGCCTGCCTACATGGTAAGTGAACCCATTCCACCCTCCTACTTAAAACATCTGCACTGTTTCCCTAGGGGGATTTAGCACTTCTGAGATCCTGGATGATTCCGCCAGGCCTCCTCCTGTTCCTTACCATGAAGCTATATTTCAGGCCCTGATCATGAAATTCACTGATAGGTGTTTGAGCTGTTCTCAGATTTTAACCTTCTCCCGCAGCGCCTTTCAGGGGATATGGTTAGTGTGCATAATGTCCCCCCCAGGCTCATGTGAGTGAACAATTCGTCCCAGCAGGTGGCGCTGTTTGAGGAATTTATGGAATTGGGGAGGGGATGGTTGGAGGATTTGGGTCACTGGAGGTGGGGACCATGAAGATCATACCTACTTGTGGTGCAGCCAGAGCTCTTTGTTCCTGTAGCTACAGGGACATCTGATGGCCTCCTAGGATCTTTCTACCTTATGGACTACATTCTCCAACCCAGGAGCCAGAGTAAGCTTCTCCCTAAAGTTGCTTGTATCAGATATCTTATGCTAGCACATATACGGAATGGCTGTGCTATGGGGAAGGAGTGTGGCTTGCTTTAGGAGACTATTGCTGTAGCTTTGTTTTAATTTTCCATCTTTATTTGTGTCTTTCCTGGTAGGATGAATCTCTGTAAAGGTAAATACCTGTTTGCACAATTCTTCCTTTTTATAAAAAGTGTGTGTGTGTGTGTGAGGTTTGTACACATGAGTGTGGGGGTTTCTGGAGGTCCAAGGCAGGTGTCAGGTCTGAGACCACAGGACGTTGTGAGCTGCCTGACCTGAGTGGTGGAGACCAAAGTCTGGTCGTGCACAAGCAACGAGCGCTCCTCGCCTGCACCTCAGTTACTATTTGTTGAAACCGGAAGTGTGAGACTCTGTACTCTGTGACTCCTAATTCCTCATTTTAGTTGTTAGTTTTACTTCCATGCTCCTTATTGCAAGGCTTCGACTCCCCCACGTAAGAGCCATGTTGTCTCTGCAGCATTTACTGCAAATTCCAGAGAGAGAGAGAGGCCTTAGGAACCTTACCCCACAACCCACCCATATGCACACACACATGCCTCGATTAACCCTGCACTATTGCAACAAGGCTCCACTCAGGGCCTCGGCAGAGATTATAGCAACCCCTGCCCACACAGTCCAATCAAGTCTGCTAGGAGTTAAAGCTGCAAACCAGAGCACAGCAAGCCTCTGGGTGAGGTGCTTGGGCTGGAATCCTAGCACAGAGGCAGTGAGCACACATGTGTGCTTGGTGCAGTGCCTGGTGTAAAGCTGACACCCAGCAGGGACTTTGACCTATGTGTTCCCACTTAACGGCTTTTCCTATACTGCTGACATCATAGAGCCTCATTGTCATCTTCTGGTTAGACCACTGAATACTCACCAAAAGGCCAGCATAGTTGGAAACCATCCACATAAAACAGATAGGTTTTAGTTTCTATGGGTCCAATACCACTTGGAGAAAGGTGGAAAAATATATATGGAGATAGATAGATGATAGAGGATAGATAGGTAGATAGATAGATAGATAGATAGATAGATAGATAGATAGATGATAGATAGATAGATAGAGACATACATATACATAGATTCATAGATAGATAGGTGATAGATGATAGATAAATAATAGGTAGATGATAGATAAATAGATAGATTATATAGATAAAAGATAGACAAATAGATCATAGATATTACATAGATGATAGATTGATGATAGATAGATGATCGATAAGTAGATAGATAACGATAAATATTACATGGATGATAGACAAATAGATAAGTAGATGATAGCTAACAGATAGATGATAGATATATAGATCGATGATAGATAGATGGTAGGTGCACAGAGAGATGGCAGACAGATGACACAGATGTCCTCAGTGAAAGGACAGTTAGCTAGTTTCTGCAGCAGCAATAATGCATTGTTTAAGTAGGCAGTGTGTTCTGACTTCCTTCCTGAAGGCCATATAGACTTTAGGTTAACACTTGCCCTTATGTCTGGAAATCAATCTCTGATGAACCGTCTTAAAGTGCTCCCCATGACCCTCCCACAAGGATTCCCAGCAATTGCAAGCTCCCTCTCCCCCATGTGGGCTGCCCCTGTGGTTTGCTGCCAACCAAGGGGCTATGGCAAAGGTGGCTGGACACAAAAGATTGGTAATTATGTATGATTGTCTTATCCATGTGTTCTCCCCCCTCCCCACACACTGACCTTAAGGAAGTAAATAGGTCTTCACACACTAGGCAATTTCAAACACTAAGGAATGACTAAACATCCCAGAGTCTAGCAAGGCTTCCAATACAATAAGATCCCCAATGAAACAAGTCATTGATCTTTGAGGCCACAAGGACTTGAATTTTGACAACAGTATGTTAACTTCAAAATGGATCCATTTCCAGTCAAGCCTCAGATGAGTCCCCAACCCCAGCAACACCTTCACTGCAGCCTCTTAAGACAAAGACATAAATCCAAACTGTGTGTAAATCCTGACCCAGAGCAGCTGCAAGGGGAGACATTACATCGTTTTAATCACTGTGTGTGTTTGTGTGTGTGTGTGTGTGTGTGTGTGTGTGTGCCTGTGTGTGTGTGCCTGTGCCTGTGTGTGTGTGCCTGTGCCTGTGTGTGTGCCTGTGTGTGTGTGTGCCTGTGCATGTGTGCATGTGTGTGTGCATGTGTGTGTGCCTGTGCGTGTGTGTGCCTGTGTGTGTGCCTGTGCACGTGTGTGTGTGCACGTGTGTGCATGTGTGCATGTGTGTGTGCCTGTGCATGTGTGTGTGTGTGCATTTGTGTGTGCTTGTGCATGTGTGTGTGCATTTGTGTGTGCCTGTGTGTGTGCATGTGCACGTGTGTGTGTGTGTGTGTGTGTGTGTGTGTGTGTGTGTGTGTGTGGTTGTCTTGCTCCACCAGGGCAGACAAATTCATCAGGATCTGCACTTCCACTGTTAGTCAGCATCTGCGCTACAAGTGTGCAGTGTATCAAGTGGGCTCTGGGCATAGGACATTGCATAGTGTTGGCCGTTCGATGCAAATACAGCCTGCTGGCAACACCCCACAGACACCCGAACTCTACTGTGACAACAGCTGAGCAAGCACAGCCCTTGCACCATTGACCTTGTTTAATGATTTCTCCCATAAAATATTCCTTCTTAGCAGATTAAATGATCCTGACAGAACAACCTTATTTACTGCGGTCATTGTACCTACATATGCTCTCACCGTTTTAATAAAGTTATTGACGAGCTTCAAGGTTTCTGAACGAAGTTTGAGACATCTTGCATTATAAAAGAAGACAGAACTTGGAAGCAACCAGTCTCAGGACATAAAATAAAGCTATTTTTTCAGGCTTCGGATCGAGGTTTGCCAGAAGTCTTTGGGCAAACTAGGTTGGCCATATAAGAAATACCATCTTTTAATGAAATAGACTATTATGAATTTAAATAGCAAATTAATAGGATGAGTATGTGCAGTGTACACTGTGGTTAAATGATTCTATATGTCTGCAGTGGAATAATTAGAACTGTCTTGGGTTTTAGTGACTGTGGATTTTGTGGTTAATAGTGTTGTCTGGTCTTGTTATAACAGTTGTTTGGGTGTATAAGTATCTCTGTAGGTGATTCACGGACAAGTTCCAGGTCACTAGAGCATAGCCACAGGAATCTATGACACAGGTCAGCACCAGGCACGGGACACTACTCACTCCCTCTCTTGGTTTTCAGTTTTCCTTCCTTCCTTCCTTCCTTCCTTCCTTCCTTCCTTCCTTCCTTCCTTCCTTCCTTCCTTTCTTTCTTTCTTTCTTTCTTTCTTTCTTTCTTTCTCTCTTTCTCTCTTTCTTTCTTATTTATTTTTATTGGATATTTTATGTATTTACGTTTCAAATGTTATCCCCTTTGCCCCCCCTTCCCTCTGCTATGCAGATGCTCCCACTCCCACCCACCCACTCCTACCTCAACACCCTGGCATTCCCCTACATGGGGTATTAAACCTTCACAGGACCAAGGGCGGCCTCTCCTCCTATTGATGCTGGACAGTACCATCTTCTGCTACATATGCTGCTGGAGCCATGGGTCCATCCTTGTGTACTCTTTGGTTGGTGGTTTAGTCCCTGGGAGCTCTGGGGAATCCAGTTGGTTGATATTGTTGTTCTTCCTATGGGGTTACAAACCCCTTCAGCTCCTTCAGTTCTTTCTCTAACTCCTCCACTGGGGTCCCCTGCTCAGTCCAATGGTTGGCTGCAAGCATCCTCAGCTGTATCAGTATGGCTCTGGCAGAGCCTCTCAGGAGATGTCCATATCAGGTTTTCAGCTTTTCTTGTGAGTCAAAGACCAGCTTCTATCTCATAAGCAAAGACCAAAATATGTTTCCTGATTCTAGAGATCCTTTCTGTAATGGAAAAGGAAGACGGGAATGTCCTTCCTCTATAAGAAATGTAAACTTTGCCCCTTGGAAATTAACTGGTTTTATTTATTTTTTTGTTCCTTTAATGCGTATTTATTTTTATGTTATATGCATTTGGTTGAGCGAATGTATGTGTACCATGTGCATGGATGAGTCTGCCAATGTCAGAGAGAAGCTCTGGATCTCCTCAAACTGGATTTACAGGTGGTGGCCAAACACCATGTGGGTGCTTGGAACCAAACCCAGGTCCACTGTAAAAGCAGTAAGTTCTCTTAAGCACTAAATTAGCTCTTCAAGCCCAGCTCTGGTATATTTTTTTTTAAAATGCGTATTCATATGGTTGCTTTCTCTGGACTAAGTGTTATATATTTTTAAAGACTTTACTTTGACTCGTATGTGTGTGAAGGGGGGATGTTCGTATGAGTGCAGGCCCCCATGGTGGCCATAGAGGGTGCTGCGTCTTATGGACTTGGAGTCACAGGCACTTGTAAACCATCCAACAAGCCGCTGACCACTGAACTCAGGCCCTCTGCTTGTGTGTGCTTCTAACAGCTAAGCCACCTCTCAGACCCCAGTAAATGTGGTTTCGAAGTTCATTGCTTTCCCCAAATCCGGAACTTTATCTTAGAGCCTTCCCTCTTGATCATACTGTCTTTAAGTCTATTGCTTGTGTGTTTGCTAGTATTCCATTACAGAAGAGCATTGTGTCTTCTAGAAGTAAGCAAAATCACGGACATAAGACGCGTGTGTGGAAAGCAAGCAATTAAGAGTTACCCAGTAAATAAGAGATAAGATCACAGGCTGTGCGCGCAAAGGCCGCTGCCTTGATGTTGGGCCTATTATAACCAAAATACCGCCTAACCTTTAATCACAGCGATTTGTCAGCCAAATGGATGTTGTACTGTTCTCCAATTAAAGTGTGAGATGGTATCGTGCTCATTCAAAATCTATTCTCACTTCTACACCTTTATGTCCTCTAATAGGGGTTATTAATTTGTTGTTCAAGAGATGACTAAAAACAATGCTGCCCGTAATGATTAACGTCGAGGAGAGTTCAGGTGCACACCCGCGGCTGAGAGCGTGCGTTGGAATCCATCGCTCTGGAGACGTCAGCCATAAGAACCGAGGAGCATGCATCCCCCTGCGTGCAGTTGCTTTTCCAGGGTGTACGACATGAGATAAGCCAGAGAAAATGATAACACCCATGTACAGAGGTCCTTGGTTGTAGCATAAAGACGGACGTTGACATGCATACACTTTTATAAACGAGTAAATTCTAAATCTCATTATAACTAAACACTGCGGAAATAATACAAGATGATACAAAAGGGAATTATAACACAGGAGGTTTTCAAAAGGGGAAAGTGGAAACTAACAGTTCTAGCAGTGTAAGAACCCATGGGGGGGAAAGTCAGGAGTCGGTTGACAGTGTAGTGCTCACTGCAGAGATCACAGGTAATTAAACACAGTGTGTCTTCAAGTTTCACCTTCTGTCGAGTGTGTTTTACGACAATAACATCGATTAATGGGGACAGCCATGTCAGTCCAGTCGTAGATTTATTGCGTAGCACTAGAAGCTGGTCCTGTCTAGACCCAGGACAAGTCGACCACACAGGTGTAGCCTTCCCTGAGCAGTATTCTCTTCAGAGGTCATCGGTTGGTTTGATGATGGAACAAGTTCAAAGCTCTTATTGACCTTGGAGTTGAAGATTCTCTTAGAGGCAGAGGAAAACGTGGGATCTTTTACATCTTGTAACACGGGGAGCCGTCCTGAATCTTATTTGTGACCTAAAGAGTCGTCACATCAGCAGGCTGACAAACTTGGAGAGATCTGGGCTTCCAGAGACGTGAGGCGTGGCCAGCATCTGGACTTTCTGTACACACTTCTGTAGGATCGTGGCAGGATCTCACCGTGTGAAGGCAGATGACCGTGTGAGCCTGTGACTCGCTGTGGCCAAAAAACGTACGGCATACAATGTGCTTCACTTCTGGTCTTTTCCTCCTCCGCCAAGACTACAGAGCTTGTGTGGCCTCAAAGCCCTCAGAGGGGAGGGTGCCGCACACAGCCTCTTGCTCACTAAAGGTACGTGGCTTCCAAAGGAGAATAAATCATTGCTGTCAGAAGCCAGGGAGAACTGGGAATTCCAAGTCACCGTGGTACAACCTGGCACTCTGACCGTTTAAAGCACATGTATCTCAGGAAAAGGATTAGCAAAGCTAAAATGTAGTGAATCAGAAAATTAACATGCAGTGCTTTATAAAGTCTATAGAGATGTAAACATACCCTTAGAAATTAAAACTATTTTATATTTAAAGTCACGATGGTCAGCAAATAAGGGTACTGCTGAATTTTATAGTGTCTCGACAAGAGAAATAAACCCTTAGAAAATTTCCAAGGCCTTTCACCAACTGAAGGAACCATGTTTATAAAAAGAAATGTTTATTTTTCTACGCTCACATTTAAAAGAATCTGTACGCTCACTTCAAGAATAATCCCTGGATGGAGGGCTGACACAGGGAAAATAGAAAATAGACAGAAACATTTGATTGTGTCCCAAAGTGAGAATGTTTAGTAAAGAAATGGGTGGGTTGGACAATATCAGAGGAACAAGAACCACACCCTAAGGGTTCCCAACAGCTGCATCTGATACAGTTCCTGAGCCAAGACTTAGAGCATTGGATTATAGCTCAAGGAATAAGGAGTACCTGTGATTCTGCACTGTACACATAAGTGATGGCAAAAAGCAAGTCATTTCAATGCCATCTAGATGTGCTGTGCCTCTGTGTAGATGCCCTGTGTCTGACCTATCATGTATCAAATCCCCCGACTCCCAGAAGAAAATAGCAGACAAGTATAAAGGAAGGGGTTAT
The DNA here is from genome assembly GCF_011064425.1 of Rattus rattus. Taxonomy (NCBI): domain Eukaryota; kingdom Metazoa; phylum Chordata; class Mammalia; order Rodentia; family Muridae; genus Rattus; species Rattus rattus. The sequence continues at coordinate 51,574,208 of NC_046157.1, read as the reverse complement.
CCTTCAGGATACTAGTCTAGGACCCCTCAAGATGGTCAAGATAATGAAAAACAAGGCGTGGTGGTTCATTCCTGATAGTGTGGTTAGATTAAGGAGGGCCATGAGCATCAGCTGGGCGCATCGTTGTGTCTGTGGGGGCATTTCTTCAGCATCTTAACTGAGGTGAGATCGCCTATTCTGAGTGTTCTGTGAGCTGGGAGTCGACGTTCATCCCTTTCTGCTTAATGAGTATGGATGTCATGTGACCTATGACTTCTCTGCAAGGATGGCTTACCCCCCACCCCCAGCTCAAACACACCGTCCATGTTGAAGTGGCCTTGCTGGATATGTTATCACATCCACAAGGCAAGTAACTAGCACACAAGGAGTGAACGAGAGATCATCACGTAGCAGTGTGAAGTGAGGGTGATCACACCTAGCAGTGTGACGTGAGGGTGCTGCTTATTACGTGGATGTTGCATCCGGACTGAGTTCTGCAGCAGCAAGAGGATTTAAGGGAAACAACCCAATTGGAAGCTGCAGGTGAGGTCCCTACCCATGCAAATGTGAGGACCTCAGTTCATATCCTCACTGCACGTGTAACGTCTGAGTGTGCACGTGTGCCTGTAAACCCCAACGCTGGTATAGGGGACACAGGTAGATTCCTGGAGCTCACTGCTCAGCACTCCAGTTCAATCAATGAGATCCTGGTTTGGTGAGAGACCCTACCTTAGAAAATAAAGTGGAGAATGATCGAGAAAGGCATCCAACATAGACCTCTGGACTCCACATGCATGATCTCTCTCTCTCTCTCTCTCTCTCTCTCTCTCTCACTTACACACACACACACACACACACACATACACACTGGAGTCAGTTGAGGATAATGAGTCAATCTTGTCTTCTTAGTTGTAAGAACCCATATGAATGACATGGGACCATCTGAACTAGACCTGCTTTTAAAATTTTATTTTACTTTATAATTATTATTATTATTATTATTATTATTGCTTTTTTATTGCTTGTTTTTGTTTTACAAATCTAACACTTTCCCAATTGCACACCTATAATCTCAGCATCTGGTAAGCGTAGGCAGGAGGCCAGGAGTTCTGCGTTGTTCTCTATGACATAGCAAATTCAAGGCCAGCCTGGGCTACATAGGACCCTCCCTCGGGGAAAAGGCTTAGTTATAAAAGGAGTTCTGAATGGGACCATTCAAGCCTCACCTGTACTGTGGCATCGGGTCCAGCAGACCTCACCCATTGTGTTGCTTTGTGTGAAGAGTTCACAAAGAGCCCAGCAGCCTCTGAGCATTGCCCTCCGCCACCTGCTGGGGCAGCCAGTTCAAAGAGGGAAATCAGAGGGGTGTGTGAATGCACAGCAGCCGAAGATAAAAGCCTGCATTCAAATTTGAGAATCAATTGTGGAGCTACCTTATAATGGCCTGATTACAGGTCTCTCCGCATCAGGGATTGGTGCCTACTGAACTTAATTGTACAGGAGCATCAAACAATTAAGACAAAAGTCGTAAGAGCCTCTGCGGCCTGGGCAGGTCTGCATTTGATCAGTGCGCATGTGAACGCATCTAAGAAGTAGAATCTATTGGGTGAGAGGATGAATTTAGAATATTGTGGGACATCCGGCCTAGGGGACAGACAAAGCAAGGCTCTCGCAAACAAACTGGAAAGGAAGGAACCCAAGAGGCCTTAGAATTGGAAACTGCCACCTTCGGTGTCCTCCCTCTGGAGAGGATCAAGTCCGAGTAATCGGCCTCTTGGCTATCTGCCGCATCCTTACAGCACTCCATCGTGTATAGCTGTCATTCTACTGGACTTTCAGCATCTGATGCAGTGCTTGGTCAAAAAGGTGAAGCCCACAACGAAAGTGACCTTAGACCTCCATGCTCGCTTTAACTGTTGACTTCCATGACTAAGCACCAATGCTCACACAGATAAACGGTCGTAAGTTTTTCTTGTTTTTAACACGTCGAAGTCTCCCAAATGTTACACTCAAATTGTAGCATGTTGCTGTTAAGATACAAAGAGCAAAGTTGCGTCATCGCTTCAGTCAGAGGCAGCAGAGTCGCACGTGCCTGTCTTCAATGGCATTACTGCTCTGACCGATTTCAAACTCCGCCCCTTCTCCAGGGTCCGTTTCTGACGGCTTCTCCTTTATCACAACTGGTCTGATCATCCGCTATCCCAGTCCAAAAAAAATCAAAGAAGCCTCTGTGTTCGTTCCCATATCACTTACTTAGTCTATGCAGTGTGCCACACTTCTACCAGAGTTAGACAGTTATAGTCACACGACAGACGAGGCGGACTCTTAACACCCAGGTTCACCCTTAGGACTCGCTGAACACCCGCTGTCCCTGGAAGGATAAGCCCCGCCCCCCGCCCCCTTCGGAGAGAGATGTGAGGAACACTGTGGCTTGTTGCAACCCATCCCTTTGAGCACGAGTTTGTTGACATCCCCCCACATCAAAGATCACTCAGCACGGTTTCACTTGCGCCAGAAGACCGTGTTTGGAAACCGTCTGATAAGCCTCCCAGAGAAGCCACCGCACGCCCCTGGATCTCGCGGGATTATTGGAGCTTTCGGAGATCTGATCCTGCGCTTTGCAGTGAGGCACGTCAACCCCAAGTGTGTGCTTTGATTTGGAACCCCAGCTGATGACAGCTGAGCTGTTGATTTAATAGGTTCGGGGCAGATAAAGGCAAGGGTTGGCAACCGTCCAACTGTCTTCCTTCACAGGTGAGGAGACAAAGATCTCCGACCTGCTCAATTCTCACAGCCCGGGTCCCTGAACCTGGGCCTGGAATCACATCAAAGGCCACACCCTCCCTTCCCAGGCTCTCCCTCCAGCCCTGCTCCTCTTCTGTAGCTCCTCCTGAACCCCTGGCCAGTCAAACAATGCAGCTATTATGTTCCCTGGAGAAGAGAAGCGGAGTAATTACCTTCCCGGCCAGGTGCCAGGAGTAAGTTTCCTTAGGTGCAATTATTGTGTGGTAAAACGGCTGAGTCGGCTGTGTTTTTAAAATTTGTTTTCTTTTCTTTGTTTTCTCTTTAGGCACTGACTGTCAGCTTGCCAGACACCGGCCCCAAGCTCTTCCATCAACCCCAGACGAGCAGCTTTCTTTAGAATTTGGCTTCTATTGTCTTTCACTTTCTCCCAACCCGGAGGGAGTCTCATTATATTATATTTACATCCCCATCGGTTTACTAAACAAGGCCGGCTCAGCAGCAGTGCAGGCCGAGGTGCAACCCCAAGGCTTCTATCTGAGCAGCTGGTCCCATGTGGTTTTTCATCAGTGACAGGCTTGGGTGGAGGGACAGAGCCTAGAAAGACCTCTGTGTGGTAGGGATGGAGTAAGAACCTTGTCCTTAGGGGGAAATGAGGAGGGATGAGACCTTCGATCTTCTGAGTATCGTGTCTGAAATCTCCCCATTGGCCTTCTCAGTCAGTCAAACCAGATGTATGAAATATAGAGTGCCCAGTCTAGCATGTGACATAATGCTTATGTGTACGGGACAATGCCACAAACTGCCCTTAAGTCCTTTGGCACCAATAATTATAACCAAGATTTACAAACCTTCTACATGCTAGACTCGAACACATCTGCCATCTCATGGGTTCCCTCTTCTCACTCTGAAAGAATGAATTATCAATTCTGCTTTACGGGTGATCGCAAGGTCATGAAGCTAAGACAGCCATTGTCATTCCAAAGTTTAAATTCCCAGCCACTCTGCTCTAACAAGAACCCCTCACCAAAGGTAGGAAATGAAGCCAGGACAGCAACACATACTTCAGAACAAAGTGCACCTCAGTTCCGGCCCTGGGTGGCACTGTGTGTTCTGTCACTTTTCTTTTGTCAACTGAGCGGGACTGACCTGATTGTTGGGAGCTCTACCAGCCTGTCAAACTTACATTATTTCTAGATGATCGGTAAGGGTCTTTCAGGAAGACTAGCTTTTGGATTGCCATATACTATAAACCAGATTTCCCTCCCCAAGCTGAATAAACACCATCCAATCTGTGGAGGGGCTTGGTAAACAACAGAGACCATTCCCTACCTCCAACTCTTGCCTGCCCATAGCAACTGGGTCATCTCATGCTGTCCTCTCCATTCACCCCACCCCACCCCATCCCACCCATCACCCCATCCCATCCTATCCCCATCCCACCCATCCCACCCTAACCCACCCATCTAACCCCCACCACCCACCCCACCCCCTAATCCATCCCCCATCCTAACCCCCCATCCCACCCCATCCCACCCACCCCATTTATCCCCCCCCACCCCTCCACCCCATCCCCCCATGGACTATATTAAAGCATGGGGTTTTCTTTGGTCTCCAAGTTGCAGCTGAAAAGTAACCAGAGTTTTCATCCTCCTTTGTGGTTCATAATAAATCTTCTCTCAGATAAATACACATCGAATTGATTATGTTTGTCTGGAGACTCCTGGCTAATAAGCCGGGCCAGGATTTCAATGAACCTGCAGATTGCTAGAATTTGTCACTATCCGGCCCATTTGCTGGTCCTAGCTCTGAAGACTCGCGGCCAGACCATGCAGTCATGTCAGGATGACCACTCCAGGTTTGGGACGCAGCTTGGTTTGTTATAGGAGAGCAGATTCCGTAGATATGGACAACCACTCTAGCTCACGGAAAACAGAATGTCTACATTCAACTCCAGCCCTGATCGTTACAGGGCTACAGAAGAATGCGACTTTTAGAAAACAGAATAGACTAATTCCCTAGGAGTTTTTAAAATTCTATTACTTAAGAGGGCCTGGGAATGGGTAGAACAGATGCAGAATTGGTTCCCTCCAATCTGAGCTTTAACTGAAAATCCTTTGGGTCCATGTTTCCTCTTAACACCACAGATACTGTTCCTCGGGTGATCCTTGAACCAACACAGGGGATTTAGTTCTTATAGGCCAGCTCCTAGCCTGTTTTTACATGTGCATGTGTGTGTATGCACACACACACACACACACACAGAGAGAGAGAGAGAGAGAGAGAGAGAGAGAGAGAGAGAGAGAGAGAGAAACAGACAGAGAGACAAAGGGACAGAGAGAGAAAGAGACAGAAACAGACAGAGACAGGGCAAGAGAGAGACAGAGAAAGACAGAGAAAGACAGACAGACAAATACAAACAGAGGCACAGAGACAAAGGTTGTGTGTAAATGCTTGAAACCCCCTAAATTCTATCCACTGGTGATGTAATATTAGGAGCCAGGGTCTTTGGGGAGTGATAATGATCTAGATGCTGTCATGAGGGTGGAGCCCCATGAACGGGCTTAGTGTCTTTATAAGAACCCTCCAGAGAGTTTCTTCTTCATCGACAATGTGCAGACATAATGAAAAGAAACCGTGAAATAGGAAGCTAGCCCTCTCCAGACAGCAAGGCTGCCCTTCCTTGACCTCATGGCTCCCAGCCTTTCAAATGTAAGACAGGTTTTCTTTTAAGCATTTAAGCTGCATGGTCTGTGGCAGTTTGTTATAGCACCCTGGACTAGCCTGGGCATGCTCACGTGTTCATCCCTCCTCCCTGTCTCCACATTGCTGTGCTTCTGTCTCCGTCTTTGATCTGCCCATATGCACCACCTCAAGCACTGGTACAAAAAATTCCTGATAGAACTACTGTTGCACAAGCTACATGGGTATTACTTGGGGGTTGAAATCCGAATGTGTGTTAGGTCACAGTCTCGATGGTTAAATGGAAATGTTTGCTTGAGTGCCCCAGTCTTCCTGTGACGTCCCCTTCACCTGTTTCCTCCCACTCTTCTGCTACCTCTATCTGCCCGTTCTGGCCTCATCCATGCCAGAAAGGAGCAGCCTAGCTCTCTCCTTATTCTCCTTCTCTGCTCCCAGACTCTCCACCCCTCTGCCTGGCAGTCTTCAGAACTTGGAACTATTTTTATAGTCACATTGATACTAGGAAACAAATGAAAGGACTTGCACAAGGACCGTCCACAGTAGAGTGACATGAAGCAACTCCCCGCCAGTCTTGGCAATCAGAACTAATTAATTAAGAATTAAAACATGGAGATTAGTCTAGGAAAAAGAATTAAGTGGCTGTTCATCTCACCGAAGGATCGCTGCCAAGTGCACGGCTTAGCCTAACTGGACAAGAGACTCTGTGTAATGTTCTCATCTACAACACTGGTTGTAAATAAATTAGAAGAAGGTCTGTTTGTTGGAAGCTTTTAAGTAGCAAGAAGATGTGTCAAGGCCAGAAATCAGACCCTGGTAAGTGCTGTCTAAGGCCAGTTAAGGCAGTGGACAGTGCAGGCTAGAGGACTGGAAAGTCAGACACACATGGGTGAGCATTTGGGCTCTGTCATTTACTCTGTAGGCAGTCGCCGCGACTTCACTCTGTCCACCAAAAAGGCAGATTCAAGTCTTTGGCCCTAATACCTGTGCATGTAATTTTATTTGGAAATAAAGTCTGTGCAAATGTCATCAATTTCAGGTGAGGTCATTAAGGTTGGCCCTTGCCCGGTGACATGATGTTGGCCTTAAACAAGGAGAAGAAGTTTTGTATACAGACGCATGGAAAGGAGGTCACATGGCCACAAAGTCGCATGGGAAAGATTATCATGTGACTCCAGAGGCAGAGGCTGTGAAGACACAATACAGGCCAAGAATTCCAAAAGTTACGTTCACTCCTGGACAGGGGAAGAGGCAAAGAGGCAGGGACGAAAGTCTCAGAGGGGGTATGACCCTGGCCTGAGATATCTAGCTTCTGGAACTACGACATACACAGCCCTGATGTTTTCATTAACCTAGTTTCTTGGACTTTGTGGTGACTTGACACCCAGTCTGAGCTGCTATATTGATAGCCCCAGGAAATTAATACTGCCCATCTCTCCACTGGCTTAACACACAAATCACAGCACCGATGGCTGCATTTTCCTAATGACTTGTTCTACAGATTCTAAGAGCAAATGTGTGTTACATCCTTCACGGTATCTGGCCCCTGCCGACCGCTCTGCACATGTTAACATGTTTTATTAACACGTGTTATCTACTGTCACACACAAGTAACTGAGATGTCTGAGCTCCAGGTAGCCAGAATCCGAATTCTCTCACTCCAGGAACCCAAATAGGCCAATCACCTGTACAGTGGCCACCTTGACATTTCGATCTGTAAAGCTGGTCACAATTGTTAGCTTGACATTGACTAGACAACTCAGCAGAAGCAGCCATAAAATAACTGGGTTATAAGGAAGGAGTCATTAACCTTGAGCTATGAGATGTCACCTTCATGTCATCTTTACCTATTTGCATGATTGTCCCCGTTACCCAGAAACTTGTCAAGTGGAATCCTCCATCAGCAAGACCTAGCCGGTCCCTTGGGACTTGTAAGCCCCCTTATTTGTATTTGGTGGCCATGGAAACAGACTTGGCCTTGGCGGTGTTGACCACACCCTGTTTTGACACTAGGAGCATCACTAGTTTAAGCAGCTTGAATATGCTATGTCCTCCACTTCCGTTCTCTCAGATTTCTTTTTTATTTTCTAAATTGAACATGTATTATTTTAACAATTAACAAAGAAAACGTGTTCTTGTAATAATCTATTACGGTGGCAAGTCGAGTAAATAATGACTGAAAGAAAAACAAACTGGAAAGAACTCGCTTGACTTCTGATGTGCTTGGGTGAGGTGTGCAAAGCCATCGTACACTGCACGTCCTCAAGCCACCTCAAAGAGCCTCAATTTCCTTACTTGAAAATGGTGGCACTGAGGACGCAGCTCTCAAGGCTTTTGTAGAAGCTGGACAGCACAGGATGTGCTGTCACCATCTGTCCTGAGGTGACTTCCAAGTCTCCCTCTGCTCTCTTCTTGCTTACAGTGTCTGGATAGATGGTCACGTGTTCAACAAGACCCAGTCTCAGGCTTTATGAGGTAATGACCTCTGACCTTCCGCTTTGTTCCTGAACCAACTAGAAGCTGACTTACAAAATGCCTTCCCATGAGCCCTGAGGCTGGAGCTCTTCTCTCAGGTGCTCTGGCCCCAGGGAGAGTTGACCCCATTAACTTGCTTCTGATGAGCAGAGCACCAAAAAGTAACAAAAGAAAATGAATTATAAAAACACAGAAAGAGAGAAAAGGCAACAACAAAAAAAGAAGAGGTTATAGAAACACAGGACTACTGTTATTAGTCTCTTCCGGTTCCGATGGAAGCCCCGTATGACTTTGCGAATTGCCTAATCGGCAGGCCACCTAGCAGGACTGAGGGTGGCCAGGCAAGGCCCCCTTCTACAAACGCCTTCAAAGTGGACCTGTTCTTAGTTGAGCCTTCAGGTGTCTCCAACCCCCCTGTGACTTGGCTGGCAGCTTTGTCAGCTCCCCGGAGCCTGCGGGTCACCCTTCACCTTCAGAGACACGGAGCCAGAGTATGGCACAGTTTGAGACCCTCCGTCACACTGTATGCACAGCATTACCCATCACGTTGTATACACGGCATTACCAAGCTCCTCCACGCATCCCTTACCGCTTTGTCCCAACCCTCCAAGATGGCCACAACAGCAGTTGTAGCTCACTTTGGGAATGCACATGTGCAGACAGCATCTACTTACAAGCCTGGTGACGACCTGCCTACCTTAATTTTCCATTCTTTCCCCTTTGCTCCACAAGTCTCTGTAGCTAAGAATTTGCATTTTCACACTTGAGCTGCAGGCTGAGCATGCTTTACACTGAATTAAAGCTTTCTTTGTTTTCTCCACTTTTGACCCCCCCCATGTGTCTTTTCAGATCCTCACTAGGCTGATGGTTTAAAGAGAAGGAATTTAAGAATCCAGCTCTGTCCATATCTTCAGAGATCAGTTTCATAATAAAATTCTTTGAATGATGACGCGATTTCCCGAAAGGTAAAGTAAATGTAGTCTTTTACCTCATTACACTCAGTTGCGGCATTCAGAAGACCAAAGTGATACAGATACTGTGAAATTTAACATTTTAATACTGATGCCGTACACTGTTTTATCTGACATTTTGGAAGGTACCTGCCCCTGGTATCAGTCAAGGAAACACATTTTTATTGGTAATATAATGGCATTTTTTTTTAATTTTATTTTTCTTGGATGTTCTATGTATTTACATTTCAAATGTTATCCCCTTTATCCCCTCTCCCATCCTCCCTCCCCGTGCTTCTATGAGTATATTCCCACTCCCATCCACCCACTCCCACCTCAATGCTCAATGCCCTGGCATTCCCCTACATTGGTGAAAGGAGTCTTCTCAGGACCAAGGGCTTTTCCTCCTATCGATGCCCAACAAGGCCATCCTCTGCCACATATGTGGCTGGAGTCATGGGTCCCTCCATGTGTACTCACTGGTTGGTGGTTTAGTCCCTGGGAGCTCTGGTGGGGTCTGGTTGGTTGATACTGTTGTTCTTTCTATGCTGTTGGCATTTTTAACGACAGTTTTTATAATGGAAGTTAGTGACTATAATGACAGACGATTATTATTCTCTTTAAATCACAAACGTGTGATGTCTCAATGGGTGAGGTGCTCATGCAGCAAGCACGGAGATGTGAATGTGGATCCCCCAGCACCCATGTGAAGAACTCAGGTATGTTGGTATGTCTGTGTCTGAAACCCTAGTTCTGGGACAGAGACATGGAGATCCCAGGGCCCTGTTGACCAACAGTCTAGCCTATGGCCGATCTTCAGGTTCATTGAAAGATAACTTTAAAAAGTGGAGAAGTGATTGAGGAAGATAGCCTTACTCTGGTCTCCACATGTGCCTTCACAGGAGAGCACACCTACACTCTGACTCTATGCCTACCTCATATACACACAAACACATGTGCATGTACATCTATCTCTATCTATCTATCTATCTATCTATCTATCTATCTATCTATCTATCTATCTATCTATCTATTCATCCATCCATCAACCCACCCATCATCTGTCTGTCTGTCTATCATCTATCTTCTATCTATCTATCTATCTATCTATCTATCTATCTATCTATCATCTATCCATCAACCCACCCATACACCATCTGTCTATCTATCATCTATCTACCTATTTAAGTCAGTATCCACCCATTCACTTACCCACTCACCTATCTATCTATTCATCCATCTACCAGCTATCTATCTATCTATCTATCCATCCATCCATCCATCTCTCTATAGCATTGCACTTTTATGAGATAGGGTCTTACCATTAGCCTTGCTAACCTTGAACTGGAAATTCTGACTGGCATGTAAACATCTATATTTCTGATATCTTTGAACTTGACTCTCTCCCAGGTCAGCAAAAAAGAACAACCCTCCAAGGGTTCCATCAACACAGCCTTGGTGGAGACATTATTCCATGCTGGACGCAGCCCTTCCAATGTGGCTGCTCCTACCTGCAGACCCTCACCCACAGCTCTGTAAGTAGGCCCCCAAGATTCATTGGGTCACCAGGGGGAATGTTGATGAAGTCAAAGGTAGGATTTCCATTGGGCCCTGGAGAAGGGATACTTGTTCAGTCCCTTCAAAGGTAATAATTCTCATAGCAATATAATGAAAGCAGGAGTCCTGGAAGGTCTACATGCTTGTAGACATGTACATACGTATAAACGTACATGGGCATCATTTTTATTAGAATTATAATGGGCATGTTCCCATCTAGAGTCTTTGTTAACAGAATCTGTGTTCGTGTCTTCTCTCTTCAGGACTGTACAGCGACCTTCTGCATGAGCACACACTACCTTCTCCCCGTGACACTGCTTCCCACTTTAGTCCTCTTCCTGCTCTCAGAGCTGCTTGCTTCTTGAAGGTACAGACTGGACATTTTCACTGTTGATTCTCCAGCTGTTAACATGGTGGCTGGAATAAAATCTGTTTGGTCGGGCATTTAGAAAAGGAGAGAAAGAGAGAGCACAAGGTTCTGAAGGGTGGTCCTGTGAATGGACACTCTAAAGTGGTCTGCAATCTGAAGGTAAATGCATTGAAACTAGAGATTTTGCTCTCCAGGAGGTGTGCCTTGTCATTCTGGCCACTTTGGGATGGCCAATCAAGCCATAGGACCTGCCCAGATACATGATGAGGGCAAAACCCTTGCTGGGTATAGAATTTCTAGATACGAAACTCAGGAGAGATGCATGGGAATTAGCTCTCTCCTTACAAATGCATCAGCATCATTGGTGGACCAGGGTTGGGCGTGTGGCAGACGCTTCCTGCATTACTGTGGATCGGCCTAATGAGTGAATTAAGGAAGCGAGTGGTAGGTGGCACTGTCTCAGTGATGTAGTGTGTCAGCTATGCTGAATCTGTACTTCAGTTAAATGGAGTTGACCAAGCCTCTTTACACAGTGTTACCCCTTGTAGACCTCATACCACTGTCCGGGAACAAGAACCAGCAATGGAAATACATGTCAAGGCCACTAAAAATCTGCATGAAAATGTAGGTGGCATTTACTTTTTGGAGAGTATTTTCTGTTGAAATATATCCTACAGCATATTTCTTATAGATTTTAAGCTAAGGAGTATCATTCATTTGAAAACCATACCAACCCAAATCTAATTACAATCAAAATTAGAGTCAAAGGGCGGGCGAGTAGGAGTCTCCACCTAACCAGTCTCCGAATATCTGATTAAATCCAGACGCTGCTAAGTAAAGCTTTCTCCCTCACAAGATTCCTTTCATTTATCCTCGCAAAAACCGTGCCTTCATTTCATTTTGCTCAGCAAAACATATTTTTTATAATGAGTTACTTGATATTCACAAGACTTCTGAGTTCTCTCTTCATTCCATTTTTGTTGAAAACAGGAAGTTGACTCTTGCCAAGGATAAATGAACTTGAAGTCAGTGTTTTCAGTGTGGTTCAAAGGATAGACTCTTCCAATCTTGGGTCCATTCTGACGCCGGCAAAGACCTTTCCCTGCCAAGGCTATGAAATAATAATGGTGCCCTTTAGCAACTGAAGCTTGGTGCTCCCCAACCCTCTCGGTCTGTAACTATAGTCCACTTAACAACAGGGTCTTGCCTTATCTTTAGCAACTATCGGAGGCAGGGTGGGGTGCATAAGTCCCAGAGACAAACTGCATTACAGATTTTAAATTTGGAGTGATGAGCAAATCAATATTTCAAAGTATAACAGGAACTAATCCTATGGAATGAACGCGAATCAGATACTGTGCTGGCCGCGCTCCAACAGAAGGGAGGCACGGAGAGGACCATTCAGCAAAGTAAAATATTGAATGATATAATAAAGCTATCAACATAGAAGCCTGAAAAATGCGTGAGCGCTTAACAGCCTCCAGTGTCAGAGGGAAAACTGGTTCAGACTTGTTAATACATGCCGCTCTTTCCTCATTTAAATATTAATGGAAGATAGCATACCACAGGGAGAGATGTAGGTAATCGTAGGAAACCTACAGTTACAGCACAGGAAAGAGGACTCAGATGAGAGCCTTTAACAGGCACCTGAGAGGTACTGAGGGGACTTTCCCCACTTGGCTTTTAGTCCCTCCCCTTCCTCCTGAAGTGCTAGAAAGGGCTATCTGGTCTACCCACCAAGGCAAGTACATTATCATTCTCCGATTTTATTCAGTGTAAGGTCAAGTTCAAGGAAATTCCGTCTAATTAATGACTATTAATTAGATCTTTTCTTGACAAGACCTAAATCTGGACTGCCTCAACAGATCCTATTTTATTACTGATACTTACCTAAATTATGTTTAAATTTGGCTTTACAACAATAGTTCTCAATCTGTGGATCATGACCCTTTTGGGAGTCCAACGTCTCTTTCACAGGGTCACCCAAGACGATCAGAAAACACAGATGTTTACATTTCAATTCATAGTAGGAGCAAAATTACAGTTAAAAAGTAGTAACAGAAGTAATTTAATGGTCGAGGGTCACTACGGCTAGAGGAACTATATTAAAGGGTCAAAAACTTTAGGAAAGTGGAGAACCATTTCTCTAGAGGGAACTGCATATTCAGTGCCATGAATGTGAAGTGTGTCTATAACCAGTTACTCTCATAGTTACTCCAGAGCTGAGATGACATGCAATGAGAATCTCTCTCTCTCTCTCTCTCTCTCTCTCTCTCTCTCTCTCTCTCTCCCCTCTCCCTCCCTCTCCCTTTCTCTGTGTCTGTGTGTGTGTGTGTGTGTGTGTGTGTGTGAAAGTGTATATGTGTATGTGTGTGCATGAGTGACTGTGTGTGTATGTCTGTGTGTGAGTATGTGTAAGTGTGTGTGTGTGAGTATATGTGTATGTGTGTGACTGTGTGTATATCCGTGTGTATATGTGTGAGTGTATGTGTGTGTGTGACTGTATGTCCATGTGTGTGTCTGTGTGTGCAAGAGAGAAAAAATTCCTTCAGTAAATTTCTAAAAATTTCATATTTCAGAGATTTACATACTTTTATTTTATGTGTATGACTTTTTGTCTGAATGTGTATGTATCTCTATCTCTCTATCTGCACTGCGTCTGCGTCTGCATCTGCATCTGCGTCTATGTCTACATATACATATACAATATATAATATACAATATATAATATATATATGAACTGTATGCATGCAGTGCCTGTGGAAGCTGGAGAGGATAACACCTTCCCCCCCTCATCTAGAACCAGAATCATCTGTGCTTGTGAGCTGGCAATTGGGTGCTAGGACTGAACCCAGATCCTCTACATAGAGCAACCAGAGTTCCTTTTAATTCCTGAGCCATTTCTCTCCAACGGGAGACCCAGTTCCCTTTATAGGTGTCTAGTCTTTTACTTAACATTCCTATCCACCATGTGCCTAAAGGACTGATTTAGTAGAGATCCCTGGGCCTCACAGGTACCCAGTGCTTCCTGGAGTCCTATCTCTGAGTTATCGCTGGACCTCTGCGCAGGCAAAGGCGGTGTGAGCATTTGGCTTTCAGAGCACTGGGCTCCTCACTCACAAGTGTCACAAACTTTTCTAGATGCTTATGCAATAAATGATCCTAGGCACCAAGATGGAAGTCTACATCTGAGAATACAGTCATCTCTCCTCCTTCCAGTTCTGAAAACTGGTGACCTAGCTTGTCTCAGGAAGCACAGAAAGCCACACATAGCCCAGATTTGGGGTGGCCCTCAGGGACTTTACCTATTCCACCAGGCAGGTTCTGCCTCTCAAAGTCTCAAGACCCCACCAAATCACACGGCAATCCAGGGGCCATGAATCAAAACACAGGAGCCCCTGGGGGATATTTTATATTTAAATAATAGGGGGCCTTCATTGTACTCCCATGGAAGTTGCAGGGGTGTTGGGGGTTGGCGGTGTGCAAGTTTACGGGGTCTGGCCTCCACGTCAGCACTGAAGAGTAAATAGCACAGACCCATGTTCAATGCAGAACGGAGAGCATTCCTGCCTCCATCGGCACTGAAGAGCAGCACTCACAGGCCCTGCTGAGTGCAGGGCAAGAGGTTATTTCGTATGACTGCATCATCCATCATTCTTACATGGTAGTTGAGAATTTTCCAGGCTCATATGGCTACAGGGTGGTGGACTTTCTATTCCAACACGAAATTCCTATGAATTTCGGTTAATATTGTCTTTCTTTCTTCCTCCCTAGTTTTTCACAGAGACCTTAAAATATCAAACATGTGGACAAACCCATAATGAATAATAAGCAAAATCTGAGTATGTCTATCAACACATGGAAACCCTACCAGTCCAATCGCCACAGGGAAACCCTGCCCATCTGGACATACGGGCACCTTCCATATAAGTGCTGGGAAGAAAGCCTCTGCTGTCACTCGAAAGTTATACGAGTTCTTTTATTTTTTTAAAATTTACTGTATTTTAAAGCATGTGTATGTGCATTTGTGTGTGGGTATGTGCATGTGAGTGCAGTGCCTGTAGAGGCCAGAAGGGGGAATCAGATCCCCTGGAACTGGGTTTACAGCGTGAGCTGCCCTGTGTAGAACCAATGCTTGCCTTTCTTGCTTTTTTTTTAGAGCAAACAAAGAGTTCATGTCATTAGTTCCACTTCTTTTCTAACAGTTTGCGTATTGTCCGGGCATTCTGAGGGGAGGCTAAGTCATCTGCAGGGGTGTTCTGAATGAGGCAAACGATCTAAAAGGAATCCTCTTGTATAGCGGCTGAAGGTTTGAGGTAACTATCAACATTAATTTCAAACCCGCATCATCCGAATCCAAATGCTCTCTCGACATTTGCAAATGATTTCCCTCTCAGCAACTTGCAAATGAGTTTTCAAGTCCCACAAATGGCCAAGCAGCAGAGTACAACCTGCCATTCTATTTGTCACATGGCCAGCTGAGAAGACTGAAACCGTACAGAAAGACTGCCACTGAGCAGGGTCAACTTAGGCCTCTCTAAGGAGCACAAGCGGCCTGCACTGCTCATCAAGGACCACATGAAGTTGCTTTCTCAGAAGAAAAAAAAAACCCTAGCTTTTTATTTTAGTGTAGTTTATACTCCCAGAAAAGCTACAGGCTGACAGTCTCTGCATGCTTGCTCTTGTCTCTGTGTTGGAATTGCTGTAAATAAGAATCCAACATGGAAACTGGGCATGGTGACTCACACCTTTAATCCCACAGATCTGGAGGCAGAGACAGGGGAATCTCTGTGAGTTTCAGGTCAGCCTTTTCTGTGTAGTGAGTTCCAGGCCAGACAGGGCTACACAGTGAGACCCTGATTTAAAAAACCATCCAGCATCAGTAATTCTTATGAATTCCTGGTTCCCGGCACCCAGATCTCAGTTTCCTCCCTGGCATCCTCCCTGTTCTGAATCCCATTCCACCTTATATTTGGTTACCATGTCTTCTCTGGAACCTTCTCGGCTATCTGTCCTTTGTGGTTCATGCTTTGTCTGATGTTTTTCTTATAAGTAGATTGGAGTTATAGGTTTGCAGTATTTAGTTTGAATCTGAAACTTCCCTCAATGGTCCATGTGTTAAAGGCCTGGTTCTCAGCTTTTCACACTACTTAGGCATGGTGGAACCTTGAAGAAAGGAGACCTAAATAGAGGAAAGGCATCAGAAGTGCATAGAAAAGTCACTGGAGACTTGCCTACGAAGGTGATACTGTTTTCCCAGATCCTGCCTTTGTTTCTTCCATTTGCAACTTTGTCACTTGCTCCCTACAGTGACCTGTGGACTTACTTTAGAGACACATCACTCTGTGTGTGTGTGTGTGTGTGTGTGTGTGTGAGAGAGAGAGAGAGAGAGAGAGAGAGAGAGAGAGAGAGAGACAGAGACAGAGACAGAGACAGAGACAGAGAGAAAGAGACAGAGAGACAGAGACAGAGAGACAGAGATAAACAGAGACAAAGAGTCTGAGCTCAAACGCAGAGTCTTATTATGTGAAAGGAGGACTTTTCCTGCTGGGCTACATCCACGAGCCTGGGTATTTTGCTACACTGTAACACTACCACAGTAAGTGGTAAAGAGCCGCTCTCATCATAACACATCCTGAGCCAGGAGCAGGACTCCCGCTCAGTGCTCTTAACCTTGTTAAATGTTTCCGGCTTCCTCCTGTGGAAATGCACCTTTCTACTTCTTTCTAGAATGCAGTCTGTAGACTCAGGTCACGGGACCCAACCTCCACCAAGAACAGCAGAAGAAAAGTCAGAGTCCTTCCTGCCCCAGCCCCCTAGTATTAGTGCCTATTTTGACTCTTTGGGAAAGACCCTACCCTCAATTTATTTGTGTATCGATATCAGTGTAGACTCATATTTACACTAGTATGGGCTCAGATCTTATGAATGATTTTGATTCACTACCCTCTTTTGGTTTTCCTCAGTTTGTTCTCTTTCTGAAAGAAAGAACAGGTCAGGGGCTCTTGTGTCCCTTTCATGTCTCACCCTTTGTTCTTCTAGCACTTCCCACGAACTTGAACTATAAGATGCTCTCAGTGATCATTTCCCATCCACACCCTAAGACCAACTATCTCATTTCAAAGATTAAAAACATATATCGCCTTTAGCCTAAAAATGCAAACGTTCACAGGAGTGTCAAATCTTTGCCCATATTCACATATATTTTTTTAGGTTGAAGATAAATACAGAGGCAGTTTGAGAGTAGTATGGTCTGAAGGCTCCTTGCCTCTGGTACACATTATGAGTTGATAAAATTTAACACCTAAATTCCCACCACTGTAATTGAGAGATAAGACACACTCATCTGAATGTACATGCGTGTGAAGTTTTTATTCTGCCGGACCAAAGACTGGGCCTTCCACTGGACAGTGAAATATAGAAACAAATGGACTCTGGGTCTTGAAGGGAAGCACTTTCAGAGTTGAGCATTATGTCTAGGTGTGTCCGGGAGAGTGCTTCAGAACGAGGCTGGTATTGAAATCAGCGGGCATAGCTACCCAGGGTTAGGGAGGGGCCTCTTTCCATCCACTGAGGAGCTAAGCACAACGCTTTTGTTTGTCTGTGTTTGGTTTAGTTTCTAGAGAAGAGTTCTCCTCCTTCCCAGGCTGGCCTCAAATTCACTAGGAGAACAGTGGTTTCTCCTTCCCGCCAACAGTTCTCCTCTACAAGGAGATGGCTGTCTCACCAACACCTGCTTCACACAGCGCTGGGGGCGGGAACCCTGGCTTTGCGCATGTCCGGTAAGCACTCTCCAGAGTGAGTGACATTTCCAGACACCGAGGCAGTTATCCACTGCTGACATTTCTCTGTGTTGGAATTGGAGCCAGGCTCAGCTGGAAGGTTTTGCCAATCTCTCCTGGGCTCGCTTATCAGATGCCAGTCAGCTGGCAACCTGGCAGACTCCTATGGTTCAGTGGTGGGTGCTCCATTCTCATGCCTCCTGGCCGGCCCGGCTGTCTGGGTCCATCTCCGGATGTCCTCATCATTGCGGGTTCTGGACTGGGCTTTGTGCTTCACTCGGACTTTGGCGTCATTCCGATGCAACGACCTTGGTCACTGGATCACAGTCACGCAGAGGCCTTGAGCAAGCACTTAGCCTCATCTTCATCTTGTTGACAGAAACGGAACAAATCAAAACTCTTAGCGCAAGACCTAATGGGATACTTCAAGCATCGTCATCATCTACTACAACTATTATCATTTTCCTAAACCTTAATTTACCATTAAATCCAAAACACTCCCTACCCACCCTGTGGTTAGGTGACTGGCTCAAACCGGTAAAGATGACGCAGACATTTATATGTCTGACCCATGTAAACATTTCCATGATCTTCCCACACTGTCTCCCTTTGGATAGACCAACCAAATTACACTTAAAAAAAAAAATCCAGACAAGAACTCAGAGACACTGAAGAGAGAAAACACAACATAGAAAATGTGTTCCTTTTCCATTGCAGTCCTAATAATCTTACTGTTAGTTCAAAACAGGGTTGAAGACACGTTGACTAGGATTCCCCAGTCTTCCACGTAACTCCACTGCAGGAGCTAGCTTGCACCAGTAGACTCAGAACACCGTCAGTCACCGGAAGTTGGGAAAAAGTCCAAAATAAAGCCTGTCTCATGATAAAATGCTAACATCATCTCTTGTCATCGACCAACTCTTGTACCAGAATGAAAGGAGGTCTGCTCCCCGAGCAGGCCCCCACACCACAGCTTCAAAAGCTCAGGGGCCAGATCCCGGAAAGTTGAGGACTGTCTGAATTTACCGATGGGAAGCCATTCACCATGTATCCAGCACTACTGTTAGAATGGGTTTATTTGTATAACGTTAAGCCACTGGGATATCCATGTTCAATTATTTACATAGAAAGTAAAACGGAAAGTGACATTTATCCTCATTAATATTCAGGGTAAGAAAAATCTTATAGGAGCCTTTCATGATCAGCCCCTCCCCCTCCGAAAGAAACAGAAGCATAAATGAATCCCTAGAGGATCAGGCATATAATTCAGAGAATATGAATGCATTCCCTGAGTCCCACGAAGGGCCCAACACCAGACAGGAAGTACAAACAATGCAGCTACAACACACGCAGCTCGCCCGAGCTTTCTGGACAGACGTGGAATCATTTCTGGTTTCCATCTTATTCTTACTGCTCAGGTTTTCCTGCCTCTGGTTGACCTTCTCTGTGTCTCTCTAAAGCCAGGGCCAGCCCCTTCAGGAGGCCTGGAGACTTTTGTAGGGGAGATGATTGCTTCAAAATGGAACAAATTGCTTCACTGTTTCAATCAGTCATAATTGAGCAGGAGGACCACCTTGTAGAAGACAGTCTCCAAGCAGCACTGGGTTACCAAGTACGTGCAGAAAAGTCGGTGGGATTGAGGAGCATTCTTGCTTATCTCCATGGTGTATGCATTAATGGGACCAATATTTTACCTTTTATTTTTCAAGTTCCCATCACTTCTGCAAACAGCCCATTAATATAGATAGATAGATAGATAGATAGATAGATAGATAGATAGTGTCCTTTTCACTTCTCTGCTGTAATTAAGACTATTTTTGAATTTTATCCTTTATTTTATCTAACCTTTTGTCTATATGTCTGTCTGTCTATCTATCTATCTATCTATCTATCTATCTATCTATAAACTATCTATTATCAGGACCAAGAATCATATACAGCTCTGGCTGTCTTGGAACTCATAGCTCAGGCCGTCCTGCCTGTCTCTAAAGGGCTAAGATTAAAAGTGTGTGCTAGCATGTATGTCTCTTTTTTATATTTTCAATACACCATCTTTAGAGCAACTTTAAATCCACAGAGATATTGCAGGGAGGCATAGAAGTTTCCCGTACCCGCCTTACTCTAGCAGTACACAGAACTCTACATTAGCTGTGTCCCTGGGTGGGGGGGGGCACTTGTTGTGAACTTATACACCATTGTCACTCAAGGTCCATAAGTTATTAAAAATGATATTATTAAGACATCATAGCTGGTCATCTATCTCTGTAGGCTCCACATTTATGGATTCAACCAACCATGAATTGAAAATATTAGGAGAAAATTGACAAGATCAAAAGTGTGCATTTTGTCTTGTCAGTGTTCCATAAACAATGCAGTCTGACAACTGTAGTTGTTTACAAAGCGTTTAGACTGCACCGAGTATATGGCCAGAAATGCGGGATGGGAAACTGCAGGAGAGCACACACACACAGCACATGTGAATGCTGGAGAGCACACACACAGCACATGTGAATGCTGGAGAGCACACACACAGCACATGTGAATGCTGGAGAGCACACACACACAGTACATGTGAATACTGGAGAGCACACACACAGCACATTTGAATGCTAGAGAGCACACACACAGCACATGTGAATGCTGGAGAGCACACACACACACACACACAGCACATGTGAATGCTGGAGACACACACACAGCACATGTGAATGCTGAATAGCACATGGAATGCTGGAGCACACACACACAGCACATGTGAATGCTGGAGAGCACACACACACAGCACATGTGAATGCTGGAGAGCACACACACACAGCACATGTGAATGCTGGAGAGCACACACACACAGCACATGTGAATGCTGGAGAGCACACACACAGCACATGTGAATGCTGGAGAGCACACACACACAGTACATGTGAATGCTGGAGAGCACACACACACAGCACATGTGACATGTGAATGCTGGAGAGCACACACACAGTGTGAATGCTGGAGAGCACACACACAGCACATGTGAATACTGGAGAGCACACACACACAGTACATGTGAATGCTGGAGAGCACACACACAGCACATGTGAATGCTGGAGAGCACACACACACAGCACATGTGAATGCTGGAGAGCACACACACACAGTACATGTGGATGCTGGAGAGCACACACAGCACATGTGAATGCTGGAGAGCACACATACACACAGCACATGTGAATGCTGGAGAGCACACACAGCACATAAAAATGTTGGGGAGCACACACATAGCATATACAAATGTTGGGGAGCACACACAACATATGCAAATGTTGAGATGCTTTTAATAAGGGACCTGAGCATACTCTGATTCTCAGTATCCAAAAGGGGCCCCCTTAGAACCTGTGAGGCACCCTTTGTCACTGGATTTCCTTTCATCAATTGCTGTCACCTTCGGTGCTACCGAAACTTGCTCAAGCACAGGGGAATATCGGCAATCTCACACAGACCTGGGGAGCCTGAAGGCCCAGGCAATTTGTCAGGCTTCTGTCTCCTTAAGTCCCAGCACAGGAGTTAGGCAGAGTGTTTGCAAGGCACTGGTGCTGTGTTAACGCTGAATGGTGCTGCTTTAAGCTTCGGCAAGTGAACCTCCCTTGGGCTTACTCTGGAAGTCTTCCTTGAATTGTTCTCTACCCTAGCACTCAGCCTCGCCCCTCCACTGACTCGCTGGATGAACCATTGGCAGCGTTAGGCTGAGCACTGGGAGCTGATTATCTGTCGGCAGAGTGAATCCGTTGTTTGCCAGCCCACCCAGAACTCCTGTTGCAATCGCATTAATGAGCAGTCATTTTCATTAAGTACCTTCCAGAGTTCACAGAGCCAAACAACTGGGGATGTTATTTAAAAAGAAAAAAAAAAAGATAAGATGGTTAGAGAGAGAGAAAAAACGGCGTCACCACAGAATTTGATATCTACGGGTTTGTATGTGCAAGAATCTTAGATGGAGAACACCGAACCGATTAGGCAATCCCTTGGTGTTAACACTGAAAAGATCCGGAGGGAAGAAGGTGGCATGGGTTGAAAGAGCTGGTGAAGATTTATCTCCAAAGACTAGGGTTTGCGCCTTCGTCAATATGGAGACAATTGGATTCAACACCAGGAATTCGAGGTGCACCTAGAGTGGGCAGAGTACAGTTACCACCTGGTTTCTGGCCTTGACAAGGACAGTGAAGCCAGAGTTCAACACACCTGTCATACATGCCAGAGTTCGGTGGAAATGCCGAACCTGGAGCGGATGATAGAAAACCATCACTTTACCAGAGCACGGTAGTGTGGGATTCTCAGCCATCAGATTTTCCCACCCCTTCGAGGGTTCTTAGCTATTCCTCACTTGCTGTTTGTGTTTTGCATGTTTGTTTGGACCGCCCATGCTTCTGTGTGCATGAGTGAGCTTGTGAACACAGATGTCCATGTATGTGACAGAGGAGGCCAGCAGACAACCTCAGGTGTCATCCTTAGGAACTCTACCCAGCCCACCTGAGACAGAGAGACTATCTTTAGTCCCAGAATGTGTGGCCAGTGAGTTCCAGGGATCCCAGCCCCCTCCCCTCCCCCTCCTCCTCCCCCTATCTCTGTACCTGATTCCAGAGAGTGAACGTTCAAGTTCCTATCACTGAGCCCCCTTCCCCAACCCCTTATTTCCTGTGCCTTTTCGTAAGCTTGTGACCTCAAAGATGCGCAGAAGAGCAGATGTGCCAGCAAAATAATACCAGCACCCATTTGCTGGCTCTTATCATGGACAGACATGTTAGCAAAAGCTAGATCCTCATCAGAGCCTAGGAAAGCTAAAATCATGCCATAGTTATTCAAAAAGGGAAACCGAAGGTTGGAGAAGTTGTGAGATTCAGGAAATCTTGTGAGATTCAGGAAGACCTTGCTTTCTGGGTTGGCAGAGCCCACTGGGGACCACAGAGATCTACTGTTTCATAACCATGGGACAATCAAAGATTTCCACCCTCATTAATGAGTGGTTCTGTTTGGGCGCAAGAACACTGCTGTTTGTCTTTTGCCTCTGGGCACTGAGTTGTGGGACCCTGTGAGGTGCCTGCCTTTGATCCCGATGGATGGCTGAGGCGGCTGGGTCACCAGGCTTGTTACCAAGTCAAGCTCAGTACCTATTCTGCTGTCTCTGCTTCTTCCACAATAGGATAGCTAAGGGGGGGGGTATCAGCACGTCTGTATGGAGGAGAATCAAGAGTCCATTCCATCCCTCTGATGTATGGACTCCTCATGGAAGCTTAGACGTTTGAGGAATGAGGATAGAAAAGAGGCAGACATGGCAGTATGAGGCAGAGGGGAGCTGTCCTGGTGACTGAGAGTCACCAAAGGCTCTGCTCTGATGGTGCCAGACTGCAGTACAATTAGGGGAACACAGAGCAGTGTGATGGGAGAGGTGATGGGTTGGAAGACACAAAGATAATAGGAGGAAGCGCCCTGTCCTGGTGCTCATGGGATAGACTTTCCCAGAATGCACTGATGTCTACTGCGCATGCACTGATGTCTACTGCGCATGCACTGGTGTCTACTCCGCATCCCCAGCGCTTTGATAGTCACCAGAGCCGTCTTCATTATTGGAAGGCATCTGTTGCTGACTCTCTGGGAGGATATCTTATCTTATCAACCAAAATGACTCACAGGAACACATGTCAAAGGGGATGAGAGATGGAATTTGGGGTGTCTCCCAGACAGCTATGACTCTGTGATGACAGAGGACATGTGGATACTGCCCACTGCTAAGCCTTCGTGTGGGACGCCCGGTCTCCAAGTTTTAAGTCCATCCATCATGACCCCGGGGCATTTCCCTCTGACCTGGTTTTTCTCTGCCCCACTTATATCTATGGTTCTCAACCTGTGACTCTGCCTCTCTGAGAAGTACTCTTGGTCTCTATCATTCATGACACCACCACACAGATAATGTCTCTCTCTGCACCGTTTTTGAGTCTGGACCAGGCCCATCCCATCCTCCCCACAATGCCTAGAATTGTTAGACAGTGTGTTGTTACAGAAAACCCATCTCATCTTCCTTCAGAGTTTATTATCTTTAGTGGGGCTAGGAGCACGCATGGATAATTAATATAGAAAAACGGACAAGCCAGAACACAGGTCTCTTTAGAAAATGGACTTTTAAAGCCATTTGTTTCTCCACATTGCCAAAATCCATATTCAAGCCTAGATGATCCTTGTAGTCGGTCCATGGCTATGACCAAAGGGGAGGGAGGGGACATGCTGGCATATCCAGCACTTTCTTGGGGAGCGTTCCCATTGGGAACAAGCCACATGACATCTTTGTGTCACCTGGCTGAAGTGAAGCCCACCACACCATGAGAGGACTCAGGGTTGTGTGTAAATAATGGCCTTTAGTGATACCCTGTACTTGGCTAGTGGTTTGTAACCCTCTGAGCTTTCTGTAGCAGTGGTAACGACACTTAGGAAACATCAAAGCATCAGATATTTGGGTTTCCATGGGAATGTACAAAGGCTCAAACTCACCCGGAGAAGGAACTGGAGATGGGAACCCTTTGCCTGTGCATTGAGTAAGCAAAAGACACATACGGTTCAATTGAAAGAGTGGGTTAGACAGGGCTTCCAAATAGCTTGCTTCCTGAGCCCCTGTACTGGTTGTCCTTCGTCAACTTGACACCAACTACAATCACCTGGCAAGAGGGAACTCAAGTGAGAGATGGCCTCCTTCGATGGGCCTCTGAGTAAGTCTGTAGGGTTTGGTATTGATTGGCGATTGACATGGGAGGCTCTATCCCACTGTGGGCTGGGCCATTCCTGGATAGGTAGTCCCAGGAAGCAGGGTACGCAGTCTGTGGAGAGCAAGGCCAGAAATCAGTGTTCCTCCACGGCTTCTGCTTCAATCCCTGTCTAGGTTCTTGCCTTGGGTTCCCGCCCTGACTTCCCTCTCGAGCTGTGCCGCTGCCCCCAGGTAACAGCAGCTGGCTGCGTGCAGCCATTTAGGTCGAAATTCACTCAAGCTGCCTCAGAACTAAGATCCAGGCCCTCACCTGCACCAGTCCCATTTCCTGCACCCAGCAGTACACGTGGCTAATGGCTGACATATTGCCAGCAGACACCCAGCACATCCACCCCAGACAGTGTGGCTGAGCAGCACTGGTCTAAAGCATACACCTCAGGATTACGATCTCCTCTCCGTGTTATTCAGTACTGCGGAGAGAGCCCGGCGCAGAAGCAAACGTGGTCAAGGTTTTTCGTTCAAGGACAGCTCTGAGCATCGTCTCCAGGATTCACTTCTCATCATTTATTTATCTCGAGCTGTATATTTATATTTATTGAGTGCCTGTGATGTGCCAGGTGCCCTGCTAGATGCTGAGGATGAAAAACAGGAGCCGGTCTTCACCCTTATCGAGCTCAATCTCTACCTGGGCACACAAACCAAGTAAGGGCGCAAGCAGGTAGATTCACTAATTATAGCTGGTGAAAATGTCAGAGGGGGCCAGAATCGGAAGCTTCATAGGCAGGACCTGAACCCACCCACTGTAAAACTGCCACTCAAGGAAGCGTGGATGGGTAGATCACCAGGAAGGAGCCAGGAGGTGTTAAGGGCCAAGAGAAAGATATCCTCGGCCAGTTGGATCTGGAACCCTTTGTGTGTGAATGAGCCTTATTGCGTGAGCAAAGGAAGAACGATCCTAAAGACAGACTGTCGCACAGTCAGCAGAGGCATCAGGGAGAGGCGTGAGGCGGGATTTTAAAGAGGAGCCTCTCTCCCGGTGAGTGACATGACGCCACATGTTAACCCAGAGGCCACACTCCAGCCATTCTGCAGTCTGCACAAGCCCTGGGGGTGAGCAGCGAGGGGCCGGAATGCTGCAATCATCTAGCTAAGAGAGGACGGGCCAGACTAGGAGCCTCTGGCCTGGAGACACATGAGCCCTCCTATAGTGACAGTGACATTAGAACTGAACTTAGCTTCCCCAAGGCTGTCAGGCTCTCCAAACAGATGCATTGGCTCCCGGAGAGGACAATTCGGGAAGCTTGGGACACTTAGAAAACTCTAGAAGTCTAGAGAGAAGATTTGCAGGCGTCTCCCTGAGGTCATAAATAAGCACTGAGTAACACTGGGAGAGGGGAGGCGCTTCGGTGGCCACCTGATGCTGTGCAGAAAACGATGGCAGACAGCTCCCATGACTGGCAGCCATGATGACCTGGGCATCGTGGACCGTCTGATGACCAAGCTACCTTGAAGGCCCCCTCATTTGCAGTCCCATAAATAATCCCAATTAATTCGTTGGTAGAATCACCTCTCTGGTCCATCGTCGGGGGCCTATCTGGGATGACTGGATCCTTGCTCACATCTCCCAAGGAAAAGTCAAAAGCATCTCCACTGCTCCCTCACCCTCTTCACTGAGCCAATCTCTTCTTACTTCTGCTTGTAAAATTCCACGTGTCCTCGGGGCCCTCCGGTCCACCATGTCGCTGCGTGTCTTCTAATTGCCATGGCTTCAGATGATTCCCCCACGCTTCGTGGAGTCACACTGGTTATATGTGCCACTTGCACATGGTGAGGTCCTTTTGGTTGACCTTGGTCCCCGGACTGCTCTGAAAAGCATTAAATGACTTAGCACCTCTTCACGCATCTCCCTGAAGCCTACTTCAGGGCCAGCACCTGGTCCTCTAATTTACAGATGAGGATTTAAACACACTTAAGGGGACTAATGGCTGGCTGCATCTGCCCTTGCTAACGTGATCTTTCTTTTTGTTTAATGTCTTACTTTTATTTCCGTTACCCCACTTTCTTTGAACATTACTTCCTAACCAATTGTACAAAGGAGGCACAAAACTATTCTTTTAAACATTGGATCTGTCCTGTGGGCTGCCTTGGCAGCAGACCTGCTCTGAAACCTGCAAAGTCTCCGTGAGAGCCACGGGGAGTGCAAAGTGTGTTCGATTATCCCTCAATATTCAAAGTAAGTGGGGGTGCTTAAGGCAGCAACTGTGCATCCTCGGTGGCCCCTCTGACTATCGTGGGAACTCTGAAGCACAGACTGTTCATCTCAGCATGCACACAGCAGCCAACATAAGTGCACAGTAGGTCTTCAGACGCATTGGTTGATCGGAAAATAATTGGTCTGATGGGCTCTCTTGGACAAGAATGAGCCCCACGATGATAGCCTTTCCTCTAGGCAAGCAGGCACAAGCCCTAGAGAGAGAAGACGTGCACACGGTTTAGCACCCAGCTTGGTCCACCATGCTGAGTGACGTGGCCAGTGAGTGGTGGGGATGTGAGGTCAACAGGATCTGTCATTTGCCACCTTCCCTGTGACTCAGCAATGTCCAATCGTTGGCCTTCGCCATCTTTCATCCATTCTTTCCCTGTCCTGTTCCCTTCTTCCCACCTGTCACCAACCAGCTCCTCTCTCACCTGCCACTCATCCTCCCAACCCTCTCCTCTGTCTCCTTCAACTGATCAGAAAGGGGAGAGGGCCCCAAGTGTCATTCCGCCCCGTCTTTCCCTCTGGCTTCTTTAAAGGTTTCTAGAATCCATTTAGATTTCAAATGCTCGCACGGTGTTGTCTGGACATTACCTTTCAGAATCTTCTGGCTCACTAGTCACAGTCCTAACTCCAGGAGCAAACCTGAGAGGGGCTGGTTGGCACCCCACTACGCTTGAACAGAGGAACGAGGTAAGCTTTGACTTTGAGAATGATATCTGCTTCCTTTCTCCTCCTTCAGCCAGTTGCCCATTGCTCTGAATCAGTAAGACTGCCAGAGAGGACAGAGAGGAACCCCAATATGTAGGCTGTGTTTGGCCCAAGTCTTCCACGAGCGTTAAAGTTTCCAACACTGGGCCTTCCCTGAGGGAGGGAGGTGCTTCCCTCCTGTGATGGGAGGGGAGGGGGCTCCTCCTATTTCTGAGCTGTTTACTTAGGCAGGCATCAATAATTCAGGGTTCCAGCTCCCTTTCTGAAAGCCCAGGTAAGGGCAAAGGGCTTAGCACTAGGCCAGTAGTGCTCATTCGCTTG
Organism: Rattus rattus; assembly: GCF_011064425.1. Taxonomy (NCBI): domain Eukaryota; kingdom Metazoa; phylum Chordata; class Mammalia; order Rodentia; family Muridae; genus Rattus; species Rattus rattus. The sequence goes on along the minus strand of NC_046157.1, from coordinate 51,546,631 downwards.
CTCCTGTGAGACATCCAGCAGGCTCCTGAATGGCCAGACCTCACTGTACTTGGACAGAGGAACGAGGTAAGGTTTGACTTTGAGAGGAAAATCTGCTTCAGTTCTCCTTCAGCTAGTTGCCCATTTCTCTGACTCCATGAGATTGCCAGAGGCCACATCTGGGGCTGGGGCCCCTCTGGCCTCTCTCACGGTAGTGTGCTATCCAGGGAAGGCACCCATCCTGCCTTCAGACCCCAGCTTCTTACATGAATCCAGGTAAGAAGGGAACTATGGGTTCTGCATTTGTCTCTTGAATTCTGCTTATATTTATAGGGTCTCACCAATGGATGAAAGCGTGGCCGTGAGTTCAGAGGCTGGCTAACTGCATGAGCTCGAATTTCTAAGTGGGGGTCAAGGGGACCAGGGCATGCTCTTACCACTGGGATGTGTGTAAATTTCAGCCCTTCGGGGATCTATGTGAATAAGCGTGCAATTCCTTTTCTTTTTCCTAAGCAACCTGAGGTGCTTCATGACCAAGGTGCCCTTTATTCTACAACGGAGCCTCACCACAGTGTGCTATCCAAGAGGGCTCCCATCCCAGCCTCAGACCTGGGTCAAGTTCTTCTCCAACAAGTCCAACTCTCTCTCCCTCTGATCATTATATTATTTCCCCTTAAGAATAATGCCTAACCGGCCTGAACCTTGCCATTTGAAATTGAAGTGGAGAGAACCAATGTCTACCCCCAGGGTGAAGACAGAAACATCTGAGCTTCATTTTTTCTCTGGCCCACAGCCTACTCCTGACCTCAGCTCCAGCACTCTGTGACAGTACCTAACTGGGAAGGGTCATTGCCGGGGAGGGGTCCAAGCCCTTCTGTCATGCTCCCTTATTATAATCTTAGCTTCCTGTGGTTCATTAACACAGTCCATGAAGTATGGACCCACTACCCCTAACTCCATTAATACGACTGCTCACTAACATCAAGGCATTTTACACAGGTCTTGATGGTTTTGAACCTCACGAACTCTGACCCGTAGTTGCTTCTTAACTAGTCTTTTCCCACCCCCAAACTTGGAAACTTGTATTGCAAACTGCTGTCAGTGGGACTGTCCCATATCAAGATTTCTGGTCGAGCCACTTCCCAACTGGTCACCACTTACTTCTCAGTGCTCACCAAGTGCAGGGACAGCTCTCACTGGGCTGGCGAGTTGGGTACAAAGCTGCCCTGGGACAGCTATCTCTCCGGGATGGGGTGAGGGCAGTTGATTTCATAGTCAAGCCCCGAGTTAGGCTCTAAGGCATTCTCTAAGCAAACTCCTTATTGTCTGATAGCTTCACGGTCTCCTTTGAACAGGCTTTCCACACAGCAAGCTGCCCACTGTTGCTGCTTTTGTCTACCCCTCCGGGGTTATTAAAGGGGAACAGTATAAGAACTTCACCTTCTTGTGGACATGCAAGAGAACAACTTCCTAAGGTGGGGAAGAGAAAGCTGCATGAACAGGTTGGTGGGAAGCATCCCAGACAGAAGGGACCACATAAAAACAACACCAAGGAACAAACAGCTCGTCATAGGCAAGGTCATGGATAACAACCTGAGTTAGGAACCGTGGAAAATGTGTCAGACTGCAAGGGAATTGTACACCCCACTCTCTGCTTGCCTTGTGTCCTGCCTGCTTTGTGTGGCTTTGCTGGACTCAGCCCAGAACCCTGTAAGCTGATGTTGTTCTCACTGAAGCCATTTTTACACATCAAGACTCAAAGATACAGAGCAACATAGTTGACAGACAGACAGCAAGGAAGATGTGGGGCCCAGGCTCCAACCCAGGCATCGGACTGCTAAGGCCTGACCTGACAGGGTGGTCTTTTTTCCTCTGTGAGAGAAAAGCTCCAGGTAGATCCAGTGTTCCGAGGTTTAGCTCTTGCAGCCACTACCTATGCAGCCTCAGAGGTACCATGTACGTTTTCTGGGTTGAGGTCTCTTTATCTGTAGTATGGTTTCTCAACCAGTGGTGACTGTGACCATTCGTACTCCTTCCCAGGGACACTTGGAAATGTCTAAACTCATTTTGTGTGTATGTGTGTGTGTGGGGGGGAGGGGTAACTAGAGGGATAAGTATTGTTGATATCTGAGAAGAAGCCATGGCTGCTGCCGACTGCAGCATAAAATCCCCATGCCTGCCCCACAGCCAGGGACAATGTGGTCCCAAGTGCCAATGCTGTCAAGGTTGAGAATCCCTCCTCTATAGAAGGTGTGATGTCCCACTCATGCCCCTTACACCAGAGGGTATTCTGTTGTGTTCTGGGGCCCAGTGAGTGGGAAACAACTCTGGCACTGACAGACTTACACCTCAGAGTCCTCTTGGGTGAGTCTCCCTAGTTTGCGTCAATGGTCAGTTCCACACCCTCCACCGAGAACCCTGCTTTCTTTCAAATAAAATCCCGCTGGGTCTCAGGGCTGCCTGGCTTGTTGGCAGCCAGCCCTCGGCTCCCGTACTGTTGGGGCTGTTTGATTCTGCCACCGTACCTCCTTCCCCGACTGGGTTTTGTCTTGCCTGCTCCTGGCATTGCCTCTGACAGCTGGGCTTATGGAGAGATGAGGCTCCCGATGAAAATCCCCACCACGCTCCCGCGCCCTGACCCAGGCTCAGAGCAAGACAGACAGACATTTCTTTTCTGCCTAGCATCAGGCCTCCTTTCCTCGGCTATCTGTATTTACTTTGAGAATCATTTCCTCCACCCGGCTTCCTCCAAACACACTTGCCTGCTCCGTTCTCTGTCTTAATTTTTTGTTTATTTCTCTTTCTCGTATCCCCCATTGATCAGATGCCCTGGAAATATTGCAGGAACAGTGTGTTCTCTGTAAGATTTGGTTACACTTTAATATTTCTCAGCAAAATGTTGCCTTGGAACACCCAGATGCTAAAACTCCAGGCCCGCTCTGCTTATACTGGACAAGGGCTTCGGCACAGACTGCAATTCATGCTGGACCCAGGCCCTTCTTAAAGGGCAATCTCACCCAGGCTACAGCAGGAATGTGTCTCTGCAGGCAGGCCTCTGGAGTCTCTCCTCAGAGAAGCGAGTAGGCAAAAACAGACTCCATGATCTCTAATTGCCTCTACTGCAGCCCTTAGTAGGGCCACAGGAAGGTGCTGATTCTAAACCCAGCTTAAGCAAGCAGTTCCTCTGAGCCTGTGTCACCACACAGAGAGCAGCCCTGCCTCTTGTTACCTCTGACAGAACTCTCGGATTGTGTCATTTAGTCTGAAAACTAGTAAAACTCTCGTGCTATGTTACCTAAAAAATATTTTTATGTGTGAATATTTGCCTGCACAGATGTCTATGCACCATGTGTGGGCAGTAGGGGCCAGAAGAGGGTGTCAGATCCCCTAGGGCTAGTGTTGAAGACAGTTGTGAGCCTCTGTGCGGGTGCTAGGAATCGAACCCAGGTCCTCTGGAAGAGCAGCAAGTGCCCTTAACCACCTGAGCCACCTCTCAGTACTATTTAACAGAGCCTTTCAGGGAGCTGCTGCGTCCTTTCTTCATGAGCCGTTTCCTTGAACCACAGACCATGCTGAGTGCCCTGGGTTCCAAGTGGGTGAAGAATGTCACTTAGGAAAGAATTGGCAGTGATGGTTGGCTTAAACCACAGTCTCCGAAGGGACCAAACCCTCTGGGTGGGTCCTATCCATGTTTCCCACCTTTGGCTGCTTTCTGTTGATTTAAAAACAAAATGCCAACACTTTATAAAGAGGTTTATTTGGCTCATGGGGGCTGAGAGTGTGAACCAGTGCCTGTCCTTGGCTTGGTGTCCAGTGACAGCTTGGTGTTAAGTAGTCATAATGAAGTGTGGCGTAACACGGACTAGAAAGTGTCCACCTCCTTGTCTGCTCTTTCAAAACCCCCCAAGTCTCCATGGATGTCACCCTGATAACCATATCCAAGCTTAACCACCCTCCAAACCTCTGAAGTCCATTAACAGGAATTAGGGTTAAGGTTTCAACCCATGTACTTCCTGGATCACAGTTCAAACCACTCTACTGATCCCAGTGATGTGATCCAATTTGCACAAGAACTCCATTCCTCTTTTTTTTTTCTTTTTCTTTTTTCAGAGCTGGGAACCAAACCCAGGCCTTGCACTTGCTAGGCAAGCGCTCTACCACTGAGCTAAATCCCCAACCCTCCTCTTTAGAAGAAAACCCCACAGGATGTAACCTCATCAGGACCCATCTGTACGGGCCTCATGTTCAAGCTTAATGACAAAGTTCTGTCTTCCAGGTTTTGGGAAGACCGTAAGTGGAGCATCCTTTACCCGGGTTAACAGAAAACAATAATGATCACACAACCTCAAGCTTGCCAACACTGCCCATCTCCATGTCTCTCTTTGGGTGCCAGATGCATGTGTATGTGCCTTAAAGAAGAAAGGTAAGTGAATTAAACAATGCCACTAAAGATGAAGGACAGTTTAAACCTGAGGTGTTCCAAGAAAGCTGCTTATGTCCCTCACCCAAGGATAACTTCTGTACCTGAAATTAAGTCATCCTTGGGTGAGGACAGTAGGCAGGAAGTAGAGGCAGGTTCAAATGGCCCCACCCCTAGGTTGCTACTCAGGCGTTTCTTCCATTGTGTCAAAGACATTCAGAACCATGCCTACCCCAGCTCTCTAGAAAGGGGAGACTTGAACTGCTGGTCCCAAGCAGAAGACCTTTACCACAAGGCTGGAGCTGATGTAGAGCTCACCAGGATGAAGAGCATAGGCGTGGCCAAGGGGATGGGCGGGTCAGAGGGAGAGATTGTTGAAGAGAAGAGGCAGTGAGGATGGAGAGAGAGCAGGGCTTGGAGGAGCCAGTCAGGGAGGGGACAGTGCAAGGGAGGCAGAGGTCCCCAAGGACAGGGCTTTAGCGTCAAGGTCATGACAGGTAGGTGTGGAGGAAGCCTGTCTGGGCAGCATGGATGTGATTCCCACATTGCTCCTCAGGCCTGCAGCTGCATGCTTCCTTGGGGGCCAAGCCGAGGTGAGAAGAACCATACTGAGAATGAACCTTATTCTCAGGCCCAGGAATGGCTTTTCCCAGCAGACAGTTCTCCTCAGCACACCAGGGGTCAGAGAGTGACAAACAGGAGGACCCAGGGGGAGGGGGAGGACCTTCCCTTAGGAAATCATTTGAAACTCTCTGCACAGTTCCTCACAAAAACCCTTTTTAGAAAGGTTTAGATTTTCTTTATAATTAGAGCTCCCTGTTCCTTAGGCTTCCAGACGCCTACGCTATCTCTAGTCATTAGAATTGGAGATGAGAGAGACAGGACTTGTGGTCCAGGAGCCAAAGTCTTTGAATCTAGATTCTTATCTGCATCTCAAATGTTTTATATTCTGTGCTGCTTGGTGGGGGCGCATAGGAAAAAAAACAACCCAATTCTTACACAGTGGTCCCATGCCCGTGGCGACACAGCAGGACTAAGGGCTAGCAGTGTGCACATGCTCGCATTTCTCTGCTCCTGTGCCTCCAAGCAAGGTGTGTTTTAAGCAGAAGAGGGTGTGCAACAAGGAAGAATGAGTGGTCAGGGTGGGCACAGCATGAGGGAATAGTTCGAACCAAGAGAAGATTTGCAGATCTGGTCTAACGGATGATCACTTCCTTCCCAGATTATCACCAGCAGCTTCCTCTTCACCTCCCCATCCCAGGAGTCTCCCAAGTAGATGAGCTCAGAGGGAAGAAGCCACCGCAGCATCGAAGGTACCCAGCAGGTCTGATCAGCAGGGACAGGGATGTGCAGAGTCTTCTTCTCCTCTCCTCCTGTCTCTCAGGCCCTCCATGCCTTCCTTTCAAGGTGGCTCTGAAACAACTGTGAGACTCGGCGTATAACTTCAATGGCTTCATTTTGCGAAGGTTAAAACGGTTCTTGTAAAGGGCTGGTGCAGATACTGGAAAGCCGGTTGAAACAACTGGATACCAGATGGCAAAGGAGAGTGGTTTACGGGAAAGCCTTACAGAACAGGAGCTCGTTTACAAGAAGCAATTACACAAACAGCCCTGAAAAATCCACCGTCCCATAAGGAGCGGCCCAGGATAGGAGCAGAGCGTGAGCTCTGTGTGTGTGTGTGTGTGTGTGTGTGTGTGTGTGTGTGTGTGTGTGTGTGTGTGCATGTACTCCACCTGCTGCTTGTCATCACCTGTGACTGGTCACGGCCCCTTTCTCTGACCCCTCTAGAGGCAAAGCTAAATTCTACAGCAGAGATGTGTTCTCCTTAGAGATGCCCCAGGAAGAGAAATGTAGCAGTACAAAGTAACTATGTAGCAGGCGTCGACAAGGTCTGAGCCTGGGGAATGTGCCTTCCCCTTTGGCCGAAGGACCAGGAGAAATGTCTCTTTATAATTGAAACCTGCATGTATTCCGGCTCTCAGGTTGAGCATCGGCCTCCTGTACTCTCACATGTAGGCTCGCCCACAGTTATGCCAAGACACATGCACACACAGGACACAGAACCCAAAAGCAAACTGGAAAGCCGGCACTGAGAACTATTAACCTGACTTGTTACTCTTTAACTCTAGATGGTCTGAGCTAACCTGGCTTCTTCCCTCCTCCACACTAAGTCCTCAGGTGTTCTTCTTAGCCACCCTGAGCCTATGCCCTCACCTTTGTGACAGTCGTTTCCCCACTTCATCTTTTCTTTGGGTACTCTTGGCAGCTCTTCCCATGCAGCTCCCTACCCGACTGCAACTGCACCCACTTCAACACACAGCCTGGGATGTGTGGTCATGTGTATCTTCACAGAGGTGTTCTATATGCTCCATAGGAGAGTCCACTCTGAGATGTGTGATAAATACACAGTAGGATAGGAAGGTAGGTAGTGCCCTGCCAAGGCAGGGAAAGAAACACTTTACAGGTAAATTGCGAGTGCCTCATAATCACAGCAACCATCCCTACAGGCACCCGTACCTGCTAGCGCATTTTCATCCTAGAGAAATCAGGATTAGAACTCAGTGCACCAGAGTGATGCAGATGTCTGGGGTGGGGATCCCACAGAGCATGGTCCAAAAGATGATGCTTCCAGGGCTCTAAAGACATACACTGAGCTGACCAGTCAGAGCCAGGTGGGAGATACCTGCACACAAACAAGTGTCTGGCCTCCATATGCCAGTGACTGAGGAATCCACCAACCGAACGGCTGCCTATCTATGCAACAGAATATTATTCACAAAAGAGGAAATCCAGGAATATTTCATGCTGCAACACGGGTGGTCCTGGGTCACAATGACAAGTGAAAGAAGCCAGGCATGAAAGGACCATGTTTCATAGGACTCAGCTCACATAAAGTGCCTACCGCACTCTTTAAGAGACTAGAAGAGGACAGATCAATAGTTGCTGGGAGCCAGGGAAGGGAGTGTGAGAAGTGAGGGCTCATGGGTTTGAAGTTGTTTAGGGAGTGACAAATCTGTTCCAGAATAAGATACTACATTAGGTATTAATTCTGCGATCACTACACGACTAATCCCAAGCATTTTAAAACTGTGTGTATGACTGTGTGAAGAAGGTGTCAGATTCCCTGGGACAGGAATTATAGACAGCAGTGAGCTGCCATGTGGGTGCCAGGAATTGAACCTGTGTTCTCTGGAAGAGCAGCCAGTGCTCTTAACTTTTGAGCCATCTCTCCAGTCCTGATTCTAAACTTTTAAAGATCATATTTCAATTTCAGTGTATATATATGTATGTGTGTATATATGTATATATATATATATATTCATATATGTGTATACATGTGTGTGCATGTGTGTTACATATGTGTGACTATACATACATGTGTATGTGTGTATACAAATGTGTGTGTGTGTGTGTGTGTGTGTGTGTGTGTGTGTGTGTGTGTGTGCATGTGTGGGGGTCACAGGACATTTTTAGGAGTTGTTTCTGTCCTTCTACCACCTGGGTCCCTGGGATGGAACTCTGATTGTCAGCCTTAGCAGCAAGCTCCTTTAGCCACAAAACCATCCCTTTGATCCAAATAACTAATTCTAATTAAATTTAAAAATATATTAAAAGCCATTACCATGTATACTTTAAAAGGACAAATCATCAGAATGTGAATTGTGTCCAAGTAAATAAAAAAGCATGTCTCTGGGCTTGTTGGGAGACCTAAGGCAATCAGACACTACCCAAGAAGCCTCACGGGTGAACTTCCTGACAGTATCCAATGAGCACAGCATTGGGTGAGCCAACTAAGGAAGTGAGCTGACTGAGGGAGACAGCTATGAGAGCCTCTGATTGGTTACAATTCCTGCTTTGGCCTTGGGGAAACCATGGGTGAAAGGGTGTCATGGAGCCTATGATCCTATTCTGCAGTCATCCACAGTTCTGGCTGTAGGGCTTCCTCACACTGGGGCAGGGCTCCGACTCCCCACAGTGACTTTTGTAGCCCCTATCCTGAGCACTCAGGCCTGTGGCCCTGATGCCTTCCAAAAGCTATGTCATTGGGTGGCTTCCCCCTCCCCCAACATCTGGACCTTCCTTTGTGGGCTCTCTCCTCTCACAGGCCCACAGAGGAGTCTACTTCCTATCCTTTCAAGCTGGTTAGAACCATGTGGCTAGTTCCTGCCAAACATTTCCAACTGGAGTTTCCTGACCTACAATTAATGATTTGTTTTAGTATTTCAGTACAGAGATCGTGCCTTAACATTCTGAAGGCCCAAGATCAGAGCAACCTGGATGCCTAGGTCAAGACACAAAGGACAATTCCCTGAAGAATCTTCCAAAGCCTTGGAGATAATTTACCTATGTGTGGTCAAGCCACCGTGGCTGAAGATATGCTTGTTACACAGTGTAGCCAGCCTTACTGACTAATACATCTACTAAGGAAACAGCTTCCAGGCTGCGTTTGGGGGGAAGGATAAAAGGGGGGGAAGACTGCATAGAGTCTTTTCTAGACTTTTCTGGCAGGAAAGCAAGTCTGAAAGGACAGCAATACTCTGTCTAAATGATAGCCTATTAATGGAGGAGGAAAAGGCAGGAGACTAGATTGATTATACTTCATATCAAATCTGCTTACGTCGTGTAAGCAATCAGTCGCCCATAGAAGCGAAACTGATGTTTTCATCATCAGATGTTGAACATTCAATGCATGTTCCTGGCATAATTAAGGAGCTTCTTGGACTGAGTAACTCCTTACCCTGAAGGCTTTTGTTTATTGGCTTTAAGCTTGCATATGGTACTGTATTGATTGTGAGTGTGTGTGTGTGTGTGTGTGTGTGTGTGTGTGTGTGTTATTTGTGTATGTGTGCCCATGTGTCTGCAGGAGTGCCTGCTTGAGCATCATTCTCCTATGACGGCTGGCAGTTGATTCAGGACACCTCTACTCCACCACTCTCCATGTTAATTTTGAGACGGTCTGTCACTGAACTTGACTCTCATCCATTTGGCTAGACAGACCGGCTGCTGTGTTCTAAGGACCCCATCTCTGTCTCCTATGCTAGGATCTCAGACACCATCCAGATGGACTTTTATATGGGTGTAGGGATCTGAACCCAGGTCCTTCCGTGCCCTCAAGGGAAGGCAAACTCAGGCCCTGATGGAGCAAGCTCCAGGCCCCCGAAAGTTTTTGTGTCTGAGCTTTGGGCCTTTAACAGTTTGAGTTTGAGGCATGCTACTCAAAAATAGCGTCTACCGCTGACGGAAGGCATGACCTTGGATGACCGTTTATTTAGGTACCAGTGGGGCCAAGCTGTCCTGTGTCCTTTTAGGCCACAGTCCACATCGATTCCAGTCAACAGCCTGTTTTAAGAAAAACTTAGGCAAGAATTAAAAAAAGAAAAATCTGCTTTCCCTTGAGTAAACATGATAACCGACAGCTCCAGTGGGTAAATAATGCATTTTCTAAAAGCCTTTACAAATGGGTCCTTCTCCAGCAAGCTGCTTTTATAAACTCCTGTTCTTCCTAAGACCCACGTCCTTATAAAACACCACGGCTCAAAAAGGACAGACAACCCTACGGCCCTGGGGATTCTCTTTCTTCTGGATCTTTCCCCCTTTCTTTCAACAAAGAAATGTATTTTCCTCTCTTCAGTAAGAGAAAAAAACAATCTTTCTTGAAATATGATCCCCCTCCGATAAATAATGTCAGTAAAAGTAAGTGGGAAGTGGGGGGAGAGCGCGGGCCCTCGGTGCGGGGCACAGCACTTTTCTAATTGGAAAATGCTAAAAGGGAGTTTTCCTTGGAGGCCTCCCATCTGACTTCAGACCAAACAAAACAGTGATCTGCCTGTGAGAGCTGAGGTCTTCATTCTTCTTGTTAAAGGGAAACGAGCAGAAGATGAAAAGATGGAGGTCTGAAACTATGCGCGCAGCATCATGGGAGTGGGCGTGTCCTCTGCAGGGGTGGAAGGTAGTGGCTGCCCCACAGGTATTCAGAAGGTAACCTCACCTACTCAACCCTATAGGGTGCCGAGCCTCCCACTTAGAGGTCCTGGTGAAACATCCTGCAACCTCCAGCCCCTGTTTTTCTTCTTTCTGCTTGTGTTGAAAACCTTCAGCTTTTCTATGCTAAAAGGCTGCTTTCTGAGCTCTTCAAGTTCCGGGGTTTAAGTAAGCACCTGCTGCAGGATGCTTTGCTGATGGGTTTAAAAGCCAAGCCATCTGTAGCTCGGGGCCTGCTGGGTCTCAAGGTTCTGTTATGAGCTCCACCAGCAAAATCAGACACTGCTGTCTCTTTAAACGTCTTTCTCTTCCTTAACGAAGGGCGGCCATTCTACAGGGTTTAGTCTGTATTAAGGAATACATACACAACTCTATGTAACAACAATTGATGAGGAAAGAGGTCATGAATTTGAAAGTGGACAAGGAGGAGTAAAGGGGAAGAGTTGGAGGGAGGACAGGTAAGGGGGAAATAGAGCAAAAGAAACGAGGTAGTAGTTAAAGAAAACTACTAACCTTTTGTTGGTTGTGATGATTCTTGTGTGACTATGTATGATTAACTATTTCCTTTACATGTTAAGGTGTGTGTATATGCATGTGTCTCTAAGCAAGTTTGTGCATGAGCACAAGCACCCACAGAGGCCAGAAGAGGGTGACTGATCCCCTTGGGCTGAAGTTTCAGGCAGTTATGAGCAGCAACGAAGGAACTCAAGGCCTCTGTAGATTAGAAGCTCTTAACTTAAACCATGAAAGGTCTGACTGATGAACCAAGTCGGGGGACCTTCTGAGCTGTCTGCACCTGGTCACTCAGATCCTCAGTCGCCAATCGGCACTTTGGAGTCATCTTGCATTGAAGCAATGGCTCTCGGGTGGAGTGTTGTCCCTGACAGGAGAACGTTGGCCGTGTCTAGGAAACTTGGTTGCCACAGATTGAGGACAGAATATGCTCTGGGCTCCTTGTGTGTAGAGAGCAGAAATGCAACAAAATATTCTAAGTGCACAGCATGGAGAATCCTGCAGGAAGAGGGTGTAGTACTAAGGTGAGAAGGCGTACGTTAGAGGCAACCCACAGTCAGGAAGGTTCTGGAATCAGTCAGCCAAACTCAGCTATGAAAGCCAGACATTCCTGACAGGAAACATCTCTGTCCTATCCCTTTGGCCGTATGTGATTTATAGAGAGCTGTTTCCAACCTGGGACGTTATTATGAAATTCTGACCTACTGTGAGTGGGCCAGGGCCTTTTCTGTATGTGTGGGCATCATGCCAGCAACCGTCTTTAACTCCTTTCAAAGGGGGTCTCAGGACATGTCTCTCCCTTTCTGCCCACAGACTGGACAATGGTTATCTTCCTCACATACCAAACTCCAGACCACAAGTCAGTCATCAGAGTCATTGAACTGCCTTCACCTACACAGAATGCTGCAGACCGTGGGGAAGAGGACATGGAAGGAATTCATAGCTGCTAACAGCCTGAGCCTTCCCGTTCAGTCACAAAACATTACAAGGGCAGAACAAAAAAATCTCTGCATAGATTTCCTCACTCCTGGTGAACAGGGCTGTCTCTAAGGGAGAGTGACCAATCCAGCGCTCACCATGCACTTGGAGAGCAGCCTACAATATCTCTCAAAAGACCTTAAGCATTTAATAGTGTCTCCATCAAGCCCATATGAGGCATCCCAGTTACAAAGATGGAGGGACCTGTGCTCTCAGGGGTAGACTTAGTCATCAGCAAGAGTTTCCATAAAACTGTCGTCTTCTCTTTTTTTAAAAATGTGTGTGTGTGTGTGTGTGTGTGTGCATGTGTGTGCACATGTATGTATATGTATGTGTATCTGTGTATGAATATGTATGCATGTGTATGTGTGTGTGTTCATGACTGTGCATGAGCGTGTATACATGTGTGTGCACGTGTATGTGTGTGCATCAATGTGTGTGCTCATGTGTTTGTATATACGTAAAGGTGCATGTGTGTGCATGTGTGTGCATGCATGTTTGTGTGTGCACAAATACATTCATGTACACATGTACACTCATGTTTTTGGGTGCTGAAAGAGGGCATCAGACCCTTGGAATTGGAGTAAAGGATGTCTGGGCTTTGAGCCTCCCAAAGTGGTGATGGGAACCAAACTTGGGTCTTTTAAAGAGCATCGAGTCCTCTTAACTGTCGAGCCATCTCTCCAGCCCCCACATCTAGCTACTGTATCTTCCAAGGTCCAGGTAGAGTAGATAAATTCCCAAACCAAGAAAAGAAATCATGGTACAATATGAGCAGTAGTAATTTAAGCTGTTCTTAACATAAGACACGTAAGAAATGTGTGTGGAAAGGAGGTGTAAGGTTGGGGGAAATTTAAACTGATGTTTTCTTAATTTGGAATTTTCCTGCCTCATTCCTGGTGGGGTATGATATCAGCCCCCACCAACCAGAGCAGAAAAGAACGAGTGGTTCTTTTTATAGTGAGCAAAGGTCATAAGAAAACTATGTGACTATCCTCAGGAGATGCTAAAGAGAGAAACCAAACAAAACAAGGCAGGTTGAAAAGTCATTAATGTCACCATGGAAGGGAGGGAAGGGAAGACACAGAACACTGACACAGCCACATTCGGATTCCTGCCCTGAACACTGACACATCCAAACCCGGATTCCTGCCCTGCACTGTTACAGCAGATACTTCATCGTCCTCAGCGAGGAGAAAGGACGGGTGCTTTGGTTCGATGGCTCCGGAACTGTCAGAGAGGAGCTAAATAAATGAATATTTCAGCAAAGTATTTTTATCTCCTCCTAGTACAGCCAAGTGACTGGTCAATTATCTTCAATAGATTTGGGTTCTAAAAGCTGTGTGTGAGCAAGGATGGCCAAAGCAGGGGCCAGCGTTTGGGCCAGAGTGTCCAGAAAACACTCAGGGATTTTCAAGTGTCTGTGCGTCTTGGTGGCCAGGATGGGGACCTGCCATATGGACTGTAACTGCAATGTTCTGGACCTCTTAGTTCTGAGTCACACTTGCAGGGCAGCGTTCATGGGAAAAGGGGGCGAAAGCCTCATGCTTGCCCCCACCAGGGTACCTAAGAATATTCTAATGTGTTCCGAGCCTACAGAGTATGGTCATTGAGGGCGAGACACGATGTAACCAGCATGCAGAGACGAGCTGGGCATGGATAAAGCGGTGACAGGCTATGCTTTGGATTATTCCTGGGCTGGGCTTGGGATTCAGAGGTGGAGGCAGATACCTGTGAAGTACCAGAAAAGAGCATCTTAGCAGATAGACAGCTGTTGGGGGGAAAGATGAGGTCACAGTCTGGGGTTACAGCCGCTTCAGTTGAAGAGTGGACCATATTGCAAGAGGCGTGGCTACTATCTGGAAAAAGAAGGCTCGAACTAACTGAGCTTTTGCTGTAATCTGATGGCACTTGCTTGTGGGTTGTGGACACGGCTTGCCCTGCTCTGAATGCTACGCCATGCCAGTGAAGACGGAGTGAAACCCACAGACTCTGTTTGGGACAGCCGAGAAGGCATATTCCCCGTATCAGCCATTATGATTTTCCCACGAGGACCAACCCTTCAAGATGATCCACATGGCACCAGAGATTCTCAGGGCTCCCAATACTCCACCTCTGGGTCGACGTTACGCCCTGTGGACATCATCCTAGTTTATTTTAAGTCTGATCATCTAGATGTCTTACTTTGGGTCCTATTATTGAGCAAAAGGAATTTGGGGAGGAAAGGGTTTATTTCCTCTTACACATTCAGGGAGGTAAGGCTAGAAACTCAAGGCAGAAGGCGGAAAATGATACAGGACTCATGGAGGGACAATGTTTAGTAGGTTGCTTTGCCTGCTTCCTCATGTCATCCAGGGCCACCTGCCTCGAGGTGGCAGTACCCACAACTGACTAGGCCCTCCCACATCAACAATCAATCAAAAAGATGCACCATAGCCTTGTCCACTGGCCAATATTGGCTTGACCTCAATTGAGGCGTCTTCTTCCCAAATGACTCTAACTTGGGTCAAGTTGATGTAAAACTATCCAGCACGTTCGATAACTTAAGGTTGTAGCCAAAACTTGACTTTGACGATAAGGAAGGTTGGATCTTAGTTCAAATCCTGCCTCATCCAATTGCCAGCAGTATGTTCTTGCTCAAGGTACCTAGTACCAGTCTCCTCGTGGGCAAGAGAGCCTCAACAACAATGGGTATCTATGGAGAACGTAGGGTGTGCCAAGTTCTATGCACGTGCACACATCTCTATTGTTCTTGAGTTGCTAACCCTGAGAGAAAGAGCTCACTGCTGAGAAGTTTTGTAGGCATGGGAACAAAGGCTTTCAGCAGAGTCTTACACCAAGCACACACCCTGTACTCTTCACCTGGAAGCCCCCGGGACTCATCCTCAGAACAGCTCCGAGGAGGCCACCAGTGTGTGACATAGCAGGCAGCACACGAATGCACACATGACCTTAATTATTCAACACCTATTGATTGACAGCCTCTTGAGGGCTGGGCACTGTCTTAGGTCCTGGATAGGCAAGGCCTTCCTTGAGCCTGGAAGCAGGCCACCCAGTAAATAAATATTTCTGAAATAAAAAGCTGTGGACTGCAGAGACAAAACTCGAACGGGGAGAAGAGAGTGTCAGCGTGAGAAACTGAGGACAGTGCCCCTGGTGGAAGAAAGCGTTCTGAGAGCTGTGACCTTTGAACCAAATCCTGACACCCAGGAAAGTCATTTGAAGACCTCAAGATGTCATTACTGCTTTTATAATAACAAATTACGTGTTAATTTCTTAGCTTAGCCACAGAGCACTCCTGCCATCAACAGCAACCAAAGACATACACTTCTGCCCTTTCTTATGACAAAGGAAGGAAACAGGAGACAGCCTGCAGACAGAAAGAACACAGGATGCCCGGACAGGAGGAAGGAGTCCTACTCGCACCCACGCTGAAGGTACCTACAGGGGAAGGAGACTGTTTCCATCTCCTGGGCTGTTGATCACGATAATTGGAAATCTTTCCTGAAAATAAAAACCACATTTGGCTGCAGCTCTGTTGCTTTGCTACACCCCCCCCCGCCCCGAACTCCTCCCGTGGCTAACAGCAAACACCCCCTGGGTGTATTGCCTCTCTTCAGCCCACTGAAGGGAACCTGGGCCATTCCAAACACCACCTTCCCATCTGGCCCAGGTTTTGTGAGGCTTCTCACAGAGGATTAGAGCTGGCACCTTCTGAAATGGCTGTCCCTGAAGGAAGCATAGCGGGTCTTCCTTCCCTTCCCTCCCCAAAGCTTTGCTTTTATAGTTTGTTCGCCGCAACTGCTTCCTCTCCAGTGGGCACAGGCCAGGAAGCTGTGGAACCAAGTCACCTGTCAAAGGAGACATAACCTAACATCCCATGTAACGTTTGAATAGCATTCCTCCAGAGTCACGATGCACATGACCTCACTTGTAAGTAGCTTAAATACGTAGTAACTTAAGGATGCCCCTGTGACTTCATACTGGATGAAGACAGCTACTGAGTCCAGTTAACAAACATCTTTCCTGAATGAGAGGGAGACTGGAGACTGGGAGCCTCAGCCAGGAGAGATGTGCAGAGACACGGCAGGGGTGAACCGAGTCAACCTCAAGCTAAGGAAACCCCAGGATTGCTGCCGGGAGCTAGGGGCCAGGAGAAGGGCATGTGGTGGCTGGTCCTGGCCTATTTGGAAGGAGCCAGCCCAGTTAACATGCTAACTTGTGACTTTTAGCCCCAATATCGTGGAGAGAAAGACAGTAAACGGGTGGTATCTTGGTATAACAGCCACAAAAGACTAATGTATTTGGTATGAGTCTTCAGCCTTGGTGAGAAGGCTGATTGTTGGAGTCACCTGGGGGCCAGTGAGGTGGCTCAGTGGGGAGGAGTACTTGCCACATCAGACGTGGCTTCAATTCTAGAGCCCACAGTAGAATGAGAGGGCTAACTCTCAAAGTTGTCCTTGACCTCCCCAAATGCTCTATGACACGTAAGACCTGCACACAGGCATGCATGCATGCTTGGGCAACATGCATGAATGTGAATGCATACGCACATGTGATACAATAATGATTTTAAAATGAGTTTTTGAAGCAAGATTCATTTGGCTCCTTGGAAGAACTGGGGATGTCTCCCAGTGGTTAAGTCAGGATGGCAATGTCATATAGCGGAGATGATGACTGGAGGCTACTGTCTGGTCCACCCAGGTCTCATCTGCTTTGTCCTCTCTTCCAGGGATGAACCTTGATCATAGTCACAGAAGCATGTGACTCAGATAGCCAACCAGAGAGCTAGCTCATTCCCGCCTCCACATGGACTGTTGAAGAGGGAGAATCTGCATCCAGCTGCCTCCACACAGTGCTCTTCAGAGCCCATAAGTCAGGCACGGCTTAGTTGTTGGAGCACTGTTACAGGTACTTTCCGGTACGTTCTTTAGTATTTGTTTTGTTTCAGTCGGTCCTCCTACCGTGTAAGTCTGGTGCTGGGCCACAGGCAGACCACGCCCACCTTAACTGGTCTTGATGTCCACAAGCCCCATCCTCTCCCAGAAGGAAGATCCAGATGGGAAGCCAAGGTCAGAAGCCAGACTCTTCTCATGGAAGCACTAAGGGCTCGCTGGATGTGTGATGCCTTGTAGCGTGGCCAGTGTTCTGCATGTTTGTGGCTGGTTTTAGTCCCCTGGCCCTGTCAAAAAATCACCAGACCTTGCGACACACCAAAACAACCCCAAGTATTTCCCAACGTCCTGTGGGTGCTGTTGATTTGATCCTAGCTGAGATGGGTCTTACAGCTAACATTACTGGTCTAAGATGGTCTCAACAATTGCAATAGAAGTTACTTGCTGAGTGAACTTAGAACGTGTGGGAATCTGCTGGCTGTGAGCCCTTTCCTTCTGCAATCCCCCATTGATAAGCTTTGAAATTAAAATTAAGCAACCCCCACCCGGCTGACACGTTCTACACAAGTGGCGGCGTCCAGCCATTTCAGAAAGGAACCCATCCAATGACCACCAGCCAAAGTGAGGATCCTAGTTTAAATTTAATTCCTGTAGACTGGTATATCTTCTAATTCCTGGAAGGTCTCTAGGTGTCGTGGAGTCGAACAGTAGAGAAGGTAAGAGATGAGGCAAACAGAGCCCAGAGACAGATTCTAGACCACAGTGAGATCCAGGCCCATGGTGTGGTTCTTCCCTGATCAACTGTGAGACTTCTTAGCAGACGCTGACCAAATGCACATGACCCTGAGGAATAGGATGGGTAGCTACAGGCCTGCCTGGGAGTACGAGGGAGATACGGGCATCTTTGGGAGGTGACTGTGACTGATAGGACCAAGGCAGTCGAGACAGGAACTAAGAAGGGAACAATTAAATAAAGGATAAGGAAAGGACTAAAAACAACCATGCCAAGTCAGGCTGCCCCATCAAATCAGAGCGTGTGCTCGGAGCGCTGGGTCTTGTCCTGCTCCTTTAACCCCAGGAACAATTTCACATAAGTCACCAGAAAGCTTCAGCAGTTACGAGGCTTCCTCGACTTCCATGCCAAAACCTGCATCCTTGTAGTTCCCAACGACTAGTGGCTAAGCCAGCAGGGAGAGGGGTCTGTGTGAAGAAGGGCAAAGTGCGACCAGTGATGTCAGAGCAGAGGTCAGAGATCTCAGTAAAATCCTTGAGAAGGTAGTATCCTTTTCACAGAGCGTGCACTGGCATGTGCTCGAACACACACACACACACACACACACACACACACACACACACACACACACACACGTGCTCAAAACAGAAGTGACAGCCAGGTCCCTACAAGAAAGCAAAGCCCCAAACCCTTCTGCCTAAAGAACAAACAAACGAAAACCTGGCAGAGTCTTGGGAGCAAGAAAAATAATTGTCAGCGTAATCCTGGTTCTGGTCATTTCTGCATTTAATGCTTGCTGGTGTCTTGAAACTGGAATCTGGGGCAGACAGTTCCTGGTTGAGGAACTAAGGGCCTGAGAGGGGAAATCCCTTCAGAGTCCCACAGGGAGGTGCTGAGCTCTGGAAAAGTGAACCCAGGGGCCCATGAGGAGAGATTCCACATGGAGAATCAGAATTGTGGAGCTGCTGGGCAGTGGGGAGGGGAAGCAGAAGACCCTGGCCTTTGGAAGCTGCAGGGTACTGGGCTGGAACAGAGCGCTGATAGCTTTTGCTTTGCCCTGACAATGTAAGGATTCGTGAAATAATTTTTTTAATACTCCCGACTATCAATATTTTACATTAATCACATTGAGACGTGAATTTCAGTCTCCTTTCAAAAGTGCTGGAAGGTTCAACCAGGCTCTCAATGACAGCAAGCACAGGTGTGGCTGCATTAGGGAGATGCTGGCTTCTCAGCCCCTCCCTGCCCTGTCCCATGGTCACAGACTGCTCTGCTTTGAGTCATAGGCCTTGCCTGGTTCACATCATGCCTTGGTACCCATAGTTTAGTAAGGAGATGCCCACTGTTGTGGAGGGGCATCTTGGGGCATGAGAAATATGGCAGAGTGGGCTTGGTGTCCAAATGGTGACATGCTTTGAGCAGGAGGGGCATCTGTCCCTTATACATGAACCCAGCTCCGAATACAGCTGGGCTTACTTAGAACACGTTGGGCACAGCGACTTTCAGAAACTTCTGGAAATAGTATCCTGGACCTAAAACCCAAGGGACAAGCACTGGCTGTTGCATGTGCAATGGACGTCACGTGGGGTTCTCAATGCAATCCTCTGCAGATGCCTATAGCCACATGCAGGCCCTATGGACAGATAACAGGAAGACAATGTAAGGTTACTGAGGTCCTGTGTCTGCTCCGCCACAGGGCTCAGCCTGGAAGGCTGGACACAGGAAGTTGACCTCGCTTACCCCACAGGGTCTCAGGACACGGCTCCTGGGGTGGGGAAGCACAGTCTGAGGAGGGGGACACAACTGAAGATGACTTGGGGGTCCCCAGGCAGGAGGCCCAGAGTGTCTGGTTCTCAGGCTCCTACACACACCAGGACCTATGGAAGCTCTTTGAGTACAGAGGCTGGGGTGAGAGCTTAACAACCATCCATCATGTGGGGGAAGCTAGGGCCGCTGAAAGGCAGAAAATTCCTAGAATGGCAGACACGTGTAAGCGCTTTCTAAACCATTACACATCTACAGTCTGGAGAGTCTATGATTAGAGTGTTTATCTTTTAAAAAACAACCACTGTGTACAGAGCTTTCTTTAGTGTAATTGTTATCTAACTTAGTAGTTATGCCAACATTGTACAGTAAAACATTTACAATACATCCTGATCGATGGCCGTTCAACACAGTTGCAACACCTCCATGCCAACACTCGATGACACAAACTGGTGCGGTTTAAGACAAACAATGGAGCAATATTAGAGAAAATTAGGCCTTCGGATAACAAATTTAATTCAGTTATTAAAACTCTATCCAGCGTATTATTTTGGATATTGAAAGCATGCAACAAAAATGGAATGACTCTGTTTTACTGTTAAAATAAAGGTGGGGGGAAAGGCAGTCCTGCAGAATACACACTTTGCTAGCTCCCAGTGGCTGCTTTCACGGATGACCCTAGTGGAGTGGTTGGAAACTCAATGCAATTTCACTGGAGTGAAATCAAGTCATCAGTTGGCTGCATCATGGTCTCGTGTCAGGCATAAAGGGAGAATCTCACAGCGTCTCCCAGTTTCTTAAGCTATGGGCTGTGGCTCTTGTGTTCTGTGGCTGTGGCTCCAGTGTTCCTCCTCTTGGGAGGGGCCCCTGGTGTCCTTTGTTTAGTGGCCCTGATGTCCCGTGGCTGGAGCCTGCATCTCCTGAGCTCTGCCTCAGGCTTCCCAGTTGCCCCTCAGCTGCAAGTCTGGGTGTTCTTAAGGTTTGTGTCTGGTAACTCTAGCAAGTGACTCTCTTGTGTGTCCCTATGGCTGGGTTTGGGAGTCACCTTTACCATCCATGGCACTCTGTCCCTGTTCGCATCACTCACTTACTCCTACCCGTAAAAGCGTCTTTTCACTGTGAACTTCCATGGATAGGCTCCAGAGATTGGACCCATAATCCTTCAGGCCCCAACTCTCCAACTTCCTCCTCCCAGACATGAAAGGGGATTCTGTATCTTCTGTATGTTTTAGCTCCCTCTTAGAGTATCTGCTAACTTCAGCAAGGGCAATTTACTTCAAGCAGATTAAAATAAACAAGATATGTATGAATTCTTTCTTTGTATATGATCCTGTGAGTACTTCTGTCTAGAAGCCAAAATGAAATCAGGATATCAATACAAGGCATAACTGCCCTTGGGAGTATTAAAAATCTCATTCAGTATTCATGACTCTGAGATACATCAAATATAGAAGCACACAATATTCTCGATTCTATTCAATAAATCCAAGAATATTGGGTAGAATAGAAAAATAATAAAATCTAGAACAATAAAAAGCAGATGGTTCTGACTGCCCACTGGCACACATACACACACACACACACACACACACACACACACACACACCCCTACACAACATGTATACACATACACACACTGTATCACACAAGTGCAGAGTAAAGAGAGAAACAGAGAAAGAGCATGCTCACAAAGGCATCTGTATGATAGCAGTTGGTACTGTCTTTGGGTCTGGAATATCTTACACATGTTTTGAACCTTGGTCCCCAAGTTGTGCCATTGTTTTGAGTGATGCAGAGCCTTTCTCTGGTGGGTGTTGGATGCTGGAAACTAATGACTGTGGATGGTCCTGTAAAGGCTAGCCCCCCTCCACTCCCACCATGCCAGGCTGGACCATTCTCTTCCTGTTTCTTCTCCACCATAATACACTCAAATGCGTTTGAACCCAGCCTCCAAGCTGAGCCATTCCATTCCATATTTTTATGTCAGGTGTTCTGATCACAGAACCTAAAAGTTCTAATACATCATGCAAGCGAGGGCCTAGATTCAGGATGGTCTTTGATATCAGGGGAAAGATGCATCATTAAAAATGAAACATGGTATTAAAACAGTGTGCTAAAATAAACATGTCCCACACTCAAAGGTGAATGTGAAGTATGTGGTCACCAATTCATCCATGTTCCATCTCCGAAGGAGAAGGCCTGGGGCTGGGGAGAGAACCTCCCACCATAGCACCCTATGCTGGATGCTAGCTTCTGAGTTAGGTGTGTAGGAAACACAGGCTTTAATGATGAAGGTTCCTTGTTCTCAAACAGAGCTTAAGAAGATAGGATAGATCAGTATGGTAAGTTCTAAAGCTACAATGTGGAGAGAGGCTCAGCCTGATTCCTCTACCCTACGAGCTGAGGTTAGCTGCCCTTTAGGGAGACAGATGAGGGCAAAGGAGGTGGAATGTAGAATATAAATGCTCTTGTTTTGTAAAATTGGGAGACTGGGAATAGTAAAATCATCAAGGGGAGAACAATCATTTATGCACCCTAATGCCAGGTGTTGCAGTAACACTATTTATGATCAATTTTCAAAAAGAAGTATTATCTTTCAGCAGATACTTAAGTTAGCTATCAGGGGTGGGGCCGTGACTGACAGTGAATTAACACAGATTATGAGAAGAGCAGATGCACGGATTTTATTACTTCTTAGGTGCAGGTGCTCATGGGAAGGGAGTAACTCAAAGAAGGAGTTTGATTTCAGGATTCCTGTGCCCTTTCGGCAGAGGAAACAAAATTTGGATTTCAAAGGGTAGGACGATAAATTATGGAGATGCGACCAGGATATACACAGAGAAAACAAAGGAAGATACAGGCTATTCTTAGGGAGGTCCGCTAAAGCAAACCCATCTAGGTATCGATCAGGGAGTCTTTTGTCTTTGATGCAGTCACCTTCCCCACTCTGGTATGGATTGAGGAGCAACTTCCTCCTTTGGGTGAACTGGAGGTGTGTTCTTTGCCCTCGGGCAGGCAGTGCTAGGGCACAGAGCGTCTCTGTATCTCTCGATGATCAAATATATTGAGCTCAAAGTAGCTCTTGTGCTACAGTAGCAACTTCCGGGCAGCCACTGCAGCCTTACATGCAATACCCATAATGCTTTGGGATAGGGAGGAACCAGGCACGGAGGGCGGGAAGGAAGGAGGGGCAGGCAGTATGTCTCAAAATGCTGTTCGCATTTACGGTGGGTCTTTTCAAGTCCAAGAACCTAATCCAGAAAACCTCTCATAAGCATGCGGTTGACTCCCGGGTGTTTCTAACTCCTGTCGAGTTGATAATCGATATTAACAACCAGAGATGGGAACTGTATGGGACAGCAGAGAACGCCAACTGGGAGCCCATCTACCTCATTTCTGGGTTCTGTATCTGCCACGGTGGCTCATTCTTCCCACTGGCTTTTCATCCAGGAGGTTGAGCTCTGTAGGTTACATAGTGCCTCTGGCTACAGATGACCATCTAAGGAAGGGGTTTTGGTGCTCAGTGGAGATCTCAGAGCCACTCTGGGATCAATCACCCTACACGGCAGGATCTGCACATTTCTTCCCCTTTCTCTAGTTACTGCCCTATCATCACTATAAAATACTCAAATCCTAAGATATAACTCATTGACTGTGTCCTCTCTTTTAGGGCCAGTTGGAACAAAAGTGCATACATCGGTAGTTAATTGCTTGCACGTGGAGTAACAGTTACATGCACATGGGGGCTACAAAATGTTGTTTTAATAGAATTCTATGTTCACCAAAATAACCTGAATCTGAAACCTGGCACCAAACTTGCAGTTTGGCTCATTCAGAAGTCTTCCCTGGTCCACCTATGTAAATGGCAACTTTTATTTTGAATAAAGTGCACGAGGTAATTGGTGAGGGAGAACAGGAAGTTGGGGATATGTTAGGAATTGTGTGTCAGATGGCCAGCAGCTACTAGGTTCACTGTGAATCCTCTAGAAGAGAGATCATTTCAAATCTGTGTGTCAATGGAGTTTAAGGAGCATGTTGAAGCTGGTTCTAGCCTACAGTTCCTGAGATACGAGCCAAATGAACCACAGTTTTCATCCTTGTCAAACCCAGCATCTTAGAGGCATCTGACCCTTCTCTTTAGCTCACAACAATCTCTCCCTTTTAGTAGGTACCAGCATCCAAAGCACCTTCACCTGAGCCAACAGGGCCTTTCTGTGATGTGGCCCATGTTCTGTACTTGGGAATGAATAGCACACGCTTGGAGTGTGCTTGGAAAACTAGAACATTGCTCTGCCTGTGTCCCTGGAGACTGGGAAGTCAAAGAATGTGGCCCTAGCTTCCAACAAGTGTCTTCTTGTCATTCTATATCCAGATAGAAGGCGTCATATGAAAAGACACAGGAGGCACACTAGAGAGGGAGAAGCCCTGTGAGGAAGTCATTCCTGGAGACACTAACCCATGCCTGTGACAGTGATGTCACTCCCTTTGAGATGGCCAATCCTCTATTTACCAAGCCTACTCACAAGTATAGAGGGAGCAATTTCCCAGCACGTGAATGTATAGGGGTCACATCTGAATCCATCCAAGCTGCTGAATGAAGCTTGGTTCCCAATCTCCTCCCCAACAGTGAACTGCTATGTCAGCTAAAACAGTGATACAGCAGTTAGCTTGTATCTCTCATCTGCCCAGAACCTTTAGTGATTCTCCCTTTTTCAAAGAAGAGCAGAAGGCCATAGGTCTCTTGTGTCCCCCCACAACAGCCTCTGTCACCCTTCTTTGCCCTGGTAACTCTACACCGACCGCTCTGGCTTTAGGGTGAGCTTGAGGCCTCCAGAGAGGCTCCCAGCACCAGCAGACCCTTTCTGCTGAGTGGGCCTCTCAGACACCCTCCAATGTTTGTCCCAATTTTGTCTTCATGAGGCTTAGCCTTACCAAGTAACCCACAGCCTAACCACCAGTCTCCAGCACCCCGATAACTCCCTTGTCAAGGTCTGCTCCTTTCCACAGAAGTTAGCAACACTAAGAGAAGGAATTTGACAATAGTAAAGTAGTTCCGTTTGTCTCCATGGAAAGTAGGCTCTGTGAAGAAGGTGTTTGGGTTTGATTCGCTGGTACATCCCGGACACTTAGAACGGTGCTGGGTAAATATTTACAAAAGATCTCACCCTGTGCTGCTTGAATAGACAATGAAGTCTGATAATGAAATAAATTAAAATGTATTGATTTAGACTTTAAAAAAAAAACCTGTTCTTCTAAAGTATCTAGCAATCAGCAGGGAATATATTCAGTCAACAATGTAGGACGTCTGTGGATCTCTGAGCTCTGTTTGCAGCGAACACATCACGGTACCTCCCAGCTCCCTCTGGAGGTATGTTGTTATATGGTAGCCTTCCCACCACTGAAGAAGCACTTTCAGGGACTGAATGATACCTTACCTCTGCTGCATAAGGCTAAAAATATTTTTGAAGGGTACATGCTGTTATACTTTATGACCACTTCTCTGAATGTGTTCCTGTTTCAGATGAAGCATATGGTGCATTCAAATCAGGATGCTGTGAGACAGGAGTAGGGCAGCCAAGGTCTCTTTGGAGACACGGGACTCACTTCTGAAGAACACGGGCAGCAGTGAGGTCTGACTCCAGCTCTACCTTCCCTTCCAGGTTGAACTGACCTAGAGAGTAGAGAGCAAGAGGGCCCATCGATACTGTCCTCAGAGGTCAACCCTGTGAGAAGGATGGAGACATCAGCTAGAGCAGTAAGAGGAAGCAAGGACTCTGAAGGGGCCTTGACCCATAAGAAGGAACTCAGAGCACCGTGTGACACGCCTCCTGAGGGCACACGCACTCATTCCATGTATGACGCAGAAGCTCTTCTTTAGGATGACAGTAACACCCTGTCCCCGTCCCCTCTCCCCCCACGGCCATGGTAAATGCTGATGCAATCAGTTTTTGTGAGAGGAAAGAGTTTATTTGGGGTTTGTAGGTCCCAGTCCAACAGAGCAGAGACTCGGGACAGGAACTGGAGGCAGGAACTGAAGCAGAGACAGGATAGCACCGACTACATACGATTTGCTCACCTAGCTCTCGGATACAACCCAGGCTCACCTACTCAGGGGCGGGACTGGCCACAGTAGATAGGACCCTTCTCTACCAATTAATGATTAAAGAATAATGAACCACAGACATGTCTGCAGGACAACAGGACAGAGGCAATCTCCCAGTTGAGGTCCATTCTTCCCAAGTGCATCAAATTGAAAACCAAAAGCAGCCATCAGAACCAGCAAAGTCCAACTTGGTCAATCAAGGAGAGTCTATTGAAGTTGCAAATAGGTGTATGGTGAGGAGTTGGAGGAGTCCAGGACGGGAAGGCACATGTGTCTGTGAAAGTCCACTCTAGCTCAGCAAGAGCTCATGAAATCTGGGAGTTCTCTGTACAGGTGACAGACAGCTCTACGGGTTAGAGAGACTCCTCCTTTGGTAGTTCTTAAGCTTTATATAACTTTTGGGATAGAGGGACCCTGTCCATCTGGTAAGTTTCAGGGACTTCCTAGGACCTTGGTTGTTTACTTCCAGAGTTTATCGGCCTCCTCCCAAAGCTTCATGGGTCCTATGATGTCCTATGATGTCTCAGCTCAGAAGAAATGGCCACCTAAGACCTGGACAGCTCTATCAGTGGCTTGGAAACCAGAATGAGTTTCTTTGACACAACCAAGCGGGCAGGGGCAGAGTATTTTTGCAGCACCCATCTTGTAACCAGCACTTTTTCTGACTGTGCTCAAAATCAAAAAAGAATCTTGATTTTTATTCTTCTTGATTCTGCCCTTTTCGCTGCTGATTGAAAACCATTAACTTGATTTCATACCCTGTGATCTAAAACTTCTCTGCGAGATGCCAATCTCCATATTTAAAAGATAGAATTCCCTTGCAACTTTGGACTTTGTGTAAGGCCTATGAAAATCTGTAAGCTACGGGACATTTGGAATGAAGTGGGGTATACATATCTGTTGGGAGAAAGGAAACCTTGTTTTGTCTATTTAAAGGTTCTCTTCTGAACCACAAAGATCTCAGCATTAACTGGGGTGTCCTAAATATGGCTCATGGGCCCCACATAGCCCAGGAAAGCTGTGACTGTGGCCAATATAAAACCACGGACTTACTTAAAACACAGTGAGATTAATCTTTTGAATTTTTAACTTGATTGTATGATTCTTAGGTGTGCACTTTCATGATGTAAATTTCCTATAATAATGCCACATGAAACACACACACACACACACACACACACACACACACACACACACACACACCAGCTCCTATACTCTGAGAGCTATAGGTTAAAAACCCTGTGTAGCCTAAGAATTCATATTTTCATCTAGTAGAATTTTAATATGCCTGGGGTCCAGAAACCTTCCAGGTAAGCCTCAGTAAACCAAACATCCCTTAACATTCTAGAAATGGAGACAGCACCAGAAGCGTGGATCATGGGGGTCCTGGCCCCCCACACAGAAGGTGCTCCCTGGAGCTCCAGGTTGGCATCCACAGGAGTGGCTGCAAGACTATGCGCACGTCCCCCAGCCTCCAGATAGAGATACCAGGAGAGCGGCTGGTGAGTTTCCCTGCCAACCGGACTGGAGACTGTGAGTTAGCAAATGTTCCGACCTGTGTAGGTTATAATTATCTGAGAGTTGCATGGGAGGGCAAACTACTCTGAAACGCACCCCTCCCCCAGCTTTGATGACTTTGAAAAATAGCAGAGCTCACTCATTTCCCCGTTGGCAGGGGTTTGTGCCCGCCACTCACTTCAAGTCAGGACTCATAGTCCTAATGATTTTGAAGGGAGCCTAAATGATTCCTTTATGCCTGGCTGGGATTGGCCAGGGTTCCATTTACAACCCACAACGTGCACACACATTCCACAGAAAAACAAACACCGGCGTAACCGTGCTGGTGCCGTGCCCACTTAGGATGCCCATTTTCTTAAGTACCCATTTTTAGAGCAAGTTTGTTATTTCAGCATTTGCTTTAAAAGATGGGCTTTTGTATCTCTGCTGCGATGTTTTCACTGCAGGGGTAAAAATAAAACACCAACTCCTTCAGTGAGCTGAGGGCTGATGGATGTTTGAGAAGAAAACTAAAATCGGAACAAAAATGCGTTACCCGCTGATTTCTTGGTTCTGTGAGTTTCCACACACGTGTGTGCCTTCCTTGCCTTCCACCAAGGGCTCCTTTGTTCAGACTGGGCTGAGGTCCCGTAAGTGCTCTTTTCAAACTCACGTCCCACTTCAGCCATGATCTCCACCTGGACAGGAGACTCAACATCTTCTTCAGGTCTTCTGTCTACCCTGCCACAGTAGCGTCTGCCCATGTCCTCTGCATGCAAGACTCTGTGTGTGTGTGTGTGTGTGTGTGTGTGTGTGTGTGTGTGTGTGTTTTAAATATGTGTGTATGTTTGTGTGTGTGATGCATGTGGTGTGTGTGTAGGTGTGTGTTAAATGTGTGTGTATGTGTGTGTGATGGACGGTGTGTGTATTATGTGTATGTATGGTATGTGTGTGGTAAGTCTGTGTGAGTATATGTTCTATAAGTGTGTGCATGTATGTGTATAAATGATGTGTATGTGTACAGTGTTTGTGTGTGTATGGTGTGCGTGCATGGTGTGTGTGGGGTGTGTGTGCATGTGTGTATATATGTGTGTATGTGTGTGTATGTGTATGCTGCGGCTGCTGGGTGTGGGTCCTGGTCATCCTCAGAGCTGCATACAGCCATTGCACTTGCCCACTATGAAATACTTTGAGATGCTTGGCTGCAGGAATTATTTGTGGGAAATGATATACTTCCTCCTTTAAAAGACACAAAGCAGCCAGAGCATTTGCTGGGCAAATATGAGTTCGGATTCCCAGAGCTCATGTGAAGGCTGAGTGTAGCTGTGCACACCAAGAGTTCCCAGGCATGTGGACGTACACACCTGTAGTCCAATGCTTGGGAGTGAGCCAGAGACAAATAAAATAAGATAAAATATTAAAAAGCCCAGGAGATCCAGGCTTAGTGGAAGATCCTGATCTTGCAGGACTTTCTATTTTGTCATAGTTTCAGACTAACGAAAAGTGACAAAAGCAGCCCAAGGCCCCAGCTTGCTCTCCTCTGTCCTCTGTAAACCTGGGACAGCCCTGCATGTGCACATAAGATGAACAGATGTCACCATCAATGTTTGCCATTAACCGGGGTCCCTACTGTGTTCACACTTCCCTCCTGTCCACTTCTCCTTATTTAAGAGTCCTGCCCCCCACACAGACCCCCTAATGCAGCCATCCTGTCCCCTTAGGCTCATGTATACCATGGCAGTTTCTTGGGCTTCCCTGGGATTTGATGTCTCTGACAGTTTTAGGAAATACTGGTCAGGCGTTTTGTAGCATCTCCCCGTTTTGGCCTGTCTGATCCTCCTTGTTCAGAATCAGAGTAGGGGCCATGCTGGGAGATATACGCAGAACATGTATGAAAATGTATGCATGTACATGTATCGAAGATATGTTCTATGAACTTTGGGTGCTGAAAATCAATCGGTGCTCCGTGGAAGGCATGTTTATCAATGGGACACAATTCACTGTAAGTGGACAGTAACTGCCTGTTCCTTGGGCTCTTAGGGAGATAGACAGCAGTTACCCTAAGGACACCAGAACAACACCCAGCCTTAATTCACTTAATAGGTAGCCATAATGTTAGCCACATATATTACTCAAAACGGGTTAATTGTCTACTGGGACTAACAACCTGGGACCTCTGGCCACTTTATAAAACTGAACTATTGGGCTGGAGAGATGGCTCAGCCGTTAAAGGCTAGGCTCACAACCAAAAATAAAACTGAACTATTTCTCACCCATGACACAGACTCGGGCCTCTGCTTGGGGCTTCTCTTCCTCTGGAGGTGGTGGATGCTGTCTGGATTTTCTCTCCTCCGTCTATAATTGTCTAGAGCTTTCCAGATCTCCTCTGGATTCCTTAACGGATGATGAGGACGGAAAGTGTGTGAATGGCTAGATGATACGTTTCCAGGGGCCAGAACCCCAAGTGGCACCCACACCTCCTCAACCAGAACTCACTCACCTGACCCCACCCAGTTGCAAGGAATGCTGGGATATGTGCGACAGGTCCTACCACAGGAGCTGACAGACCTCTGACCTCGGTACTGTCTGACCATCTAGGAACCCATGTCACTCCAAATCTGGAGAATGGTAGGGAATCTAGTGACTGGGAAGGAAGCGCCTCTCTTTATTCCAGCCTAGCCTCTTCACACATTCTGTGAGACAGACGGATTTTCATGCTAACACCAATGGTTCTTTAAACTCTGGCCTGTCTTTAAGGTAACAGAGAGAGGGGAGCTAGAGGCAATCATCACAGCAGTAGAAAATTATTAAACCAGCTGACAGGAAGAAATAGCTTATTACCCACCGTTAAACAAAGAGAGAACAACAAGGGCCTTAGGAGAGAGAGCCACCCCTGGAAACCGATCCTACATTAACGCCAGCATCTACCTGTCTAGAGGGCAGGATGCCGGGCTTTCTTTCCCATGTAGGACTGTTTCCCTCTCATCTTTTTTCATGACCTGCCTCCATCTGAGCTATAGCATGTCTGGATGCTAATTGTCTGGGAGTCTAGACAGTGATGATATTATGACCAAGTTATGCACAGATAATCACCATGTCACTGTTCCAGAGCTGCCTACACACATTGCTTCACTGGACACACTTGGCATGTGCACAGGCTCTCTTGATATTTACTTTCACCATTTAAACAGAGAATGCTTACTTAATCAAACCATCCAGTGAACCGAGTATTCTTTTTTATATATATTTTTGAAATGAAATATGAGAGTCTTGAAGCTAAGCGAAAGAGAACTGTGTGGTGCTTCGCATTCTAGGGCAGTGAACCTTGTGTTTTTATTTAATCATTTCTTCATTCACCAGGTACAGACCTGGAGAAGTGCCCTCGAAGGCTGTCTATAAATCATTTCCACCCAGATAGGCTGCCTACCCCATAGTCGCTCTGATAAAGCAAGCCTGGGAATCTCTAGGGATGCTCAGATGGAATCAAATAGTTACAGGTTTTGTAATCTAGGGTAGCTACATGGCCAGCTCGGTCCAAAGGACAGGCTTCATTAAAAGGGACAGCGTTTGGGCTCTTCAGCTTGTTCAAAGCAAGTTGTTCGACATGAAATATTTGTCTTTAAAACAACACCCTGACGAAGTAGAGATGGGCAGAGATGTTAGTCGGTTACAAACCCTCCAGAGGGAAAGAGACGGAAACCGTGGAGAGACGAGGAAGCCATGGTTTGGCGTGGGAGGATGCTCAGACTGAAGGGAGTGCTAGGCTTACTTTTTTGGCACTGGATAGGAAAGTGATCAAAGAACTTGGAAGAAATTTATTTGGCCAAAGGAAGGGAAGAGACTAGCAGTAACAGACACTCAGGCTTGGCAAGAGATGGCTGCTGATACCACGTGATGGTGAGAAGAACCAAGGGGCCGTGCACAATGCACTTCATCCAGTTTCTACCTTGACTACTAGGTTTGCATTCACTGGATTACCTAAGGAGTCCTCTGCAAAGAAACCGACTGGCGCGCTAAGGTGGAATGAATTATCTCGCACCTCTAGATCAGCCTGCCTGCTCTCTCTTATGAAATACAAACCTTGCACACCCAGCAACTAATTTAAAAGTCACCCATGCAGCTTCCAGCATGGGGAGGTCAGCCAGGAGGTGAGGGCTCTGGACCACCAGGAGACTGGAAGTTTCCACGCACCCACTGCAAAGGGAGGGTGCAGCTCACCAAAACCAAGTTTGCTTTGATTCACGACGTCATGTAAAGTCAGCTCTTTCCAAATGTGGTGGGTTGAATTGTAGGTAGCCACCCTCAAAAGAAAGCTCCCTCCGGGGCCTGTGAACGTGGCCTTATGTGGAGAGTGGAACATTTCAGATGTGAGGAAGAGCTCCAAGGCAAGTCCTTCCTAGACTTAGATGGGACCTCTGAAGCCTGTGATAGGGCAGAGACTGTAAGACAGAGGGCCAGGGGGGAAACAAAGATGAAGATAACACATTCTGGTGCTGAGGGATAGCAAAGGTTGCCAGTAGCCACCAGATCCTTGAAGAGCAGGGGCAAATCTTATATTAAGGTCTTCAAAAGAAACCAAGGGCTCCTGAGTTCAGATGTCTGGCTTCCAAAACAAGAGAGAATACATCTCCATTGACTTATCTTACTGAGTGTGAGTGATTTATAAGAGCTGAGGGACCCATGTGAATGCCACCAAATCAAGGTCATCTTGAAGAATGGCAGCACACCCCCCAGTATATCTCAGCTGTGGTAAAATGTACAGCACAGTTACCCCCTGAAACATGGCCAGTTCTTAAAAATATTACCCATGTGTCTCTAAGTGTGCATGCACACGTGTGCAGGTGTCCGTGGAGACCAGAAGAGGGCGTCAGAATCCCCGAGTGCTAGAAATCAAACTAAGTTAAAAGCAGTGAGTGCCCTTCACTCCTGAGCCAGTTCTCCGGTCCCAAAGCACTGGAAGCATGGGACTCGTGCATCCAAGGCACTCACAAGGTTGTATAACTGTCACCGTCATCCATCAAGTTCATCATCTTCCCAAACTCCCCCATCAGCCCTTCTACTGTCTATGTGAGTTTGGCTGATCTCTGGACTTCACACCAGTGACATCATGCAACATCTTCTCTTTGGGCCTGGCTTTTCTCACCTGGTGAAATATCTTCAGGGATCACTGTCTTGGTTAGGGTTTGTACTGCTGGGATAGAGCGCTGTGACCCAAAGCCATTTGGCGAGGAAAGGGTTTATTTTGGTTATGCCTCTGCACCCTCCCAGTTCATCATCAAAGGAGCTGACAGGGAGGCCATGGAGGACTGCACTTACTGGCTTGCCTGCTCCTGGCTTGCTCTGACTGCTGTATTATACCATCCAGGATCATCTGCTCAGAGGTTGCACCACCCACCGTGGGCTGGTCCCTCCCACATCAATCACAATTAAGAACATGTCCTGTGGGCTTGCTACAGGGCAGTCTTATCCAGACCCTGTTCTCAGGTGTGTCTAGTTTTGTATCAAGTTGAATAAACCGGGCCAGCAAATTCTTGTATGCCACAGCACGTCAGCCTCACTTCTTTGTGGCGGAGTCACACTCTACTCCACGAATCAGTCACATTTTGTTTGTCTGCCCATTGTGGGCGCCATGTTGCTGTCGTCCTTTTTGCAAGCATGGATCCCCAAATCCTGCTTCTGCTCTGTTGCATCTCTTGATGTCTTTTCTCCCTTCCTTCTAGACGGACTGGTCCTGAGTCAGGTTCCCTCCTACCTTGTACAACAACCACCCGTTCTAGACTTGCCGTCCTCAGATATCCTTCTCGGGATAGTTCTTGGTGTCGGGGACTGAGGAGCTTCTGGTTAGACTTAATCAGGACTTAGAGGCAGAATCCACTGTCTTGTGAGAGGGGACAGTAGGATGGGGCTAGTGGACCTTGAAGATATTTCTTTCCAACAAGCATCTATGTAAGGCACAGTGGTTTATATTCACTACTAACTTGTTCCGGTCTAGAATCACCTTTGTCACATCTGAGAAAGAATTTCTAGAGTCAATGAGCTGAAGCAGGGAAACTCTTCCTAAATGTAGGTGGGACCATTCCATGGGCTTGAGTCCTACACTGCATAACAAGGAGATCTTGAAAAAAGAACCAATATCCACCCTCTGTCCTTCCTGGCTGTGGGCAGCATGCCACCTGCCATCTCAACCTCTTGCCACCATGAATTTGCTGCCGCGACAGGCTACATCCTTGAACTGCGAACCAGAGGAAACCTTCCCTTCCCTAAGTGGCTTTTGCCAGGTAGTTTATCGTAGCGATGGGAAGAGAAATATGGAAGGTAAATTATAGCTAACAAAAGTTTTAACTTCAAGTTTCAAAGAGGCCAATCTTCACAGTTTACATACGATAAGACTTCCTTGCAGGAACTCTTCATGTCAAATAACATCATTACTGATCTTTCTATGGAACAGAACCTTCCCTTAATGAACAAAGATTTCAAGGAACCAATCACTGAGTGAGGAGTAGGCGGGACTTCCGGGTCAGAGAGAGGAAGAAAGAGGAGGAGAAAGGGACGTCCTTTTGGAAGGATTTATAACTTAGAATGGCTTATGCGTTGGGGTGTTACTTGCTGTGCCCAGTGATTGCGTTAGTTGATTCTAAACTAAGTGTGTTTGTTGTTTTCCTTCTCACGGATACTCGGCTGGGTTCCAGAGTGAAAGGTATGGCAAAGAGCGGCCAAGTGCACCCCAGCTAGCCCTAGCCGTGGGAATTTGCAGTCGTAGGGCTGGAGTGGCAGCAACCACCAGGGAATTTAGGGAGCCAGGTGGAGAAATTTCATAACTCCGGGGTCAGAGAGTCTGCGGGGCTGAGAACAGGCTAAGCCAGCCTGTCTGCCGGTGCCTTGCCGGCAGTAGCGTGGATAGTTTGAGGGGTCTTAAGGTTTTCAAAGAAGCATAAATCATGGGCTTCCCTTTGCCCTTAGTGGCAAATTAGAAGTAATCGCACAATTAGACATTAAACTGAGATTCTTTGAAAATGAAAAAAAAATATATGAGTAATTACTTCAAAGACAAGTGACTCTGCTTGGGAATCGTCATCACCGTGAGACATCGCCACAGCCCTGTGCCTTTAAGGACCCACACCACATCTTAGCTAAGTGCCGTGGCTTGAATGACAAATGCCCTCTCTGGGCTCACAGGTCTACGTCTGAACACTCACTTCACAGTTGGTGGTATTGCTCGGGATGGAGATCTAGGAGCTGGGGGCAGGCCATGGGTGGGGATTTATAATCTCACCGCTGTTCCTGTCCATTCTGCACGCTTCCCGTGTGTGGATGAAAATAGGATGAGCCAGCTCCCTTCTTACGTCATGCTGTGTCTTCCCCCGCCCATGATGGACTCCATCCCATTGGAACCAGAAGCCAAGGGGTTAAACCCTTCCTCCTTAAGCTGTCTTTGCTCATCATGTCCTCACAGAATAAAAAGTAATTAATACAGCTCCCACGGGAGAGATTCACATTCACAGGTGGAACTGCATCAGACCGTTTTCTATCGGCTTAAACATATTCCCAAAGACTGGGAGATTTATGAAGCAAAGGAGTTGTGTGTGTGTGTGTGTGGGGGGTGTGTGTGTGCACACACGCGCTTGGTTTGAGGAACCAAAGTCAGAGAGCGGAGCTGAGTGTGTGCCAGTGTTTACTACACAATCCTGGGGGAGCACAGAGGAAAGACGGCGTGAGACGATGGAAGCCCGAGACCCAAGCACCAAGCTTGTTCATGTTGTACCAAATCACCCTCACAGGACCTGGCCAGACTCTTGGGAGAATGACCTTGATCCTTGGTCACCGTGATGAGGCTCAAGCTTCTAGCATACGGAGCTGCATACTGCAAACCCTGTCCAAACCAGAGCCAGGGCGTAAAACCGCCATCAGGTGTTCCACGACTTTACATGTAAAGTGCCAACTACCGGATAACACGTCACACACCCCGTTGCCACCTCCTGGCCAAAGAGGCGTGAAGCCCAACTCATAACTCATCCCGGTTTGTTCTTCTATTATCTCCCCTAAAAATGGCAGCCAAACGAATTTGAGCCAATAGATCCCCAGAAAATAAAAATAAATTGTTAATTATATCATTTGTGGAGAGTGAACACCAATTCCATTACCCCGTTGACTGTTCTGCCTGTCTCAGTAATTTTATTCGGGGGTGGGGAGGAAACTAGTTTATTCTGGCCCAAAGAGCAATTCTACACAAACAGCCTAAGAATCCTCTGCTAGGAATAGCCGGGGCTCTCACCTCCGAGGGAAACATTCTGACTTCTATTTATTTATACTGCCTTTTCCCCCTCAACAATTGCCGTCCTCTATAATTTAAATGTCTG